>NW_027437183.1:37873008-38163008 GCF_033239565.1 Halichoeres trimaculatus | reverse complement strand
TATTTATTTCTAACAGTCAAACTGTGTTGATATGCACAAAGAAGATTCTCTCTCTCTCTCTCTGCCATCTTTCATTACTCCTCCACGCCACAATGACCACAGCCGTTTGTCTGTAACACTGTGCCAGTTTGTATCTGCCTTTCAAATGTGCTACATATAGACGCAAAAACACAGTTACCGCTAACAGTTTCAGGTTTGATATATCACTCTGGGGGCGCTAAATGATTATAATTGCATCTCCTCCTCCCAGATATGGTTGGCTAACCAAACATCTGTCAAAACATAAATTCTATCAACCATGTCTCATATATCTATCCAGGAAAAGTTATTTTGTGATAGATATCTTTATCGTTTTATCGCCCAGGCCCACCTAATGCTACACATCACTAAATACTTGCTGCAACTTTTAAGATACCTGCCTTCTGCTCTTAGAAACTCTTCTCAAGGCCTGAGCCTGATGCAGCTGACCCTGTACCTGAGCCTGAGCCTTTGCTTCTGTCTGTCACCTTTGCTTCTACTGTCAGTATGTAAACCAAACCTCTGGGCATCTCTGCAATCTGCAAGTTCTCCTCCAAGCAGTCCATAATCCATCAGTGAACTGGAGAAAAACAGAAGATGGAGCAGCTTCACAGGAGAAAATTGGGGCATGGACTATCAGGAGGTTCGCTCATCGTGTTTCCAGCAGATCAACTGTGTCAGGATTTCTTCATTTTTCATGAGATTTACACGAGGAGCCGAAGGAAATGCAGTGCCTGGCCTTTGAAAAAGCAGTTTCATGATAAAAAAAAAATATGTCTTTCTCAGAAGCTCTCACCCACAAAAGCTCAGCCTGCGTCCTGATCAGGATGACGACGCATTTCATCTTCATGAATTAAGATAAGGGAACAAGGCGATGGGCTCTGAAACACAAAGATACATCTCAGTGTCTGGCCACTCTATCAGCAGGCACACGTCTGGAAGATCCACGTGAAGGGACGAATCTGAATCATCTCACAGAATTTTAAACCATGTAAATGTTTGTTAGCTGTGACGCATCTCAAAGACCGTCCTCCTCAGCCTCAGAGGAGATTTAAAACAGCAGAGGTCTAAACGGAAGAGTGACGAGCCGTTTGACCACCATCGTGTGCGATTGTTCCTTTTGTAGTCAGATAAAGATGTCACCTTCTGAAAAACCCACACACTTACACTACATCAAAGATACAGGCCACACACACACACACACACACACACACACACTCACACATGAATACACACCATCACCTATGGAGAAACAGTAAAGCCTATCATCATTCTCCACCCACTCACTCCAACCTGGCATTTCTGCCAACTAGCACACACACACACACGCACGAGCAGACAAAGTGCAGCAGCATGAAGAAAAACAAGCTGCACACGAACTGCACATAACATGCTTTCAACATGCACGCACGGTGAAACCTCAGGGGGACTGCAGTCAAACAGGATTGCTGTGTTGTTGCTGTGGCACATATACCATCCTGCTACCACACTCTAAGTAATTAAATATGAGACGGCACGTGCAGCCTTAGTGCTCCCCGTGAAAACTCCCCTCCCTACATGGAACACGAGAGAGGAGCAGGAGGAGGAGGAGGAGGAGAAGGAGGGAGGGCACATGAAAAAAATGTAATCATCTCAGATCTATCCGCCTCAGTCTGTGCACTTCTTCCGATAAAAATTCCATACACTGTGCCGAGAGAAAAAAGGCTGACACGTTGCAGCTCGCTGAGGACAAGAACCACAAGCGATTGCAGAGCGTTCCTGCTGAGCTCATTATTTAATGTTTCCATGTGACCAGATGCTACATTTTTGACAACATGTAGCCAAGCTGATGAGTCAATGTGAACGGCAGTAATACGGACACATAGCAGACTGCAGCATGAGGGAGTGGAGCTGGATCAGCTGGTCAGAGTCGGAGAAAAGTCAGGTTTTCTGTTTGCTCTGATTAATAAAGGAATAATAAAAACAACACCAGAGATGTTGGTGTTTCTTTGCAGAGCTGCTATTATAAGGGCTTATCCCTAACCCTACGCTTCTTCTTCTAGTCAGCAAAGGAACAGAGGAGGTGGGCTTGCTAATTGATTAACACAAAAATAAACCATGGTTTCTCTGAGGCAAATACAAAGGTAACAGGAAATGAAGTTCTTCGCTTAGAGCCCATTTCAACCAAGCGGTCCGGTGTGGATCAGTACAGTTTGGTACCGGTAAGATCAGTAGACAGTGCCCTTTTTGCTACGTGGCGTGTAAGCCAGATGCTGACAGGGAGTTACGATTTCAACCAATCAATGGACTGCAGTGTTTCCAGTCAGAGTCAGAGCTGTATGTCTGGCACCCCAACAGGGTGCCAAAAGGTGAGACGGCACAGGTCAGTAATTTGGGGACCTGTTCTGGTTATAGTCTTAAATTACTTTTGCTCACCAATAGCTGTTCACAGCATCCTTGAGTCCAAGTTGATTTTGTTTAGTTTCCAAAATCCAAAGATGTCATCCCTTTGCCATGCTTAAGCCCTGTTTCCACCAAGTGGTTCAGTCCACTGCAGTCAACTCTGTGAAGATAGCTTTCTTTTATTTGGAAACTGGTGTCAGGAAACAGCTGCTCTTTGTTAACTGTGTCATGTTTTTCTTCTTCTTTGGATTTATTAGCAGGGCACAATGTGTTGCGCCGCTATGATGCCACAACTAACTGATGTGGCTATCAGCATCCAGCTCACACACCACCTACCAAGAAGGGCACGATTGGCTGTGGAAACACAAACAGGTGCTGATCCAAACTGGACCACTTGGTGGAAATGGAGATGATGTATGGTGACGGTATGGGCTGAAGAATGGACAGCTTTTTGTTTTCAGCTACAGTTCAGTGCAATGGCAGAGTAAGTATACTACTTCTTAAACACCTCCTATTGCACACATTCTCTCCGCCACTCTCCAAAAGTTTCTTCACGGTCACGAGCAAAAGCTACATGCTCACCAGACTCAAGTGCTTCACACATGGCTCGGTCATGTCTCTCTTTATCAAAAGGAGCTATTCATCTCTCCCCCAGAAGGAGCCTTAACCACAACACTTGTTTGTCTGTGAGGTTTAACACATTAAATATACATCACAGTTTGTTCCTGCTGAGCTGCGTCCGCTGCTGTACCTCTGTGACTCCACAGAGCCGCTGCACCAGCAGCTTCTCCCTGTGTTTGGGGGGATTTATCGTACAGCATGTTTTCAGCCATGTGACATGAGGAAGGGGTGTGTGTGTGTGTGTGTGTGAGGGGGGGGGGGGGGGGGGGGGGGGTACAGCGACAAGAGAGAGATGTGTTCATGGGACCAAAATAGAAAGTAAGGAAGGAGTGGAAAGCAGAATGAGGATGGGAGGCATAATAAGAAAGTAAGAGGAGGCAGAATGAAGGAATGGGATCCAGAGGGTAGATGATACTGTGATCATATGAGCAGGTCACTATGCCAGCCCTTCTCCTTCTTTCTCATCATTCTATGTGTGAGAGTGTGGGATGACTGAACAGTATGTATGAGGCACATAAAGATGGAGCGGGGTATGGATGCCTGGGGACATATTTAGAGCTGGAGGAGCAAACAGAAGAGCCAGAGAAGTACACACAAGAATAACTGTGTCCTCTGAAAGCATCACTGGAGGGTTCTGCTTTTGTCCATGTTCTTTGCAGCGTACTTTGTGATATACAAACATAAAAATACTTCATTTCAAATATCCAAACACCATAAAAGAAGCTGTCCTGCAATACTTGAACGGTTCAACTTCCTAATTTCTCTTACTCTCAGAAAGTGTTTACTTTCCTGGATGATGCATCTAGGTCTTGTAGTGAGAATAGAACTCTCAGGGATTGAAAAAAGCATCTTCAACCTGTCCAATGCACAGTTAATGTGACAACAAGTAAGCACGGTCAGTTTTTAAGTAGTTTAGTAGCTGTCTATATTTAGCGCAGCTGACAGCCCGGTGCTCTAAGACGTGTCTGTACTGTGTAACGTTAGTGATTCCTGGTTATGTTCTGCCAGTCATCTACCAATCAGAGCTAACGTAACCTCACTCTTCATTTTATTGATAGACTCTCAAGTTTGAACAGACCACTGCAGAATAACTGCTGATAAACATTAGCACCAACAGTTTAGCCCCGGTGTTATATTAATACAGCCCCAGCTAAAGGCTAATTAGCCTTGATCTCTCTCTTGTTTGTCTTTCTTCTGCTCTCCTGTCCTTTTTCTGTCCGACAGTTAGGCTCCAGTGTCCACCATCAATACAGAATTAATCACAGAAATTATTTTCAGTAGAGAAAGAACGGATCTCTCTTCTCTCTACGAAACTTCATCTGCTGGTGTAGTGTTGTCATAGAGACCCATAGGTGTGGTAAATTAATCTGATCTTGCTCGCCCCAAACTGGAAGCTAAAAGCTAGCAATTTAAAATAACCTGTAACCAGTAATATTGGTGCTGATAATCTCATTTGTGTGAGGATTACGGTCAGGAATATATCTGGAAGAGAGACTTTTTAAAGATCACTTTCAAACTCCTCACAGCCCCTTTAAGAACAGCTTTAAGCATCACTTCCCTGTTGAGTTTGTTGCACCAGGATGAGTAAATGTGACAGGTTTTGGAAGTTGCATCCAGGCACACACTAATATCTAATATAAAAAAATGATCAGGCTTGAGATGACAGAGGGGGGTTAAGGCTAATTTATGAGCCTGCTGTGCTCTCCATGAACCATCCGCTTGCTGGTCGCTCATCACTTGTACAGTCCATAATTACACCAAACAATGAGTCGTTAGCTGGTATCACGCTGCTGCACTTCCTGCTTCTCCCATTGACTAAGAATTCTGACCCAAGAGATGGATCAAAGCGGCTCATCGTTTTCACATAGATGGGCTGAAGAGACAAGCCAGGTGGAGAGGGAAGGTGAGTAAATGGTTAAATAAACAAATAAGAAAAGGCTGGATTGAATGTTTCTATGATGATAGCTCCCAGCAGGTCACTCTCTGATGAAGCAGACATGCTAAAGAGATTATGTCTGTTTCACAAGCTGGAGGTAGCTCAGGTGGTTAACAGCGAGCAGGAGAATGGTTTTCTTTCTCCTAGGTCTTCGGGGTAAGAAGTACTAACTAATGTACAGCGTCCACATATGTGCGCTTACTGCAAACAGCCCGAAGGACTCACTTTGTTTGTTGTTGTTTTCTCTACAGGTCACTGGTCACTGCCAGGGTTTGCTAGTAAAAGCCTGATGACTTCATTGAGAGACAATAAAGGCCATAATTATCCATCTTTCCCCAGGGGCTCTGAGTGAGGTCATCAAAAAGTGTGTGTGTGTGTGTGTGTGTGGCACAAACAGGTGTGGAAAGGAACTCACACAGGTAACACCAGATGACAGGCAGCTAAGACTGGCTTTATGTTAACCGGACCAGAGATAATGTTAGCGCTCTTTAGCTCAAATTGCTAATGTGTAGGAGGGCAGGTTTGCGTCATACAGCCCCCAAGAATAGTGCTGCCTAACTTCTAAGCTCTGTGAAAACTGATCGGGTCTCTGCCTGAAATAGAATTCTTAAACCTCATATTCCTTTATATCTATTAAATTTCTAATTTTAGAATGCATTTGTGATCCCACTCCAGTGTTTCCAGGCCCTCTAAAGGGGTTCCAACCACATGCTTAGTGACCACTGCTGGAGCCGACACAATCTGCTAAGACGCCTGTATCAGTATTTATATCAGCTTTTACTTCATGTTTCTGCTCCCTGTGTCTCATTCATTGTCCTTGTTTCACTGTGTTTGATTCATGTTGTGTTTTACAAGCTGCTCCACACAAACTGCCCCCCCCCAGGGACTAATAAAGTTGAGTTGAGTTGATGAGAGGTGACTCTGATGTGTTCTATTTCTGCCCAGCTGCCCCAACAAATCAGTTTTAAAATGAAAACACCCTTGGCTGACCAAAGCATATCAACAGACCACTTGTTGCAGTGTGTCTGTTATTTAACCACTATACCATAAACAATAAACAAAAACATTTACAACCAATAAATGTTGCTACAGAAACCTTACCTCACCCAGGAAGCAGAAAACAGCCAACTTCAGCTTCGTCCTGCAGACCCAACTTTTTCATGGATGACTCTACGCCCATGTTTACTCCCCTTTCAGTCGTTGTCCGTCCCAGTTTCTCTTCATTTCTTCCTGATCTTTTTGGACCAGAATGTGATGACTTACACTAATGTGATGCATGTTAGTGATTCTCCATCAGAAAATACTCTTGATACCTTTGTCCAAAGCTACAAAATTATACTCTCTTCTTCTTTAACAACAACAAAAACCTCTGTCTCCTTCTACTGTAAAAACAACAACCGCGCCCCTCTCTTCTTCTCCATTGGACTTTCAGGTAGAGCTCAGGAAACTGTGTTTGGCTCTTTCTGTCCCCCAAAATCCATCATCTGTTGTAGACAAACATGATCGTTTGTTATTTCTGCCTCCGTGAACAGGACCCACATTATAAAAAAAGCTTTTTTCTAATAAAATAAAAAAAATTAAAAGTTTTATGGGGATTGATGTTCACTTATTCTAAGATCCTTCACGAACATATAAACATTTTATCTCATTTCCACCGTTTCTCTCCGGACAAACGCTGGAAACTTCCACACACTGTTCCTTTAACATTAATCTCATTTGCCATGTAGGACAGTATAGAAGAGTTATTCCTTAAAGACCAGCAGAGGAAGAAGAAAAACGTGACACAGTTTGGTTTGGACAGCAGTTTCATGCTGTTCGTGACACCATCGTCCAAACAAACAGAAAGTTCTCTTCAGGAAGTGGACTGGAGACTCAAACATGGCAGGGTTATGTGTTGTTTGTCCATTAGATGGACTGCAGTGTTTCTAGCTCCACCTTCTGGGGTCAGATCAGTATGTCTGCCCTCCCAAGAGAAGGGTACCAAGGAGTGGTATGGTACAGGTCAGTAATTTAGGGCCTGTCACAGTTTTAGTCAAAGGAAACGCCAAAAACTGCGTGTTGTACTGAGACAAACTGAACTGGACTGCGTAACGTAAACAGGGCTTAAGATCATCTCTGATATCTTAGAGGTTATGTCCCTTTGACTGATTTAGCTTTGGTATTGGTGTCTCCTGAAGTCCTATACTTGAGATGTCTGACGAATAGGCCTGTCACGATAGTAAGTTTTGCTAGATGATAATTTTCCAAAATATTATTGCCGATAGACGATATTATTGTCAATATTATTTTGATTTTTTTTCAATTTTTTCATTGATGTAAATATGATAAATGGGATAATAAAGTGAGTACACCTTATTAAAAGCAAGAAACTTAAATTTCCTAAGAGTATTAAACTGTAATTAAAAGGTCAGGATCTTTTAAATAAAATAAATTAAACAAAAAATATTATAAATTTAACAAACAAGAAAGAGAAAAAAATACAATGAAAATGAAATGGACTCTGTTTTAGAAAAAAATACATGTCAATGAAAATAATTAATACTAATTAAAAACAATAAAACATAGACTCTGTCTCTAAAGAAAAAACAAAACAATAAAAACTATAGCCTAAATAAAAGGGAGTTTATACAGTTCCTGAATTGTTTGTAACATGTACTTTTTCCCAGTCAATCCGTACTGTCTGTCAAACATTTTGAACATTTCTGGCTTTCAACCGTACTGAAGGGCTGCATTTCTTTGGCAATGTAGCTGTCTCTGAGCGCCCACCATTTGGCGCTTTTATTTCTATTTACTTTGCTGACCAAAAGCCTCAGTAAGAGCGGATTGTCAAAGAACAAGGCTCCACTGCACCTCCCTCTTCTTCTTCGTCGCCACTTTTTTCAAACAAATGCGACATATCAGCTGGTTGGTGTTCATGAGCTCACACTTTGTTCATTCTGATAGAAAACAAAATATTCCCACACTGGGACTGTGGCAGGCGGCTTAAGAACTGTATCTTTCGTGTCATCACTCATATTAGCATGTGTTTCCTTCTTACCCCTCAGGACGCTCGCTTCAGCTCTCTCCGCCCTTCTTCACTCCAAAGATCGCATTTTTGACAGATGCTCATTCCGTTATAAATCCACTAAATCCGCTATAGAACCTATGCACCCTGATGTTAGGAAAGATAGACGTAGTGAGCCATCTTCTCATTCAGCCTCTTTGGTGGAAAGAGAGGAGGAAAACAAACATGCATGCACGTGTCAGTTTATCAAGGCTGGCAAACTTACCGAGGACGTTTTTATTTATCGTTCGGTTAATTGATTTATTGATTATCGTGACAGACCTACTAACAAAGCTCCCACTGAAACCTCAATGTTCATCTCACTGTATCAGGGAGTTTGGTGAGTGGCACGCCCCCCTGAACGTAATGGTAGGGGAAACATGGCACACTGCAAGTGTGTTTAAAACTACAAATGAACTTTGTTTGGTTGACTCTTTTTTTAGATGTTAAAATATAGATCTTCCTCCACTATTCATTTATGCGCAGTCTCCTGAGCGGTCACTCTGGCCATCCAAACCCTGCAGTACTCTACCCACCTGCACAATGAGACGCAGAGAACACTGCTACAACTTCAGTGACTTTAAGGTTCATATTAAGCCGTTATGGTACAACACAGCCCTCTCAACCCCCGCTATTGTTTAAAGTGACTGTTGAGAGAAGCGGTCGCAGCGATAGTATGTCATTGAGCATATGGAGTATCTGCGTTTGTGAGCGTGTATGAAGTGTACGGCGCTGAAGCCCACCTCTCCTAAGGTGCCAAAGAGAAGTGAGTTTTGTGATCACACTGATCAAATAAAATGAACTTTGAAGAGTGTATGAAAACAGTCCAGATATCCAGTGTGACCGCGATCAGAGACTGTAGCGAGCTAATCCAGTACATCGAATTATTTGAGGGATTGTTTCAGCTCTAATTAAGTTAAATTAAGTTAAATTTAAATAAAAAATATATTGTTATGGGAGTTCCTGAGCTTTCCCTAATGTCAGTTAACATGTTGGACTCATGAGAGAGCATGCACGTGATTGGCTGATGCGCAAAGGGGGCGGATGTGTTTGTGTGTGTGGCTGTAGGGAGCCTGAGAGACGGTATAAAGAGAGAGTTTACAAAGCTCTGTACCGCTAATGTTAGTTTCAGCAGCCCCCCCCCCCCCTCATCTCGAATGACGAATGTTCCACAAAAAAACGCAATTTCCTCACAGTGGTTGCGGACCACTAGGTGGCGCTGGCGGACACTGCCTTAAACAACATCTTACGCCACAGGACAATCCTGAACTTACAGATTTTACATCAGAGACATCACACCAGCAGCGTCTGACATGGCTGGTGTTACCCCCACTCTGTCCCAGTGTCCTCAGAGGAAACAGTCCTGCTGACAGCTCAGCTCTTGAGGGGCTGATGGAACAGCAGACGGACAAATCTTCAGTAACAGCACAGACAGAATAAAGAGACCACTGCCTGACATGTCCACGAGGAAAAGTGCATTGTCTTTTTTTCCCGTATTGATCTAGTTATATTGAAAAGCTTTCAGGGGACCCTCCCTGACTTTCAATGCATTCATAAGCCACTGAGTGGACAATCTAAGGTCTTGTTAACTTCCTTCAAATGGATCTGGCTTTAGAGATTTATTTATGTCCACATAAAAGTTGATGATTTCTCTTTGGCAGTACTTCACAAACAGAAATAAAAGCAAATGTCTAAAGGTAGGGTCTGCAGCAGTTTTTGTTACTTGTCAGTAAGCACATTTAAACTGGGCTCCTCCTTCTTGGCTCAGTGCCAGCTGCAGCACACCCCCACAGCCTCCGACCGTGACTGCGTGAACACACTCACTAGCCCAGCAACTACCTGTAGAATCGTGTTTCTATGTGGGAGAGACTCAAGAGTCATGCACCTGACTTGACATGTAAGCACAAGCTAATCACAGGTATTTGACACATACCTGTTCAACAGAAAGCCAACTCATGCGCTCTTCATCCCGAGCTGCTCTCCAAGTTCCTGAAAGCGAGTGAAAGTCCAGCCAAGCTTCACCCTCGTTCAGTAAAAAGCTTTATCAGTTCAGAGTTTCAGGTCACTTTGGTTGTTTTTCTTCCTCGGAGCTACGTCCACACACGCCGGATTGTGATTGGCTTCTCCAGACGCTCTCATCAGCACACTGAGTCACTTGTGCACTTGATGCTCTGTGATTGGCTGACGCAACCACAGCTACTCTCCTCCCAGAAACATCCCAATACAACCAAAACATCAACAAACAGGCAGAGGAGGGGGTTGAGGCAGACACAGACACTAACACACATGTATAGAGGTCCAGAGGAGACCACTAAGCAGGATTCTTCCTGTGAAAGTTGACTGCCTGGGATTTTTTTGTAATTAAGGCATTTTTTTTAATTTTTTTTTCTCCTTATGTACAATTCATGTGTAATCCTTGTCTTTGAATATCTTGAAGAGCAAAACTCTACCATCTTTAAGTGTTTGGAGCAGATGCATCACACTCACCGCCTGCATCCCTTACAAACATGTGGACTCCCCTGACATGAGTTCATGCCACCAAGCAGAGAGCCTCACCCCTGAAGTTTCTCCTCGCTGAAGCCAAGCATTAAGATGTGCGTGATGAAGCTAGCAGTCAGTGGCGTGTGTCAGACGCTGGCGAGCCCTCAAACTGTTTAAACACCTCTCCTAAGTTTGCCCTTTAGACGTCTGCTCTGAACATTGATTCTAACAGGTTTATGTTTTGGAGAGGGGACACAGATGTTCCCTTGCTAATTGCCACACTGGACCATAGCTGAAGCTAATCTGTGCAGCAATGAGGACTGAGCCGCTGCTGATCACACAGTGTAGTGGAACGGGGCCATGTTATCACTCTCACTGTTTTAGCATCCACCATTGTTGTGTGAAAACTTGGATCTGTGCACTTCCTGATTTAAAAACTATGGAGCCCATAAGGTCTCCCAACACCTGATCCTGATCACTTCCAGATTTTTTTTAATAATATAACCTTTTAGGAAAGGAAATACTAAGGATTTGAGAGGTTCAGGATCAAAAGCAGAGTTGGGAAAAGAATCCTTTCAAACACTTTCTCTCCTCACTGCAGAGTTTAACCAAGGACAAAGATGAGAGGAGTTCAGAGAGGTGAAGCAGCTCTGCCCCAGCTCAGACTTTAACAAAACTATGAGCTCTAATCCTTAAGCAGGATCCAGACTGACCTAGTTCCAACTCGCTTTGGTTTCAGGGGAAGTTCACTTTCTACTGGGAGCTCTTAAAGTCTCGATCAGCTACATCTGTACAATGTAGCCCACCAGCAATGATAACAAGAGAGAAGTATTTCCAGGCAAACTCTTCTCAGCTGAGGTTTTCACGTGTGTGCTCACTGTGATCTGCCATATCCAAGAAGAATGAAACACACAGTGTGAGAAACACAAGAGGTAAGGAGGACGGTGATACAGGCAGATGACCAGTGGAGACAGAGACGAATGCAGAGGGGGGACGTCAGTACCTGGACGTGTTGCTGTGGCTGTAAAAAAAGGATAATGCATTACAGCCTCAGCGTGTGCATGTGTTGAACTGCTGTGCAGCAGGTTGTGTGTACAGGGAGGAAAGTGGGTGGAAACACACGACCAAGAGCAGCTGAGAGCAGAGCTACGCTCGTCTGAATTCTGCCCAGAAGGTCAGCAAGACTGCATCTCCTACCACCCAACATGAGTCATCCTGCAGCCCCCAGACTGAGAACACGCTGATCTGACATCCATGACACCCAGACCTTTCATGACTCACACAGCCAGAGTTAAATGTCATCAGGAGAAATCACAACTCAAGGCAGTCCAGCTTGAAGTTTTTGAATGTACTGACTGTTCGCTGCAGCAAGCAGCTGCAGCACAAACAGGTCCAAACAGCAGCTCTTCTTCATGTTAAAATTAGGGATGGCCGAGTACTGGTATGTGTATGAGGTATTGGTCTGATATCAATCTTATTTCAGGTATCAATACTCACCAAGGCTACAGATACCAGCAGCAGATACTCAGGGGAAAAAAAATCAAGTAAGTCCTCCTTGCCAGTGGTTGCACCACATTGCTGCGGTTTGACACCACAGAAAATTATTGTCAGGTCATGTTCAGCCTGAATGAACCAAGGAGAGTAACAGTGAAACTGTTTTATTTTGCACTTGCAAAATAAAACAGTTTCAGTTTATTATCATTTTAATCATTAAAACTCTGAGAGTTGTTAGTTTTACTTTGCCTTTTTGTTAGTTTATCAAAAATAAATCATAAACTCAGAGAGAGCTGTTTGTGTTTGGTTTTGGACTGAATATCAGAGTGACTGTCTTTGATCAATTCAAATTTCAATTCACTGTGAATTGACATTTTATGTATCTAAAGTGCTCAGTGTCAGTGAGTACTCAAGAGGGAGCACTCATACTGGTATCAGTCTGAAAGAGTCTAGAAAAATCCCTTGTTGAAACCACGCACTGCGCCTTTAAGAGCAACACCAATGTTTTATTATTCTGCTTAGATCATTATAATGAAAGGACACCAGGTAAAGATACACATTCATTTCATGTTTATTACATTTATTAAAAGTGGACTAACAAATCGTTCCCAGAATAGTAAGATTTTTGAGTGTGTGTGTGTGTGTGTGTGTGTGGGGGGGGGGGGGGGGGGGGGGGGGGGGGGCCTCTTTGGATTATTTTCTAAAAAAGATAAATACACCAGGTTTTCCCCCACCATTCTACAGGGGAAACACTAAAGATATGATTTTAGGTTACCTTTTTTTAATTAACAGACTAAATAGCCTCATGTTATTTTTCTAATTTTTCTAATAAAAATAGACATTTTCACAGGGTTGCATTTATTTCCCCTCACACTGCGCCCAATGAATTTCCACCCCGACGCGTTCACAGACACATTAACACATGTGTGCATGTACATATACAGACAAGTGCACTCTGTATCGTGCGAGAGAGCTTGAAACCCCCAAGTCTGTAAACCTAGGGAAAACACTGTATACAGAATAGTAATATTTTTTAATGTTGAAACTAATTCATGTTCCAAATTAATTTTAAAATGTTCAAATATTCTTTTTATTGCTCTATTTGTTTATTTATTCATAAATCCATTGCAGAATGCAGTACAGTCTTTTATGTTCAATACCCAATAAAAAGGGCTCTGAGAATGCATTATGGCCTCCGTTTGTATGCAGTAAGGGCTGCACCACATTTTTTTTTAATGAACATGTATTAATTGTTTTTTTTTATTTGTTTACAAAAATACATTCCAACACATTTAACAAAACATATCGCCAACAAACATTAAAATAATCCACCTCCCGGCTCAAAGGGAACAACAGCAAAGAACTGAAGCAGAACAAATGCAGAAACTGGGTTGCAACATTAGTAATCATCACAGCTTAGCATCACTTGGTCAAAGTTAAGGATGCATCACCTTCACATCACCAAAGCTTCTCCAACGTCACAGTGCTTTAAGAAATAAAGAAAGATCTCTACCAGCATGCTGCCTTTTCTTTTTGATTGTGTATGTTAAATTTTCAAAGAAAAGGCTCTTTCAGCTAGCGATTAACTCTTGAAACCTTCTAATCAAAGAGAAATGAAGCGTCCAGTCTGTACAAATTAAGAATACAGCGCATGGGCCAGTCAGGGACTGGTTTCAAAGTCATCTGAGAAATGCAAGACCTTTCCAATCTCAGGACAATCCCACAGATAATGAAATAAAGTGTCCTTTCAAAACTGTGGAACACACTGACATCAGAACTTGTCTGAGAGTGAAAAGTGGGCCTTGAGTAGGAAAAGACTGAGAACTACTGTTGTTAACAGTAAGGAAGATGCCAGCTCTACTTTAACTTCTCACCACTTACTGTCTTATTTACCAATGCAGCTGACTGAGTGGTCAGAAATAGTTTCAGGTAGGGGTTTGATCATGCAGAGATCTGCAAGACGATGCAGATCAAACTGGTAGGATCTAGTTTTCTAAGAGCTCAGGTTTTGGTGTAAGATAAACTAAAGTAGGTCTGTCTTAGTCACGTTCCCCCTGAGAAACAGGCTTTCTATCTCTTCTATAAACCAAAGTATAACGCTGCTGATCACGACATCAAATTATAAGTGAGTTACGAGCTGCAGATGTAAAAGAGTGGAGTGTTGCAAACTGATTCTGCTGTCAAAGGTTAAAGAAGAGGTGCTCAGCAGGGAGCATGAGTCTGATCCAGCAGGCGCTCCGCAACCCGCCGCCTCTTCGTAGAGAGAGGAAAACTTCAGAACAGACGAAGCCATGCATGTGAGCGCATCGTTCTCAGAGTTCATCAAGTGTTTAAACCCTCAGACCCCCGGGTGTCACTTCCCCTGTGATGAAGAGGACTGAACTAGGCTGACAGTTACTCTTCCACATTCAAAGAGGACCTACAGGAGCGCGCTGCGCTCCGCGACGCAGCGCTCCGAGTCCGCATCAAAAAGCAGAAAACACTCACCGAACTTTTGCGGCCACGGAAGATATCGCGTCACTCTTCAGGTTTTTCCTTTTGGACACCGCAGTTCCCATACTGAAGTGGAAACGGCTTAGGGGATGAAATGCAGACCATTCCACTGAGTGATCGGCGAGGAGAGCAGACAAGAGAGAAAAAGAGCTCACCGGGAGAATAAATCATCAGTACCTAAGACGCAGCAGCTATGGCTGTTTCATCTCTGTCACTCTCATCCCTTTGTTGTAAAAAAGAAAACATTGAATCTTCCAGAGGAATGCGGACTGAACTGGGCGCGCAGCACCACCACTCGCAGATACAGGCAGTGTGGATCTCTGCGCTCTGCTCTTGTCTCCACTCCTCATCCAAATGATGCTTCGTGGGAGGAACTGGAGACCATATAAGGAAGAGCACTCCTCCTCCCGCCTCCCCGAGCTGCACAGGTACGGGAGGGAATGAACCTGAGGAGTAAACACAGAGATTTATAAGTCACAACGGGTATATGATGAGCACAAAGCCTCAGCTGATCCTGTTGTTTGCTGCTCAGCTCACAGGCTGGATGCTGTGAGCCAGATGTTTGGCTGAATCCTCTCCAACGCTGAAGGTGTGTTATCCTGCTGCAACGCCTGAATCAGAAAGTCTCCATGGAGAGCTGGTTTATATACAGTGGATGGGTTTTCCACTCATGGGTGTGGGTTAACTGGTAGTGGTTGATGCACCCCCACTGTTTGATGTCCACTCACATAAGGACATTCATTACGTGGCTGTGGCATCACCCAGAGAAAAGTCACCCTGCATGTTTTCCCCACTAAGACCCAGAAGAAAAAAGTGTCACTAAGAGACTTTGTTAAGAAGCAGTTTCCCCATTTTCCTAACCCCCCTCCCGAAACTTTGAGCTGTTTCCTTTTCCTAGATGTTAGTTTTACCTATCTACTTATGTAGCTATTCTCACTTTCCTTTATGATCTTGTATATGTATATGTCCAGATCAGTGTAAACACAAATGTACGTCCTATGCATATATGCAAACACAGTGGCTTGCAAAAGTATTCATACCCCTGAAACTTTTCCATTTTTTATCACATTACAAGCACATTCATGAATAGAAATCAATGTAATTTAATTTAAAAGACCAACTCAAAGTGGCACACAATTGTGATGTAGAAAAAAAATGTGCATGATAAATATATAGTTTTACAAATAAAAAACGTAAAATTTTGGTGTGCAAAAGTATTCAGCCCCCCCAAGTCAATACTTTGTGGAACTACCTTTTTCTGCAATTACACCTACAAGTCTTTTGGGGGTAGGTCTCGACCAACTTTTCACATCTAGAGACTGAATTTTTTTTCCAATTTCTCTTAGCAAAACTGCTGAAGTTCTGTCAGATTAGCTGGAGAGCATTTCTATTGAGCTGTTAGGTCAACATTCAATGATTCAGCAATCATCAGACAACTTCTGAAGGGAAGAGGTTGCATTCAGAGAAAGGGGAGCTGAATAATTTTGCACACCAAATTTTTCAGTTCTTTTATTTTCAAAGAAAAATCATGTATCATTTTCTTTCCTCTTCAAAATTTTGTGCCACTTTGTGCTGGTCTTTCACATAAGATCCAGTTTTAATCTATGTTTGTGTTTGTTTTTTGTTTTTTCATGAAAAAAATTTGGAAAAGTTCAAGGGGTATGAATACTTTTGCAAGGTCAAATTTTCTGTGCCCCGTTGTAGATGTGTGTCTGTGTGTGTGTGTGTGAAGGCTGATTGAGTGTTGATATGTGTTAAGTCCCTAGTTGGTTTGGACCTCAGATGGGTGGGTTTATGGGAAGAGGGAGGGGAAACAAGTTTGTTCACATGCTACCTCTGAGTTATACTACTGTATACTACTGTCTGTAATAAATGTTTGCCATTTGCAAAAAAATGTTGTCAATAAAAAGAGTTGGAAAAAAAATGGTTGGGCCTGGGAACTCTTGGCCCACCCATAATGCTGCCCCTGCTTGTAACAGTTGTAGCTTGTTTGCCCTCCCTTTTCCAGGTGTATACCTGTCATCAAATTTTGAATACAACATTGAAAATTCAAAACTTAACTTTGATTGAACTATGTATGTGTGTGTGCAAGTCTGTATGTGTGTGTGTTCATTCAGGTGTGTATTGATGGGTTCTTGAAGGTCAATTTGTCAGTATTACAATTCTCTGTCTCCTGAAGTTCCCTGACTTTCACATGAAAAAAAATAGATATAGCAAGTCCCCACGTCCACTGTGGGGGACATGGAGAAAATGTTTTTTTGAGTAAAAACAAAAAAAGTATGACATCAGAACTTCTTAAATACAGCTTAAACACTTGTGTTCTAAGAAACATGAAAAATTTACAGTATTTACATAAATCTGATAACTTGCCACACAGTGGCTGGTTGGGTGGCCGTTTGGCAGACAGATCTTTTGTTTCATTACATTTTTTTCAGCCAGGCATTGAAACCATGAAGCCACAGATCAGATTAGATTTGCAGCATGATAAAAAAACAACAACAACAACATTTTAATAAAGGCGTGTTTGGATAATAGCAGGTAACCCAGGGGCTTCATGCATTAACTTAATGTACAGTGTAGAAGAAAGAAAGAGACAAACATGATGATCACTTGACCTTAATTTTCAGTCATGTTTATTCCAACACATGTATTGATGTTTGAGCCATGCAGGGTATGTCTTGTTCTCTGAGGGGAGAAAAATCAATTCTGCGTCAGTTTTCAATCAGGGAACTGATCGAAACAGCTTATCTTTAAAGCCACAATGTGACCTCAAAGCAGCATAAAACATCATATCTATAGATGTAAGATGGTGAGAGTACACACAGAGTCCACTCAGCACACACCAGAATCAACCCCGCCGGCATAAAACAGGAGAATCAGTGAAGACGTCTGTGTCATGGTTTGGTTTTACGTTTTTTTTCTTTTGTTGTTGTTTTTTGTGTGTGTATTTCTGGGTTTGGGATTTTCTTGTATATCTTGGTTATTGTTAGTGATTCTTCTGTTAATCTGAGTTATTCTGGTGTGTTTTCTGTGTTTCTTGTTTTTGTCCATAGTTTTTGTTCCTTGTGGTTTTGGTTTGGTTCTTGTCTTGTGCTGGTCTTTTGCTATGTTCATTCTTTGTGTTTCTGTGTTTCGGATTTATATCTCGATGCACAGAGAACGCCATGACTTGATGCACATCATTTCTGCTTCTGCTTCCTGCATCCATAGCAACAGCAGCAACAGCTACAGCAGCAGAACGGCAGACTTCCTGTACTCAAAAGACCTGGGCTGCCTGTGTCTGAAATCACTCCCTATTTACTATATAGTGCATTATATGGTATATAAGCCTTTTTGTAGTGCTGTCCGAAATCTGGGTGAGCATGGTCATTCACTACACAGTCCACTCAATGTATCCCACAATGCATTTTGAAAAGTAGTGTATCAGTGATGCTCACTATGCGAGCACTATATACCATCATGCATTGCTGTTCAAACAGAAGAAATTGCTAATTAAATAATAATTGATAACATGAGGCGACATTAAAAACTGCCAGAGAATAACACTTAGCTCTATGATTAACTTTCGGACAAAGTTTCGCTTCCAGCAGAGAAACAAACAACACGGATGTTAGCCGCTGATCCGGCAATCGCAGGTAACGGGTTCACTGGACCTTGTATTCTTAGACACAGCATAAGTTGCTGCACAAATATATGGTTTATTGACTTAAAAAATAACATTTAAAATGTTTTATCATATTTGACTGTTGTAAAAAATATATGCTTAGTATAATATCATTGCTAACTGACATAAATGCTGTTTTGCAGTGTTTGAGAAAAATTATAACTGTATGTCCCCAGCTGTCCATGAACAACACTAGAATAATTACATCACCGTCAGCGGCTGGCAAGTAAGTGAGTGGTGTCTGAAATGTTGCTTTAATTTAGCTGATTGAGTGGACTATAGAGTCCACTATAACTAATTCACTATGTAGTGGGTAGTGAGTAGGGAATGAGTGAATGATTTCAGACACAACCAGGGCTTGACATTAACACCAGCCAACCAGCCAAATGCTGGTGGATTTCGGCAGTGGCTGGTAACACTGCCGCTCCCACTGGCCACTCTGGCGGGTTGAATTTTATCTCAAACATGGAGCAGAGAGACAAGCAAAAAGATGGCTCTGATGATGAAAGCTCTGAGGAAATTTAATTTACCTCTCCTTCATTGTCATTCTCATGAAAAAAAAAAAAAAGATTTTCTGATTACTATCGTTAATAAATATTTAAGCAGATAGTGTCTCTAGCTGAGTTTTTATCTGTTCAATTAATTCCCTTGACCATTTTATTATAAGCAATAACAAACTACTATTTTAATTACTATGTCTCAATAGACCTCATATTTTCATATGAAAGGAGCACAGTGTTACACAAAACTTTATCAGAGCTGAATACCTGATGAAGGACCTGTGGATTTTAACATTGATGTAGTCTTGTTTTGAGTGTGCATAGGGGTCATTTACATTTAAAGAGGTTGTAAATCTTTTTTAAGTAAACTTTAGCATGTCATCATCGGCTTTAACCACATTGAACATAATTATCCAACAACAAATTGTGGCCAGTGAGAATATTGAGTGGCTGGTAACTCGGGGATACCACTAGCCACAGTGGCTGGTGAGCAAAAAAGTTAATGTCAAGCCCTGAGTCACACAACCCAAGACTCCTTGTGAGCGGAAAATGTACAAAACACAAATTAATGTCCCTTTGGATGGGGACATCCTGATTGGCAAATACATGACCAAATATTCAAGTTAGGAAAGGAGGAACCTGAATATGAGCATATTCTGTTTTTTAAAAAGGGTTTTTGGTGTTCACATTGCTGTATGCAACCAGGTTATTGCTAATATTCAGAATATGAAAAGGTCAATGACTGCATGTAAACATAGCCTGTGTTGGCTTTTATTTCCTTGTGTTTCCCTCATGTGTTTCTCCTGTGTCTCATTTCACATGTATTGATTGTTAATGTGTCTATAGCCTCTGTGTTTCTTGAGTTCCTTTGTCGGTTCACTGTGTGTTCTGTCAGTGCTTCTTGGTTTTCTTCTAGTGAGTTTTCTTGTGCTTTGAGTTGTGTTTCTTTTATAAGAGTTTTTTGATTTGAGTTTTGGACTTCTGAGTTTTGCACATTTGAGTTCATTTTAAATAAACCTATTTTATTTTATCTGGGTCCTCCTCCTTGTTTTTTCCTGTGGATTACTGTGACAGTCTAAACAACAAACCCCTCACTGCTAAAAAATAATAATGACCCAGCGGTAATAAGAGGGTCTGAAACTCCACCCAACATTCTTGACATTCAAATCCCACCTTAAAACCTGTCTGTCCTACTGAGTCAACCCACACTGCCATCCAGCTCATCTTTTTTGAATTAATTTCTCTTTAACTTTCTTTTTTTTTTTTTTTTTTTATTAATGTTGACTAAGTGTTTTTTTTAAGTTTGTTTGGTACAGCTTCTTTTGGTGCCTTGAAAGGTGACCATGACTAAAATTTCTAAAAATAATTATAATAAGGATTGGATCACTGCTTTTTGCAGATGATGTGGTCCTGTTGGCTTCATCAAGTAGTGACTTTCAACTCTCTCTGGATCGGTTCGCAGCCCAGTGTGAAGCGGCTGGGATGAGAATCAGCACCTCCAAATCTGAGTCCATGGTCCTCAGCCGGAAAAGGGTGGAGTGCCTTCTCTGGGTCGGGGAGGAGATCCTGCCCCAAGTGGAGGAGTTAAAGTATTTCGAGGTCTTGTTCACGAGTGAGGGAAGGATGGAGCGAGAGATCGGCAGGCGGATCGGTGCGGCATCTGCGGTAATGTGGACTCTGCACAGGTCTGTCATGGTGAAGAGGGAGCTGAGCCGGGAGGCTCTCTGATCTTCGTTCCTACCCTCACCTGTGGTCATGAGCTTTGGGTAGTGACCGAAAGAACACAAGCAGCCAAAATGAGCTTCCTCTGTAGGGTGGCCGGGCTCTCCCATAGAGATTCGGTAAGAAGCTGGGCTATCCGGGAAGAGCTCAGATTAGAGCTGCTGCTCCTCCACGTGATGAGGATGCCTCCTGGACGCCTCCCTGGTGAGGTGTTCAGGGCACGTCCCACCAGAAGGAGACCCAGGACACGCTGGGGAGACTGCGTCTCTCAGCTGGCCTGGGGACAGGTCAGGATCAGGAAAGAGCTGGATGAAGTAGCTAGGGAGAGGGAAGTCTGGGCTTCCCTGCTTAGGCTGATGCCCCCACGACCCGACCCCAGATAAGCGGCAGAAGATGGATGGATAATAAAAATAATAGTAATAATTTTTAATATTAAAAACAGGACAGGTGGTCAGGTAACAGCTGAAGAAGCCTGCCTCAAGAAATGGATCTTTGGACTCCAAAGACAGCAGCAGCAGTGGTTCAGTCCATTGTGACTCAGCAAGCAGAGGGTCACAGTTCAAGTCCTGGCAATGACCATGGAGTGACTTTGTGAATTACCCTGTTGTGGGAGACATAAAAGCTTATCTTATCTTATCTTATCTTATCTTATCTTATCTTATCTTATCTTATCTAATCTTATCTTACCTTACCTGACATGCAGCTGTAGCCTGTCTGTGGGTGGTTTGTGAGGTGGTTTGTAATCTGGGCTACAAGTGAAACCTCTACCTGTTTGCTAAGCACTTTATTCTATGCAAGGACAGATCCAATGGTGTTCAAGGGCAGTGAAGAAGTAAAAAGAAAAAAAAGAAAGAAAACAACTCTCAGCCTGGCTGCCTGTTTGCTCCAGATGTGCCTGAGCCTTGTGCAGCAGAGAGATGTCAGTGACAACTATCAGGCTCAGGCTGAATACTGCTGAGACTTTTGACACACCTCAGCAGTTCATCCTTCATCCCTCTGGAGATTTAGCCATCCAGGTCCACAGCCAGCATCATGACCCAGGTCCAGGGCTTTATCTTCTGTGGTCTTACAGGGTCTCACAAACCATTTAAAAGTTAGCAGGGCTGTTCATGGCAGGGCATGAATGTAATTCCCAGAGATAGCGTTGCTAATGCTAATGAAATCATGAGCCCACAACAGGTCTGTCTCATGAGGAACATAAAACGTGTCAATAGCCTCAGGAAACTCTGTGGGCAGATATGGACTAAGACTGCTAACAGTGTAAAGAGGGGGTATGATGGATGTTTAGACCAAATGTGCAGATTTGCAGACCTCTACATATGGATTCATACTTTTATATGCTGTAGAAATTCCTGAATCTGTGAACTACTCAAATACCTCTCTTTGACCAAGCTGGTGCCAGAGCTGGTTCCAGCCCAGTTCCTTACTTAGCACTGGTTCTTAGTGTTTCCACAGACAAAGCTATGCCTCCGGGTGCTCAAAGCTGGTGCTTAGCAAGCACCAACTCTTTGCTGTGCCAGGGCAAAGCACCAACTAAGCACTGACTATGTGGGGGCCTGGGCTGCGCTACAGTGACCAAGGATTAGTGTACTTCCGATACACAGATTCACAAGCGTGGAACTAAAAAGGTGGGAAACAGAACAATGGGGGGAAGTAAAACTGACTGAGATAACAGCACACCAGAATACAAAATAAAACAAGAAGTAAACACAAAACACAACACATGCAAATGCAAAACAGCCCTGATGCAGTGAACTGCTGACATTTTATGATGATGCGATGACATGGCACTCACTTGGCTCCTTGCTGATAAAAAAACAAACAAACTGGTTTTTTAGGGAAGAACGTGACTGGAACCAACCAAGCACTGGCCCCAACAGATCACTGATAGAAAGGGAGTAACATTCAATCTGGTACTGTTCACCACCACTGGTAACTTAATCAGCTCACCAAAGCCAGTTGAGTTTACAAATGGCATTGTGTCATAAAGCATGAAATAAATACACAGTGTTGAGAAGTGGCACCTCCAGAATTTTTATCGGAAACTTTGGCATGACACACCAAAACCTAAAACCATAGCTAAATTTGGGGAATTTTATTGTGCTGTTGTGTTTAATCCACTGGTCTAAAACTAAAGGAACATGAGGATGACCTGCTGATATACTTTGGTTGCTTATTTCACTGTAAATGCTACTGGTTATACTATCAGCCAGAAGAATATCACCCATATAAAACTGGCAAGAGAGGAGAACAAAGGGGGGGCAGCAAATGTATCCGTGTGGCTGTGCCCCCTGGGTCCCCCCTCGATGACGCCACTGGTTGGCAAAGAAAAAAAAGAAAGTTTTACATGTTTAGATTCTTGAAATGAAAGTAATATCTTAATACAAATAACAGATTTAAAAAAATGCTTTACAAACAATGCAGACATCATTTTGTCTTTAAATATACTGAAATATCTAAATAATCTCTTTGATGAAAAGGGCCTATCTATAAAAACTATAACTGTTGATTAAAAAAAACAAGGATGGCACTTTATTCTTAATCTCTCTGAGACGCTGCTGCATGAAATGTCCTATTCAGGATATGAATCATTGAAGTGCTGTAGATCTGAGCGTCTTCAGATTTCCAGTCACAGCTGAGGAGGTCAAACAGCAGCAGGCCCCAGTGAACAAGACGTTTCTGCTGCCAGGAATTTAACAAGATAAATATTTCAAGCCCAAATACTCACAGTCAGCTGATGGGAGAGGTTTTGCTCTCTTCTTAAAAAAAAAAACTCTGTACGGTTATGATAATCTGATTGTGGACTTCTTTGTCTGGCTGTGTAATGATCTACCTGCTGCTGGGTTTGGAGTAATGACTGATTATTAACTGTGTCTTCATCATAGTAAACAGGAGGCTGAATGTCTGAACAGCCAGCCTGACCTCCTTACAGCACTGTCATTTCAACTCCTTACTGTTTGGATGGATGGATGGATGCATGTCAGATACAGCTGTCATCCCTCCATCCATCACCTTCCCTTTCCCTCACTCTCCTCTTCCCTCCTCTTTGTTTTCTTGCCTTCCTTCTCCTCTTGGCTCCTCCTTTGCTCCTCCTTTCCTCCTTGTCTTCCTCCTCCTTCTCCTGCTCCTCTGCCTCCAGCACGTGAGGCCGGTCAGGCAGCATTGAGCAGAGCACGTTTACAAATCGGCTGTATGAATATTTGAGCAGCCATCTGGGTTTTTTTTTTTTTTTCTGCTGCTAGTGTGCAGCTCCCACGCCCATCCACTGTGAGGGATCTTCACTACACATGCGCAAGCAATCACACACAGACACGAGCAGTGTCTTCTTTTATCCTTCAGGAGTGTGTGTCATGTAGAGGAGGTGAAGGAGACAGTACAGAATTATACAGGCGGTGATTGTTTGTGCAGCTGAGATAAAACACGCTCTGCAGAAACAAACAGTTTGATTCTAAAATAAAAAACACGCGTTTCATCTACAGCATGTGACTGCTCAGAGTGATGATTTCTGTCAACCGGGGCGTATTTAGGATTGATCTGTATAGTTCACTGCACTTCACAGCCCAAACTTTGTCAAATGGTGGTGTTACATTGAAGATGGTCGCCCACATGCACACAGAGTAATGAGCAGAAAAAACTGAGGCAGACAGTCTGGCTCAGGAGAACGGTTCATGTAGAGCAACACCGATATTCAAGGATGGAGAGAGACTGAGGCAGTGCTCAGCTCGAGGTTATGAAGGGGGCAGGAAACAGAAAGTACTTACATACGAACAAAGTGGGCCACAGCTCACACATAGTTCTTTATAAAACAATGTTTCTGGGTGATATGCACGCTGGTGAATAAGCTTTGACTCGTATTATTATCCTAATCAGCATAATCATTTTAAACGGCCGTAAAATCCACTTTGACATGGTTTACTGACAAAAATGTACAGCAATCCCCCCCCCCCCCCCCCCCCCCCACCTTTGTCAAAGTTTAATGTTGGCAGTTTACTGAACCACTCAATATCAGTTACTTTTGGCCATAACCACACCAAAAACTAACGTGGTTCTCTGGTTAAAGATGCTGTGAGGAGGATCTGTTTTAATGTTATTAACATTTACGGGTCTAGACCTGTAAATGTTTTTGTAAAGTGTCTTGAAATAACATTTGTTATGATTTGGCGCTATACAAATAAAGACTGATTGATTGATAAAGATTGACTGCCTTGCCACCTTCTTGCCTGAAGTCTCACACACACTGCGGTAAAGATGTGACTTTTTTACAGGCGTGTGTTTGTTTAGAAACAAATTTTCTTCGTACAAGTCATCTTTTTACTGAATACATCACAACAAGGTAAGGTATTAATCAGTATGTCTTTTGAAACGATAGGAATTGCAGCCACCTCACTTGGCAGGAGTTACCTCCTGCTCTTTATGTGGGGTGGTTGGCATAGAAGTCGCTCCCCTCAGTTGTTGTTCAACTGAGAGCAGAGCTTTATGTTTTCAGCCCTAATGCCGCGGCCACACCAAATGCAAACTCGCAAATTTATTCACGCGAATTGCCTGTAACGTGCCACATGAACGAGTCTGGACGCTGGACTTTTTAACAAGCTGAGGGGCGAACGCGTGTTAGTGCGTCACTGCTCATGCGGAGTAGAGAGCTCGTTCATTTAAAGAGCGAAAGCCCAAAAGAGCATCTGAAAACAATGAGCTGTGGTTTCAAAAGCATGACAGGAGAGCGTGTGAAAGCTTTGGAGATCACAATCAATGCCTGCTGCCTCTCCCTGGTAATCCACCAGCCCTGCTTGGCTGTTCCCTATGACCTCATCTTCGACTCTCCGAACCTCCGACCCCCCAAACCCCCGACCACCCGAACCCCTGACCCATGTTCCTGGAGGTCTCCCTGGGGATAATGAAGGGGTCGAGGAAAGAGAGAACTTCCATCTTTTCCCTGGCTCTGCCCCTGCCCCGCTCCTTCCTCCTCTCTATCAGGCTCAAAACTCCACTGAAGACAACACAGTCTGACTCAGTGATGACCCGTGCAGGCAAATCCAGCTGGAAACAAGTATTTACAGAGCTTACCTTCAAAACCTGTCTCCTCAGAGACTTTCACCGAGCCTGCTCCTCTTTTTCCGGTCTCTGTAGAGTACACACGTTGGATGATGACACACCACACAGATTGTTTTCTCCTCCATCTTCCAGCGGAGTTGAAGCCGAAGCAGGTGGTGGTTCCCCCCCAACGTCATCAAATCAATGATTTCGAGGGGGAATGTCATCACTAATCGGCGGCTGTGACACGCCTTCACTCGAATTTGCGTCAAAAGTTCAATATTTTCAACTCAAGCGAATTCACATCTGCCGCCCAAACGCGTGAACGCTCCAAACTCGCAAACCCGCCACGCCAAACGCCTGAAACGCGCCGCCCAGGGCGAATCAGCACCTAAACGCGTCTTGCATTGACTTTGTATGTAATCTCGCTGGCGTGACCGCTTCACAGGGTTTTCAAGTGGGCACACTGTTTCACTGATGTTTCTTCAACAAGCCCACTACACCTCAGCGGGGCTTGACAGCTGAACCAACGTCCTGGAAAGGCTCTCTCTGCCCTTCAGGTCTTCAACATACAGCTCTGACCCCCCCTCTTCTCTGCCAGCCTGGGTTAGCCACCGCTCGTTCCTCTTTAGCCACAGCCAACTGGATGCCATCTCTGCCTGCTTTGATATATCATTCACCAGGTTCTTGCGGGTTGCACCTCTGACCCCAAGCAACCCCAGTGCCCTCCAGAGCAATTGACCAGGAAAGCCCCTGTACCCGACCTCCCCTGGTAAGTTCCAGGCTCTCCACCCCCTCTGCTGGCCCTCAAAAATGAGGGACTGACATTTCCCCAGCTTGCACTCATGAGCCTCCTCAACCCGTTCCTCCCAGGGGACCAACAGCTCTATTAGGGCAACCTGCTTTGTTGCCTGGGACAAGAGAACAGTGTCTGGTCGCAGGCTGGTGATGGCAATCTTTTCGGGAAACTTGATTTGCCCTCCGAAGTCAATTCTCATTTCCCAGTCCTTTGCCGTACCAAGGATCCCTGCACATCTGTCCTGCTTGCCTGCCTTATCCCCAGACCTGAGAAAGCCGATGAGGTTGGGGCCTTTGTCTTGAGTCTTAGCTCCTCTCTGCATCCTCTCCTTCTCCAGTCCATCAGCGAGTTGCGCCAACATCTGGTCATGGCGCCAACTGAACCTCTCCTCAGTCAGGCTTACTCGACAGGACGACAGAATGTGTTCCAGATTTGCTGGTCTATTGCACTGCACACAGAAGGGATCCTCTGTCGAGCTCCATCTCTGGGGGGTTGTTGGCGTTGGCAGTACATGGTAAACAGAACTAAGGAGGAACTTTATTCGATGCCCCTTCATATTCCAGATGTCCTTCCAACTAAGGGCTCTTTCGCGGACACTGTCCCACTGGGTCCAGCTGCCCTTTTGTTTCATTGCCACTGCCTTGGCTTGTCTGCCCTCTTCCTCCACTGAATCTCCTTCTGCACCGTCCCTCTCTGGTCCTTTGCCTTTGCCTCCTTCCAGCTTGCTCGGGTGATTACTCCCAGGCCCAGTCTTCCCTGGGTCACCATCCCCATCATGTCTGCATGCTGTAACTGCTCCTTCGCTTCTCGCAGGGCTCCATCAGCCTGCCACTTCCATCCTGTCTTGACTGTGATGTTTGCCTGCCACACTGCCTGATCGTCACTGTCTTGCAACACCATGGCAAGTTGGACCTTGGCTGTCTTAAACTCCTCCACGACTAATGTAATTAGCTGCAGCTTGCTCCCGGACCTAGCAAGCTGCAGCTGCCAATTACATCAGTCGTGGAGAAAGGTTAGTGCTATGGTTTGAAATGTGACATCAAGAAAACATAAGTTTCTACCATACGTCAGTAGCCAGCTATATGTAGCGTTAGCAGTCCGGTGCTACTACATAGGCTACATGAAAACAAGTGAACTGTCTGTTCATACAGTAGTTTAGTAGCCGTCCATATGCAGCACTGGCAGCCCGGTGCTCTAAGACATGTCTGTAACATGTAACGTGTCACGTGTCACGTGTAACGTGTAACGTTAATAAACACACATACACACACACACACACAAACACACACACATTCACACAAATTTGCTGCCAAACCACCCATCTAGGGTGATGTATTCACTGAACCTTGTAATTCTCAAACACAAAACAATTCAGTACCTGATCTAGCTATTTTTAGCTGTAGTTGTTTCTATAGCAGCGTTAGTTGGATCTTTAAAAAATTAAACCAACAATTCAAAACATGGCTAATATTAAAGTGGAGTTGCAAAGGTTTAGATATCTGATAATATATATATATATATATATATATATATATATATATATATATATATATATATATATATATATCAACATCATGGGAAGTTTGTCATATCCTGTGGTTCAACTGAGGTCCTAGTTTGTCTTGGTTTCAACGGCTGTGTAGCTTTTAACCTTATCCTGACAGAGAATTGGGACAACACTTTACTAAACGTGAACTCGCAACACCAAGGGCCAAGGGGTAAAAGAAGGGCTAAAGGGCACGGTGGCATTGGCTCTTATCACTAGAGCTTGAGTCTAAGTTGAGTCCTGGACTTCAGTTCTCCAGCTCTGGTGTGAACACGTTCTAACATCAGTTTTTTAGAGCTGCTTTATCTCCAGTTAGATTCCAGAAGACAACCCTAACCCTATAAAGTAATCACACACATGGATAGATGAGTGCAGCCTATGCTGTGTGGACCTGAACACCTCTGTCTCGTGATAGAAGTTTATAGCTGTGATATACCATGCTGTGGGACATATATGGGGCTGTAAAAAGTACAGCCCATGGGAGACAAGACAATAATGAAAGTGTTTGTAGACGTGAACGTGAGACATAGGAAGATGAGGACTGGGGAAAGTTCCTGGAAGCTGTAACTTCTTAAAAAACACGTTTTTTTTAATGTGATGAGCTTTCACAGCATTTAATGAAGCTTGGTCCTTGGAGTGACCTCACTGTTCAGCTCCTGCATGAAGGAAAAAACTGAACTGTCCTGTAAACTCACTAACTGGTACAGGTTTTACTGCAAACTAGGATCATCATTAATCATTAAAAGTATCGTTCAGTACTCTCCTCAGCTCTCCAACTGAGAACAGCTGAAAGAGAATAATAAACCAGTGACCTGAGAATTTAGTGGGATAAAGTTACAGTCTGCAAACTGAAAGCTGCTAAAACAGTCACAGTTATTTACCCCTCACCTTTCTGTTCATTATGTTCAGTACACAAATCTCTCACTGACTGTCTGAGAGGAGGGGAGAGACATGGTGACGGAGCTGTCGTTCAATACGTGTGGATTGTGACGGACTGAACATGCAAGACTGAGTCATCTGGCTCACACTGTACTGACTGAAACATGATTAAACCCAGACCGTCATTATTGGGCCTTAACAGTCAGCTGAGTGAAATTAGGTTGGATATATGAGCTGTTTGCAAACTGAAAGCAGCTTTAAAAAGCATGTATGTTTTTACAACAGTTAAATGTTAACAAGAAATATTTGCTACTTCTTTAATTTTGGAGACATGAAGAGGGAGCTGCTGTGTCTCCTGACCCACATGGGCCTGTTAGTTAAGTCATTACGTATCGCTGACATGAAAGGAGGGGAGGGGTTGGGCTGATCCCATTTCTACCCCTCAGCACTTGTTTTACCCATAATGCCTCACATATATGGAGTTCGATCAGTCTCATAATAAATAAATGCACACAGAAGGATTCACAAATGTTTACTGGGAATAATACATAAATGTCTCTCAACTCACCATTATTTTTCAAAGTTCGCAAATGTATTTCTGATAGACACACAAATATTACTTGTTTTATATAAAATGAAAATCCTCAAATGTCTTTATTTAAAATAATTTGCAATTTTCGTTTAAAACAAATAAGTATATTGTGATATTTATTCACAAACTGTTGAAAAGATTCACACACAAATGCAACGATGTTCACAAATGACGAGCAGTTTGTGAATGCAGATTCAACAGTTTGTGAACTCAGCACTTCCTCAACTAGCCCAGATTCTTGTTTCAATCAATCAATCAAATTTTATTAATAGAGCTCTTTTCATTCAACTAAATGTAGCACAAAGTGTTTTACATGTTTAAAAGATGTTTCAAGATGTTTTCCTGATGTCAAGACACTCAAACAATGCTTTTATTAAACTCACTTGAAGCTATTTAGGCATTGTTTATGTCTTAAAATTAAACTTTTTTTTTCCCCAAAATAACATTAAATAAAAATCCAACTCAGTGAAAATCAGAAACAGCTAATTACTGTCTGTATTATTAACTATTGCCTTTGTCTTTGCACCCTCTTGCTGTTTTTAAAGTAACTGTGATGTTTTTGTACATTCATACATCATTTGTTTATTTGTCATATGAAGGAATGACACATTAAAGAAAAGCTAGTTTAGTAACTGAGTCAGTACCATTTGAGAGGGAAGAAGACCTCCACATTCAGCTGGAGGCTCCACAGACCAGCTGTCCTCAAGCTTACTTTCAGTTCTGGCTCATCATGATTTTGACCTCCATCAAGGACGCACTTTACAATCCAATCTATAAGTCAGCCACTTAGAAGTGAACATGATGAGCCGCCTTTTAAGGTCCACCCCATCTCCCGATGCAGCCCCACCTTCTCCACCCACTCTCCTCCTCCAATCCAGCCAGCACCTCCTCGTGATGGATTGGGCCCCTCTGGCTAAGCTGACACTACTGATGCTGTTTTAAATCATCGTAAGCGTTTGGATTGGAGGATGTGGGAGGGGAGATGGGGAAGACCATTAAAGGTAGGTGAAAGAAGACTCATGTGGGTGCAGGGGGGTCCTAATCATGGCTGGTTGAGTCTGGACCAGCCCTCTGGCTGGTCTGGAGGTCAGTGAACCATCATGCACCAATAACCTCCCATTTCTTCATCCACCAATGGGATTCTTTTCTTTAAACAAGGAAACATCATTTGACAGTCAATCTTTGTTCTAAATATTTTTTGTTGATTTAAAATTAAATAAAAACAAGTAAAAAAATGTTCCACCAGACTAGGGCTGCACTATTATCACAATCGCAATCCCAATGTCAGCACATGCAATTCAGATTTTTCTCCACGGGGCTAACACATAGACAACCATGAAAACTCTCACACCTGTGGCAGTTTAGTGACCAATAGACTGTGGGATGAAGATTGAGGGAAACCAGGAATGCACAGAGTGCTTTAAAGTTGGTGCTAAACCTCAGTGCTCCATGGTCCAGATCCAGAAACACATTTCATATCAGAGGCTCATTTTACCTGTGGCGTGCACAGAGTAAACTCAGCTGTTTGTTCCTCTCAGGGTTTGAACTGCAGGCCCTGATTATATTTTTATTCCCTCCACTGCCCTGCCCGTCTCTACAGCAGCATAATTAAACAATGGTCTGCTGATGCTGAGCTGATGCTAAAAAGCTGCTCCAGGCGCTGAAGCACAAAGCATGTGACCAGGCAGAGGAGTTTAACAAATCAGGCAGGAATAATTTACACTCACTGTGTTCTCAGTGCAATATTTACAAAAAAAGCAGTGACTTCCTCTTTCCGAGCATCTTCCTCCCATCGTTCACACACAGACTTACACCATGCTCTAATACTTTGCTACTCTTTTATTTTGTTGCAGGTCACTGTAGGTTCAATATCACCATTCAACTTCCTGACGTGCTCCTCACTGAGAGCCTGTTAGGACAGTGAGCCGTTTCTCCCGTTAGCCGCTGATTGACACTCATTGAGGGACGTTGTTGCAGGAAGTGGCCGTTTTCCCTGACACAAGCTGGAAGCTGTGAACCTCAAGATTTCAGACCTGAATAACTTTGGAAATATCCATGGTTGCTATGGTAACAGCGAGTGCAGTTTTTTTTTTACAACAGCCAAGGCTTCTTAGCAGGTTCTTTGTCTGATATATAACAGGGGAACAACTGTTGTGTTTAATTTCAGCACAAAGAACGTGTTTGAAGAGAAGTGTAAACGTTACCTCATCATGTGACTCAGGAGCAGTGTGAGCCGTCTGTCTGCGGCTCTTTAAGTTAGTCCCAAGCATTAGAATCAGGCTGTGTTTGTGTAAAAAGTTTGTTTTACTGTCAGTGCTGCTGCAGAAATAACCTGCTGCAGCTGCAACGTTGCATGAAGTCTGTATTGTTTGATAAACATCATATTTTTTTACTTTACTTCAGTCAGGTGAGACAGGTGAAAGAAGTAATGATCGTATTCATTCGAGGGATTTATGTGGTTGAATAAAAGCAAAATTCCTCCAAGACGTATTGTTGCTGATCAAATCTGCAAAGGCTAAGCGAGAACCAGGTGATGAAGTCATCTGAGGTTGACAAAGCTGAAGGAGTACAGAGCCCAACTTAGACAACGTGGTCTACGGCTGATGGGGCGGTGAATTCTGGGTTGTGATGGTGAGCGGCGCACCATGGGGAGGTGTCGGCATATTCATGTTAGCGCAGTGACAATTTCATACCAAAAACAGTGCAGAAAATGCGCTGAAAGCTCCAACCTGGTCTATTCTCGGCACAAAGCGGAGTGCACCCTCCGCAGCTGTAATTTGGTGGCAGAAGCACATGTGCGCTCACGTCAACAAAGCCTCAGAGGCAGGTTTCCAGAGTGTCAGGCACATTTTAATGTAATAAACAATCACAGCAATCACTATTTAATGTAACCGTCTGAACCAGCAAATACATTTATATCTATATTAACTGTCCCGTCACATCTGATGTCAGATTAAAGCCGTTTGTCATAATGGAAAGTTAACCTGACGGCAGCTGGAAGTTTGATGCACATCTTACAATTAAACAATAAACAGCCTTAACATCTGATACTGAGTATATATCTGGTTCTCTCATTTCATTTAATTCAAAGAAAAGAGGGAGAGAAAAGACGAAGAAAAATGAGACAAAATAAATGTGTGTCACTCAGGATTAACCCATGATTTCCCATATTTCTCTGTTTTAGTCTTTATTTTTAACCTGATCTAAAAAGATGGAGTACATTATTGTAAGGAGGATGAGGTGGAGACACTGGGAGAGTATACAGTATATCAGCAAAGGTTCTGCTATTTGGAGATGACAAACCAGGAGTGCAGGTGGATCAAAAGTATTCTGAATGGATAAGTCAGCTGTGTAACTGCCTCTTAATTTTTTACTCCTATTAATGACAAAGGAACAGATTACATCTGTCCTGGGAGCTGGTCCACACGGTGACGTGCTTCATGTCCTCTGATGCGCCCCGCTATCAATTCTACTGCTGCAGGGACAGCAGCTCTGACCGTCTCTGCTACCGGGTCTTTCCAGCACACTTTCCGTGGTGCTGGGGATCACTCAGACCAATCAGACGCTGCACCTCGGCTGCAGGGCATTTAAAGGTGAGGAGAGGCGCTCATTTGATTGGTGAAAACAGCGCTCGGCTGTGTTAAACCCACTCACGGCTTTTCTCCTCCCTCTCTGCCATTTACACAGAGGGAGGCGTGGACGCGCACCTCTGCGCTCCTCTGTGCCTCTCTGCGCCTTGACTGCGCCTCTCTTGGCACTGCAGGAAACTTACAAAGTGCGCCGGTCACGCCCTGTCCGCGCGGCGAAGGCCGGCAGGGCAGGTGCGCCTGGTCTACGAAATTAGAGCCCATGGTCTAAACTTTACTAAAATTAACAGCAAATTTTTCTAGGTGAAGACTGTTAAGGTATTAAATAGAGAAAATAAAATTAATGACCAGTTTGGTTTTGAACCGTTTGTAAACCCAAAGACTGTAATCAAAACGTTTTCATGGCTCACCTGTAGCTGCTTGACAAACAGCAGGACCAGTATAAGAGCAGGAGGGAGGCAGCAGTCAGGGTCAGTGAGTGTCTTTGACTGCGTGTGTCCTGTCTACTGAGACTGTTTGGGCTGAAAGAGTGGTTCAGCATTTGCATTAGGATTTGGACTTTGCTTGTTTATTTCTTTTCTTATATACTGTTTTTGAGGTTTGGTCTCCCTATTTTGTAATGAACACTTGTCTTTTACAAACGCTTCATTTCATCCCTCTTTAGTCCTGGGTTAATTTCTGTTACTCCCCACCTATCATACCCTAGCCATCTGTGGGGCCGTAACATCTGCAAATAAAGTACATTTTCAGATCATTTATTTCTTTTACATGTCCCAGCAACAGGAACCGGCTCACACTCTCTGATTTGAAAGGGAACTTCCATCCTTGGATCCTCTGTACTAATGCCTGTTAATATCATCAGTCAGTGATGCTGGGTGAGCGCCAAGAATGACTTTGCAATTAAGAGCTGAAATTTATGATTTTGACAGTTATCCTTGAGCTACCTCCTGAATTTATTGTGACTCAGTGACTTTAAAACAACCTTCACAGAATGATGCTGAAGCAGTTTGCTCTCTAAAAAACCAAGCACTCTACTCCATCAGATCTGTTTTTTATGTGGATCACATTCCCTGTAACAAGAGCGTCTCTGTCCCTCAGTTACAAAAAAAAAAACGCTTTTGTTCTGATTTAAACTAAACCACAACGTAAATGTAAAGACCTTTTGTGATATCACAATAGCCCTGTTTCCTCCAAGCAGTTCTGTTTAGATCGGTATGGTTTGGTCTGGGCTAGATCTGTAAAGCCTGATCCTGTTTGTGTTTCTTTGCAAAACCTTTCCCTTCTTGGTAGGCAGCATGTAAGCTGGACACCAATAGCTGTGTCAGCTACATAATAGCCTGCAAGCACACCCTGCTATACTAGCTATACTATCTACCAAACACCCAAAGGCATTCTGATGACTTTATAAGTGATCTTGAAATGGTCTCAGTTTTTTATATTTCGCCAGAGAACACTGAATCTGTTCACGGCACGTGGACCGAGACTAAGGTGAGGAGTGCAGCTGCAGACTGTGAAGGAGTTTTTCATGGACATAAAGTGGTTTTCTGTGAATCTGTGCTCGATTACTCTTCCTCACAGATGTAGATGACCTATTGGTGGTGTCACTCTGAACTGAAATAGACTTGTTTCAGTTAAATTTCAAAGCAAATAAATTCATTTTTTAAACATTCAGCTCAGATTTAGAAAGCGCTACTCAAATCCAATATAACAATTCAAAATCAGTTTCCAGGGTGACAGATCTCAGCCCATTCCTCTGGTGGGGTCATACCTTAAACACCTCTGAGGAGGTTTTGGCTGGTGATGAACAGACTGAGATGATTACAGCTATGAGAGCAAATGGAACCATCTGGAAGGACATAGCTCTGTGCTTATTTTCAGAACTGTGTGTGGGGGGTTGGTGTCAGACGAGGTGATAAAGAACACACTGAGTCCAGCCTCTTACACATTTTTCACAGCTAAGATTCAAAGATACATTGAACTGTGGGAGAGTCTGAACAAAGGAAGCAGATTATTAGACGACTTACAGCTTTGTCCTGAAGGCTGTTCAGCCATGTGACTGAAACAAAGACCTAAAGGCTCTCAGAGGAACAAAGCATGTGGGCCCAGCTGTAAATCGAGGCGCCTGATAAGAACACTATGAGGACAAACTCGTGTCCTACAGAGGTGGACTGTAACAGAGTAAATCTACCTTAGTGTGTCTCACTCTCCTTAACCCTATAACGCCAAAGGTATCATATTTGATACATGACTTTTTCAGCCCTCCACATAAGCAGTGTGGTATTTTTTATCCTGAAAAACCTGATGTGAACAATCAGATACATGCAGTGCACAGATAAACCAACACTGGGTAGTAAGTCACTCATTAGCCGCCCTTCCAGTGACACTCCAACCCCAGACTCGACTGAATCCGGTGCGGGTCCAGTGTGGCTTCCGCATGTAATCCGTATCATTAAAATCACAGTTGTAGGCTCACATTAGCCCCGCGCGGTGCAAGTCCGGTTGCGGGAGCCGTACGGCACTACAGAAAGAATCTGCAAGAAGTCTATCTTTTCCGGACGCCAGAGAGGGTCTGCGTCAAGCTGAATGAAACATGACGAGCTATACATGAAATGAATTGCCGGGTGGCATGAAGATCCGTTGTTTTTTAAAATAAAATCAGTGAACAAACAAATGTAACTTGACTCTGCTTTGAAAGCACAGTCGCGCTAGTAGTAAATGTAAACATTACATCACACCCGGTGACACGAGGTCACATTTTGACAACAATGGACAACGAGAGACTCATCCTTGAAGTGGAAAGTCATCCCATTTTATATGACACATCCCATACTATTATAAGGATAATACAAGAAAAGAAATAAATAACATTATTAAAAATAATAAACATTTGAGGAATAAAGGTCCTGCGCAAGTCCAGACAAGAACGTGAACCCACGTGAGCTTTTTCTCTCGCAAGTGCCCCTTCCGCACCCGGCATCGCAGCCTCTATCTGGAGCTGATGTGAGTGGCAGCTTGCGGAAAATCCGCACGGTATCTGGACTGCAACCGTTCCGGAGCCAATGTGAGCTCGGCGTAAGACTGCCATGACTCAGGAATTGGACACAGGTGGTTTTTCAAGAAGAACTTTGCCAAGTTTAAAAAGGCTAAGGTAAGAAAAACATTACAATATTTACTGGCACATCAATAGGAACAGTTACTGGGTTCATGCAAAGTAAAAATACTAAAATATTCACAATATATATTTGAGTAAACCGTGATGAAGATGGCATATCAAATTTGATACAATGGGTATATAAGGTCATGTAACTCTAAAACAGTCAATCGCCATTTACTTGTATTTTATGCATTATATCTCAAATCAAGCATCATACAGTCTTTTTATTTTTGAATAACATAATTTGGTACATTTAGAGTTAAACACTAGCTATGACACTTGCTGTACTGCTGTATGAAAGGATGGCCTGGATCTGCGTCCACAGGTTGGCTTCATTTCACAGTTTCAGGAACAGACAGGTGACGTCATGGATGCTTCGTCCATGTAGGGAGCAGATTAATATATATGTAATATATATATATATATATATATATATATATATATATATATATATATATATATATATATATATTCTTCTTGCAGCCTTCCAGGTGGATTTTAGAGCTGGAAAACACTGTTTTTTGGTCGCTGTGGACAACATGGCCATTACTGTTGTCAGCCTCCATGAATGGGCCCACAGTAATGTTGGCATAAAAAGATTTTTCTAACTTAATAAAAAGAAACCCTTGCTTTACCGGGGATGATTTTACACATATTCTAACAAAAGAAACACAAACATTGATCCCGTTTCCAGCATTTCCCTTCTGCTGAGTGCTGCTAACTTCTCCACTGCACCTTAACTGTGAAACCATTTTTGAGCAAAACAGCAAAGAGCTGGGCTGATTAGTAAAATCTTTTCAGCCTTTTGATGTGACTTTTGAGCATTCCCACAGGACCACTGGGGCAATGAAGACTGATAAACCTTAAGAACAATAACAAACTGTGCAGCCACTTTTATTCTGAAAGTAATAACTGGGAGACATGAGGCTGAGTTGTTAAAGTGGGAAAAGTGGGTCATGGAAAACTTCAAAAAGAAAGTGATTCTAGATGCTCTGCTTATTAACGCTCCTCTTTAATGATACATTTAACTTGTATTTCTCACATGGTTATTTCCTCAGGATACAATGCCACAACAGACACTGAAGACTCTGAAGAGGGATCAAAACCAGTATCAAGACACACACACAACTAAGAGCTGCACTGGAGACCCAAACAGGAGTAGAGAAGCTTCCTGTTGACTGATCCACCTGTCCATCACCAGGTGATAACCTGGCTGAACCATCCCTCAGGCCAGGATAGTTAATTGGCCAATTACTATGGAAATCCTGCTAAATTACCATAAAGCCGTCCAGCTGGAGCCTGCACCCCTCTCAAACCTTTCTCTGCCCCTGCTGCCTTAGCATCTCTCTGCTTCACAGCCCAGCACACACTGTAAACGGATGCATACAGCACCACGTTCATCAACGTGAACGCATGAGAACTCTAATCCAACCATTAAATCAGTGCAGCTGACCAACAGAACAGCATATCACAGTGAAAACAGTTGACGTCCTGTCAGAGGTTAGAGCTCATGAGTCGAGTTGTAAGGTTCATGATGTTCATCGCTCTGTGGATGAAGGAGTTCTTCAACACAGGGACTCTGGCACTTCCCTGAGCTCAGTGGCTCAAAGTGGCAGAGGGGAGAATGGGAACCAACGCTCTGAGCCCTCTTCTTCCTCGGCCTGAGAGTAAAGAGTTTAGACTGAACTTTTTGTTAGATCTTAGTGAGGTTTTATTGTATTTTTATTTTTTTCTTCTATCGTTAAACTGAGCATAACAGGCAGGAAAATGGAAGGTAAAGACCTATGGAGCCAAAACTTTGATGTTAGGAATTGAAAATGAAATGTGGCTTAGAAAACATTTCCTTAAAATGAAAAAAGAAACACTGGCATTGGAAAATGCGTGTCATAAAAGAACATGATGGCATTAGAACAGGAAATGCCATCGATGACCTTGTGCTGAACTTAAAAACACAGACATCAAAATTTATGTATTATTCCATTTATGACTTTTCCATTCTGTTTTTTTTTGTTTTGTTTTTTTTTGTTTTGTTTTTTAAACACATTTTATTTGTTTGATGTCACTGTTTGATTCATGACAGTTTATAATTTCAAAAATGTTTTTCTTTTTTGTTCACACTTTTCTCTTACTCTCTTTCTTTACTTTCATCTTCCTCTTACTCTTATGACATGGAGGGGAGGGTTTGGGGAGAGGCTAGGATGGCATGATTCATATATTATTTGCATTTTTATTGGACCCATTTTATGGTCTATGGCTGGACCCCACAGGACTTGCGAGTTCCTTGATCATTAGGGGTCCACAAGTTCACCTAAACTCCAAAACCACGAGTCAGTCTGTTTCTTTCTGCTGTTGTTTATCAAGAGGTGAATGGATTGAGGATGGATTGAAATGATGTAATAATCCTCCTGTTCAGTTTGTTTTGGAGTTTCTGGTTTCTGCTGTTGATATGACTTGGCCAAAGATTAGTGCTGCTGAATATTTTGAGGTAACACGTTCATGAGGCCTTATCAGGTATAACGTCAAACTCCTGGAGAAATAAAAGAAATCTCAGAGCTTGACTTTTTTTTCAGTCACAATTAGCCACAGGTTAGCTAGATAACGCCTATGAGCTAACCTCGTCTATGCAAACCTGTTGTTAAATCAGTTCCAAACTATCTTTACTTCATTTCATTTCTTGATAAACAACAGCAGAAAGAAACAGACTGACTGAACTGCAGATGTCTCGCACTCAGGGGTCTCATAAGTCTGTGAGGTCCATCTGAATGCTACATAACTCACTAACAATACGCATTAATATCTAAATCATACCTTTCTAGCCCTCACTTAAATCCTCCCCTTGATGCCAAAGAAGTGACAAAAAGTTGAAACTAAAAAAAAAGGAAAGTAAGCAAATATAAACTATCACTGATAAAACAGTGACATCGCATGAATAAAAACATAATTTTAACCTAAAAACATCAAAGCAACTTTTGCCTATTATCTTAAGTAAAATTTTTATCAATGCCAATCCCTGTTTTGATGCTCTTATACTTTCAGTACAGTTTTTTATTTTTATTTTTTTTATTTTCCCAGTTTCAGAATGTCAATTCAATGTCAAATTTTATTTTCAATACCAAGCACTGAAGTAATTGTCCTGGCTCCTTAAAGACCAACTGAACAATCGATCTATACCCTAGCTCTAAGATTTGTGGATGGACACGGAGGTCTCTGAGTCTCTGAGAGCGTTTCTCAAAGTAAACTCTGTTTGCTCAGAGACGCTTACTTCTCAGTCCAGAACTGTGACCAGATATCTGAAGATTTCCACACTTTCAACAAGTTGGCCATCAATAAACTGGCTCCATTTTAAAATCCTGTTTAGTGCAGATAAATAATTATTTTGTCTTGGCAACATTCATTTCTAGCTGGCGAGTGTGACTCTGTCTTCAGAGCCTCTGTGTGGGATAAGTACACAGCTTCACCCAAGGAATCCATTTTTAAAGATGGCCCAACAAGGGCCATATCATCTGCATATTCAGAGGAGAGTGAAGAGTCTGGAGCTGATCTGAATACATTAAAGAGAAAATAAGAGAGGACAGAACACAGCCAGGGCTCAGGACGCACATGTTCTCTGAATCTCAGCACTTTTTTCAAACTGTAAATTATGGCAGAGATCTGTGATTTATCTGAGCCTAACCCGGAGCACATGAAGCACTCAGCACTCTCCACAGGTTAGCATGAAGGTTAAGTGTGCGTCCTTGTGTGTCTGGTGTGTGTGTGTGTGTGTGTGTGTATTCCCCTCAACCCCATTCAGTCTGTGTATTTTATAGCACACCATAATAAACAGTCACCAGGAGAGCAGGGCTCCATGAAACAAACTCAATTTAGACTCTCACGTTCACCCCTTTAACCGGACCATCTGATGTCACAGATGTGCCTCAATAACTTCAGTTTAGCAGCTTTCATTAGAGAGGAGCAAGGACCTGAGGAGGTCAGACATGGAGTTATTGTTATTCATCCAAAACATAGGAACAGGTCTGAGACCTCTTCCCCTAACACAGTTTTTACTCACAAATTTGGAGCCAAACTTGGTCAAAACCCCCGTTGAAGTGCCCTTTTGGGTGCCAAAGTATGTGCAAGAGTGCCCTATTTAAAGGAATAGCTCAGGTTTTTTTTTTTGAAGTGGGGTTGTCTGACCACTAAGGACATTAGATACAGTAGAAAGTTGTCTCCTCTCCCTCAGTAAGACACAAACTGTAATCGATGGTGACGAGGAAATAGACGCTAACAGGGACAGACCGTACCAAATTCAAAGGCTATTTTCTCTGCCTACAAGAACTCAAATCAAAAAGTAATACCACAGTTTAAGAGTACGATACATAAAATATTTTTTAAGTGCATTAAGTCTTCGGAAATATAAACATTTATCTGAACCTAACTAACTGGTCATGTATCCTTTTGCGCAGCGCTAGTGCGTCCCGTCCCCCCTCCTCCTTTCAGCTGTAGGGAATGTAAACAAGCTATGCTTCGGGCGCCGGTTGTAGCCTCGTGTAAGTTTGATCAAGCATCGTAATTCTTTTGTTTGTACTCTGAGGATTGTGAGGCAGCGTAGGAAATTCAAAATGAGTGACTATGACAGCGACGATGAAGTTTCATTCACTTTGGAACCAAAAGGATACCTGTATGAACCGGAGCACACAGAAGAGGAGCTGCTACAGATGGAGACTGAAAGGAATACAGAGGAGTCATCCACGGACACGGAATCTGGTACGGTCTGTCCCTGTTAGCGTCTATTTCCTCGTCACCATCGATTACAGTTTGTGTCTTACTGAGGGAGAGGAGACAACTTTCTACTGTATCTAATGTCCTTAGTGGTCACATAGAGCTCATACAACCCCACTTCAAAAAAACTGAACTATGTGTCTGCTTAGTGCCCGCTTTAGTGTGCCTTTTTCATTTTTCTTTCGCTTCTGCCTTTCAAAAAGGCATAGAAGCCCATTTTAGCCAGATAAAAAATAAAGATAATACAAAAGTCATAATTATGAGATAAAAAGTGATAATAATGTCATAACCATGAGAGCTGCTGCCTAAATCAGAGGTCTGACCATCAGACAAACAGTCAATCCCAGGATCACGGAATAAACATTTCCAAGTAAGATAGAACAGAATAGTAATAGAAAATACTTTATTTTTCCCCGAGGGGAAATTCAGGAGTCACCGCAGCATTTAAGAAAACAAAAGTAAGAAAGAGCATAGAAAGTGCAAAAAGGTCCATAAGAAATTAGATGACGACATCCCGTCCACCACTCGTCCACCACTCTCCAGCCCAGCCAGTCTCCACCTCCACAGGGTCCAGGACTGAGCCTCCTCAGCAGTCTGTTTAGTCTCTGTCTCCTGGATCCTGTCTGCTCACAGCAGGCGAAGCTCCTCCAATGTGGCACCGGCGTCCGATGTCAGCTCCGTCAGCCACGTCCATGAACAGCACGATGCCTCTGGGCTAGGACGGCTAGCTCGTCCATCCCACTGGAGATAGATCCCACGTTCCCAACAACGATGGATGGAAGGACAGGTCCACGTCGTCACCTCCCAGCTCACACCCAAAAACCAGCACGTCGTCCTCACCTCCTCCTCCTCACCTCGAGGGAAATCATCAAGCCCTACACCAGTTAGCATTGACATGCTACAGGCTGCTAACAGCTAATTTCACATGTAAGCAATGCAGCCATGGTTACATGTAGGATCTCCAGACAAACACAGGAGAAAAGTAGTAAAACTATCACTGAAGCCACAAAAAGTTTGGTGTCCGTGACCAACAATGAACCAAACAAAGTAATGATCCACTCCAAATACAAAGATGATGAAAAAAAGACGAAAAATTACAAGAAACGGACAAAGAAGAGAGAGCTGCTGCAACAGGCAGCTACTTGGGCAGCGCCTAGCAACGAGGAAAATGGCCAAGATTGGTAAGATTATGCAAAGTGAGACTCCTGGGATTTGGAGAAGGCCCCGTGGCCCCTCATGGACTGTTCCTAACCTCCTGACACAGCATGAAGGATGTCCACAGCCTTATTTCAGAGCCAGTCCAACTGTCCTTACCCAAAGACGTCAACCTCTCAGACCTGTCAGACCTCTCTGTGTACTCCACACAGAGCAGGGCCCAGTGAGCTTTTCTCAACCTTCCATGTCACTGTTTTCTGTATCTTTCCCATCGGCTCTGCAAATCCTTTCTTTGCTATTCAAACCACAGCAGACCTCAGGTCCTGTCCCTGTGGCTGCTCCAGGCAGTAACGTGCGGTGAGGTCCATGACGAGGGAGGCAGGCAGTCAGCTAAAGTTGAAATTTCTATATTTGTGTGTTATATATACAGTCACATTTGCTAATACAAACTGTTACTGGCCAGCCCTGCCCCTTTAACGCGGTGACAGTCTGTGCTCTGTGTGTGTGTGTGTGTGTGTGTGTGTGTGTGTGTGTGTGTGTGTGTGTGTGTGTGTGTGTGTGCGTGCTCGTGTGACATAGCAGAAGGAGAGACGATCTGAGTGCAGACTGAAGTCCCGGAGTTAACAAGACGAAATGCCAATTAAAACCTGAAACATACGTTCACCTGCATTTCTACAGGATTTACATCAAAGGAGCAAGAGCAAAATACGAACAAAAATAACCTGTATCTCAACAACGCAAGGACACAGGCCAGGCACCTCCGGTATACTCTATTAAACGTCTGCACTAACAAACTATCGCGAGACCTCAAAGAGGGTGTGGTATTACAACCTGCGGAGGCAGAGAAGCGCTGTGCCTCATCGATGCCCACGTTAATCAGTGTGAGACCTTAGTACGCATGCGCGAACCTGCAAAACGTTGTGATTTAAAGTAAACGGTTTCTGCCTCCGATGCACATTACAAGCATGAAGCCAGCGCGAAACACTGTCCGTCCCCTCTGTTATTGACAGATCAGCAATTTCCTTTTTTAAAATTTTAATTATGACAAATTGTATACGGACAACTGAAAAAAATATATTTTTATAAAAAAATATATATGTTTTTTTTATATATATCAGAGAACCTGAGACAATTTTTCTGCTGCTTTTAGATAAGTATGTAAACTTTTACATGTTAAACGTGAATTTTTGTATCATTCCTCTCAACATTACTTTGTCCTTGAGCTGAAAAAATACATTATAAGAATCGACAAGCTTTGTGTTATGAATCCAGTCAAACAATTGTTCATGACAGCTGTTATGATAATTTGACTCACAGGTTTATCTAAGTCCCTATGGTTATCATAGTGGTTAAAGATACTCTGGACATTACCCTTTAAACAAATCTGTGCTCATCAAACAAGTTGCTAAAGTTTTCTTTATATTTCACTATAAAATTGGCTTAAATCTTGGGTAATGGGCTTTTTTGTCTTGATTCTGTCCCTATGGGCCCTCTGTAGTAGTTTCAAATGATTTACAGTCATAAAAATCTCTATTTTTCTCTCCCTGGTGTTTTAGAAAACTCTTATCTCTAAGACGGTCCAGACACAGACCTCCACTCTGAAGTCCCTTCCACCGGCAGGAGGAAGTGACATGTAACCAACCATCCAGGAAATCTGTGATTTTAGAGCAGACTCTTTTTAACCGTTTACAGATTCAGGGATTTCTGCTACATGTGAATAAGAAGAGGTTTGAAAATTTGCACATGATCAGTCTGAACATCCAGTGTTGTTCCTTTATATCTATGTTTGAGATATGAAAAAGCAAATTACACACTCTATGAGATGTTCCAGCTCAGATCAGTGATGCCAAACTCATACTGTAAATAAACTGTTCAAACCGAAGACTGTAAGAGGAAAGAAGCATGCCAGGACAAAGACTGGAGGTTACTGTGAAATGGTTCTTTCAGAATGGAATCAATTAGTAGATAAATCAATAACAGAGAAGCAGAGAAGGGAAGCGTGCTTCATTTTTCCTGTGACAGTTCAATCAAGGCAGGAGGTGAAGGTGTCAGAGAACGAACAGGTCACTTCTTGACACATTGATCGGCTTTCCTGAGGGAAAACGTGCCTTGTCTTCACATGTCTGGAGTCTGCAGGGAGCAGATATTAGATTGGCAGCAGGTACAGTATGCAGCCATGTGCCGGAGCCAGAGGACTCCCAGCATCAGCTGCGCAATGACCTACTTACCTGTGCGACCTGCTTAGTCTGATATGACAAATGGATGACCCAGAAGCCCTGAGAGAGCTGAGCTAATGAATGAGGAGTGCTTAGGTAATGGAGGTGAAGATAACAATGAAGAAATCAGTCATTAGTAAACAGAACACAAACACTGATTCAGATACAACCAGAACAGGATGAGGCGCCAGATGTGGAGGAGCGCAGCTGCAAAAAAAAAAACAGAAACTGGTTCTCATGAGTCCTTATCTGCTCTCTAGAGGACAGTCCATAAGTACACTTCTGACCTCCACTGGAAACCAAACTTAGCTTTAGAAGATTTAAGTAATGAGCATTATGGTCGTGACAAAAACAACTTCAGAGATCTCAGACTCAAGATGTTTGGAGCAGGGACGGAGCCAGAATTTCAGTTTTGGGTGGGCCTTGAATTGCAAAAGTTGGCAGATAACTATTACTATGTAGTTATAGATATACTACTGTTAGTATGTGTGTATTAAACAGATTTGGTTGCTTTTTGATCCTATAAAACTTGATAACATTTTGTCATGCTTAAGTGCATCATTTGGTCCAATCTGCAATTGCTCTCCATGGTATCAGCCAAAGAATAGTGGGATAATGCACCAGTGGGCTGTGGCACCTCAATAATCCTTTATTATAGGCTGTAAGAGCAGCAGCATTGACCCTAGTAAAATAAAAGACAAAAATCTAAAGTCTTTGCCAAAATCATTCTCTAGTCCTACCAGTGTATCATGAGGCTGAATGTTTCATAAATCTGTTCAATTGTTGTTGTTTTTTTCCATCCATTGCCACACTCAGCTCATTTTGTAAAGACAGGGCATCTAATAATAATAACAAAACAAGAGCAAAATGCATTATTCCTTTCAATATGTTTTTTAAAATATATAAAGAAAGTTAGAATTATTTTTTTCTTTTCTTTTCCAAAGGTTTTAGGTGGGCCTGGGACCATGGGGCCCACCCATGGCATTGCCCCTGGTTTAGAGTGAAAGCACATTAACTTCAGTTAAACGAAACAGGACAGGTCTGAATACTTTAACAGCAGAGGTGCAGACACAGACACAAACACAGCAAAAAGTCTGTTTGTCCTGGGGGTTCATTTACATAATGAGTCCTTTAAAAGTCTAACAGCCTGCAGAAAAAGCTGCATTCATTTTTAGGGACCTTAACACCAGTCCTGAGGGGCCTCAACACCAGTCCTGAGGGGCAGCAGGGAGACGGGGCTGTGGTCTGGGTTTGATTCATCCTTGATGACTTCAGGATTGTAAAACTCAGAGAAAATGACTAAAAATCCTCCAAAAGCAGAATCAACCACTAAGCCGCATCCCCTCCACTCACTCAGACAAACAATGTACATTAAGAGACAGGTGTTATGGCAGGTGTCACAGTAGGAGACATTTTAACAGGAAGCTGTTGACGATTGCTGGAGACAGAAAGATCACAGATCATCTAGAAGTCAACAAAAGGCTCTGAAGTCCACATTGGAGGCATGTATGGATCATTTCGTTGTTGAGAAGGTCAATAAAAAGCTTCAGTTACAGACTTAAATTCGCAGGTCCCAGGATGGCAAAACTATGGCCTTGTATGACATACTGCATGTTTTGTTTCTTTTTTTTTTTAAGTCCTTGTGTAAAGATTTAGATTTTATTCTGAAATAAAAAAAAAACCTCCATGTGTTGTCCCCACAGACAGAAAAGACTATCAAAGGCCGTTTTCAAGTTTTTCTTTAGCACTCGTCCTCTGAATTGTAATCAGCATTTACTTTCTGCAAAACTCCTTCATGGTTTGATGTCTGCACAGCCGCGTGAATGCATAAATACAAAGTTTTGTACTTTTTAACAAGGTTTAGCAAACAGTAAACCATTACTGTTGTCCAGATCAAATCTACTTCTTGTTTATGCTCATCAGGCCCTGCCAGTTCTAAATAGTGTGCTATGTTTTAGACTTTTCATTGTTATGTGCAGCATGCTAGTAATGATAGTTTTTTTATCATCACTAATTAGCTTTTTGCTGTACGGTATTTTGTTTTCATTTGCATTGTTTTTACACTCTGTTATGTATTTAGTACTTACTCACTTAAGCATCATTTCTGCACTGACAACAGGTCCCAAAAGCCAATACAGATCTTTACACTGTGGTTATATTTCATCACTTAAAAATCAATGAGCCAGTTCACTGTTGCCTGACAGATGCTTGATTGGATTGACGGTGTTAAAAATCACTCTAGGTGTGGTTAATTGATCACCTCCCAAGAATCACATGGAGGATTTCTCACTTGAGCGTTTTATTCAGGGCACATGAAAAGTTTACAGCGTTGGTTTCTCTCAAAACAGCACTGATACCCAGATCACTGGCTACACCTTTGCAGAGGCTGGGTTCGACTAAATGCCCCAACCCAATAACTATCGTCAGATTTCAGGAATGTTAGATGTCGCCAGATGTGTGTTGGTGTTCTATAATATTCTGTACTATCTCAGGTTTAAACTGTACACTCCTTTCATTGTTTTTATTGTAAGAGTTAATTTTTGTCTTGATTTGGGTCACTGCTGGTCATTACATCTGCAATGAGGAGGGTCTGTTTAAATTAGATTGCCTTGCCACGTCTGGAGTCCCACGTACTCTGCAGTAAATGACTTTTAGCGAGGTGTGTTTGTTGTGGAATTAAAAGGAGATGGGATTGAAACAATTTTTTTTTTGTTCAAGTCAACCTTTTACTGGATACAACACACTGAGGCAAGGTATTTATCAGTACAGTTATGTAGCTATATGATTTTGAAACGTGACATCAAGTAAACTTTGTAGTAGCTGACTATATTTAGCACAGCTAGCAGCCCGGTGCTCTGAGACATGCTTGTAAAATGTAACGTTAGTGAATCCTGGTTATGTCCTGCCAGTCATCTACCAAGCAGAGCTAACGTAACCTCACTCTTCATTTTATTGATAGACTCTCAAGTTTGAACAGACCACTGCAGAATAACTGCTGACTGTGGGTTGGAGGCAACATTAGCACAAACAGCTTAGCCCCTTTGTTAGCCATTAGCTCTTGTTCTAGCCTTTAGCTAGCTTGTGCTCTATCTCTGTCCTGTTTATCTTTCTTCTGCCCTTCTGTTCTTTTTCTGTCTGACAGTTAGGCTCCAGTGTCCACCATCACTACAAAATGAATCACAGAAATTGTCTTCAGCAGAGAAAAACACAGATCTCTCTTCTCTCTACTAAACTTCATCAGCTGGCGTGGTGTTGCCATAGAGACTTAGACGAGCTATAAATCAACCTGGTCCTGCTCGACCTGATCGGGAAGCTTAGAAGAAGCTATGACGTAGCTTTGAGGAATAACCTATATTGGTGCTGATAATCTCATGTTAAAGTGTGGATTACAATCAGGCATATATCCAGAAGGGAGACTTTTTTAAGATCACATAGAAACTCCTCACAGCCTCTTTAAGAGGGTCCTGGAGTGGGGTGCAGATCTTCCTGGTGTAGTATATTTTAAGTAAGAGAGATAAGAATTCATCTCCCCTCACAAACACAGAGAACCTGGCTGCAGAAACTAAGAGCTGAAGTAAAGAAACGGTGATGTGTCAGTACTGTCTCTCCTGGTCAGTATTCAGACAAGGGTGTGCTCCTCCATCTGCAGGCGCCAAGAACAGACATGATGACATCCATGATGTTATATTTACTTAGACACAGCTGCTGCATGCCAGACTCACTTCAGCTGGGAGTCAATCCTGATATCCTTCAGAGAGGAAACCTGCCAGCAACACAACACTGCCCCCTGGTGGTTCAGTGTGAGCGCTAAGGTTTGATTTCAGCAGGGTGAAACCTGAATACTTTTCATTACTCTCAACAAGAAGTCCAGGTGAGCCTGTGAGGTATTATGCACTTCTGAATTGTTGAGGTAGGTTGCAGGTGTGGATCAGTGTGGATCAGTCAAACTCTGTGAACAAAGGTAGAAATCACTCCTGCTTTGTGCTCATTCCATTAATGTTATCATACCTACTCTGTGAGTCTGCATCTCCTCTGTCTCCTCTCTACGGTGGAGGACTGGGCTGGATTTAATCAGCCTGCTCTTCTTCATCACTGAGACAGGCGGTGATGCGCAGAGAGATAAAACAGACTGCTGAAAATCTCAGAGAGAGACTTCCTGGAATGACACATTTAAACACTTTCCTTTGGTTATGAGTCTGCGGTAATTTAGCAGAGTTTAAAGAAACTGTGAAGACTCATTTGATTTATTTCATTCTTTACAAGTAAACGACCTCTGGCTAAGCCCCGCCCCCTCCACTCACCCAAAAACAAACAACGAACATTCAGAGACAGGTGCCATGGCAGGTGTGACAGAGGGAGACATTTCACAGGATGCTTTTGATGATTTTTAGAGACACAAAGATCACAGATCATCTAGAAGTCAGCAAAGGGCTCTAAAGTCCACATTGGAGGCATGTATGGATCATTTTATTGCTGACAAGTTCAATAAAAAGCTTCAGTTACAGACTAAGTTTACAGCTCCCAGAGCAAACCTGATAAACAGCATCTGGTTAGCATCAGCATCTCAGACAACAAGACAGAGGATCAGCATTGGTCAGGACAAAAATACAACCTCCTTTTTACCATCTTTACCAAGAGTGTGTCTCTGTTAGTTTGGAGCTGCAGTGTTTCATTTAACTAAAGCCCAGCTTTTAACAACAGCTAACAATGATGTACGATCAGCTTTTTGAACCTTTTATTGCTGAAAGTGTTGATGAAACAGACAAAATGAAATTGAATTGATTGTCAAGGAGTCAGAGCAAGAAAATATTGGCGTAGATATTCTTTCCATCAGATAACAGACATTCTCCTCCATGATTTATGACTGAGAATATAAAGGCTCTTTCAGCAAATTTCTGCAAAGTAATCAGATACACTGAGGGTAAAAATAATGTGATCTGCAGCCCAACCCAGACCCTTTATAATTTAAATGTATCTATTTTTTTCTTCAAAATTCCCTTGAAAACAACAACAACAAAGCTCTTGCGTGTATGAAACAGATCAGTTCAAATAAATGTCCCCAACAATAACGACTTAAGTCACAGCTCCGTGACTGGATCAGAGACTCTAAGCGCGCAGAGCCAGTCTACAGACTGTGGGAAATTCTCATAAAGACTTTAAAATTCTCTAAACAAGTGCAACATGAAATCAGAAAGCTGAAACTGCAGAACAATGATAAATGAAAATCAATCAGGTCAAGCGAAAGTGTTGGCCAGTTAAAAAAGGGCAGAAAGCAGCTCACTTCCTTCCTTAGCTTCATATTTAACACTCCACCAAACATCAACCTGTCAAATGTTTTTTAATATTTAAGGCTGGAGCTGCTTCAACCTAAAGTCTAACAAAGTCACAGTAAAGTGCAGATCATATTATATTGGCTCCTCTTCACTGGTAACCCAGTCCACGTCTCTTAAAGTGGCAAAACACAGGGATGGTGATGGACAGACAGATAAACTGTGAACAAAGAACAAACAGGACTTAAAGGAAAGACCTGCTTTAAGAGACACAGAGACTTCAGATGTACAGCCTTCATACATTTTTAGTTATTAGTTTGGATTATATCAAACGCCTGATTGTAGAGTCAAAGAGCGGCGACCACACTACCTGTATGATGAACATCGTGACCACGCCTGCTCCTGTGCTGAGATAGTTACTGGCAAACCAGTTCTTCAGTTTGTCCACACACCCCTAAAAGACGACAATGGAAATCATAGAACAGCAAAATTCAAGTTTTTCTGATGAGCATGTGACTGGTAACAGCAGTGAGGATAACATTCCAGATACTTAAGAAACAATCCGAGCGTCATCTGGATTCACTCTTGAAACCATAAAGCAGGAGCTAATCTGCTTCTTGTTTTAATGCAGTGAATGAAATTTCAGGCAAAGAGATCTTTGGGCACTTTTTGGCTGAAAGGCAGAGAGCAATGCATCCATTTGGAAACCTCATAGATGAGGTGTGTATACAATAAAGTGGTTATAAAGTGTTAATAACCTCTTTCCAGTTGGAGTGAAAAGGGGTGTTACATGGATCCCTGGTACAACAGGAGATTGGGACGTTTTTCTTCCAGTCTGCCTCACCATGAACTCCACAGCACCTAAACTATAAAAAACACAAACCTACTTTAGTGAAATCTTCCATTATTTAAAGGAATGACTGATGTTTCATCCATCATTTAAATGTGCTTGTTGATCAGAAATGACAGTGGTTGATTGTTTGCCTGGGTTTCAGCCAAGACATGAAGTCTCTTTGTTGGGAGTTCATTGGCCTGTTTTGTTCTGGGTTTTTTTTCTAGGGCTCTATTTAAACTAACATCAGCTTCTGGAGCTTCGCTTCATTAGCTTATCTGCCGAGCTAACAAAGGTTGTCAAACATTGTGCTGAATGATTCAGTGTAGATACTGTAGCTCCAAACTAACAGAGACACACTCTTGGTAAAGATGGTAAAAAAAGAGGTTATGTTTTTGTTATGACCAATGCTGATCTTCTGGCTGCGTTTCCATTACACCTAGAAATGGGCAAAACTTAAATGTCGCAATAAAAATAACACTGAAATTTTAAAAAAAAACTCAAATTAGAATAAAAAGTTTTTACGCTGTCATAAGGTGTTTTTAGTCCATAACTGAAGCTTTTTATCAACCTTCTCAACAATAAAATGATTCATATACCCATCCAATGTGGAGTTTGGTGGAAACAGGGCTTTAGAAAGTACTACCCCCTTGGCACTAACTTTACAGTTGGAAGATGAACTACCCAGGAACTAAATTTAGACCCTGGTTCCCGTGTTCCTGCAGTCAAAAAGCACCTTTGGGTAAGAGCAACATTAATTCAAAATAAAGGTAACAGAACAAACTTGTTACTGCGATGAGCTCATAAAGTGAAGTTATTTGTGTTATCGATCAGAAAGCACAGGGGATCAATCACCAGGTGCTGGACAGCATCAAAGTCATCTTTTATGGTCTGGTTGGCTCCTGGTGCAGACTGTCTGTAGATCTCCAAGCTTCGCTTCAGGTCTTTTTCAAAGTATGAATCAATCTGCAGAACAGACAAACCAGCTTCATCAATCAATCGCACCAAACACCTCCAGCTGTGAGGGTGTACGGGTGCCTACCTCTCTGCTGTAGATCAGGAACACAAGGGCCATGGCCAGCTCCACCAGCATCAGGATGACCATGAGGATGAAAAACTGAATCATAGTCACACACAGGTCAGTTTGAGTTAACGTCAACCATACTTCTTTTCAGAAAAAGATCCACTTGTGTTTTATCATCATTGTACCCAAACTACCACATCACCACCAACTCTGAGTTTATCAATGAAATGACCCCGTCATGCCTTAAGCCTCGTCAGGTCTGAGGAACAAGACCTGGGCATGTACCCAGGGGTGATGACAGTGGGTTGTGGATAACCTAAGTTTCACTGGGTGCTAGGAGGGACAGGATTTGGGTCAGGTCACTAACAAATGGGTTTTTAAAGAGGTATGATTCAAGTGTAAGGAGTACCCAGTGATAACAACGGAAACCATTAAAATGTCTTCATTGACCCTCAGTCATCTAGGTCCTGGTTCCTCTGAAGACTCTGAAAACCAAGGCAATGGGACCATGTAGAGTTTGGAAAGACGTTTCACTTTTCAGCCAGGAAAAGGAGTAAAGCAGCTTCTTGGGTTAGAGGTGAAATGTCTTTTAAAACTTTGCACAGTCCACTGGCCTGGTTTGTTTTTGTTTTTCTATGAATCCCTGAATCTGCCTGTAAACTGTTCAAAACGGTCCTTTCTAAAAGTGGCACAAGACCTCCATGAGACTGGCTCATTTAATTAGTTTATAAGGATATCCCAACTGGTTTATAGCCCTACCCCAGCCCTAGAGGACTGGCCAATCAGAGTGGAGGGACTGATTTATAAAACCACCATGTGCAATATTGACAAAAATATCGCCATTTGATGCATTGAACCAGAGTTAGCTTAAGGTAATTTACACCTGCAGTTTCTCGGGAGACAGAGGCGGAAACAAGAGTTTTCTAAAACACCAGTGTGATAAAAATAGGAATTTGTTTGAGCTGTAAATCATGAGACGGTAGAAGCCTTAAAAAAAAAAAAAAAACATACAACCATACAACTTGCACTGTAAATCAGTGGTTTTCAAAGTGGGGGCCATGGCCCCCTGGGGGGCTGCCAGGGCGCACCAGAGGGGGCTCAGAAAATTGGAGGGAAGGGAAAAATAGGATATAATTATTTATTTATTATTATTATTATTATTACCATTATTATTATATACCAGTTGTCATGAACATACAACATACAAGAACCATAATATGGGATTCCCAGCTGCAACTTGGTCGTGATCTGTGTCGACCTGGCAGTTTGTGCCTGTTATTAAGCTATCTAAAAAACTTAACTGAACTTTGTGCTCTTGTCCTGTCTAACTACGGGCTATATGTCAGAAAGGAGTATTCCATCTTGGCTGACAGAGCCCTGAAATGCCTTCTCCCTTTTGCAACAACCTACCTGTGTGAGTCTGGCTTTTGTTTGTTGATAATTTCAAATTCTAAACAAATTTAATGATGACTGAAAAGGTAAAAAATGTTAGATAATACATTCATAAAGTTAACATTTCTTTACCTATGCTGAAACGTAGTCTGTTTTCAAACATGGTCCCTGGCCAGGAGCAAATGCTGTTTGGGGGGGCCTTGGTATGGTAGAATTAGGGAACTCCTGGTTTAATCATAGTCAAATAAACACCATGTATCATACTTACACTGATTAGCATGCAGCGGTTTTCCCGCATGCCCCCTAACACCCCTATGTAACACACACAGGTAACGATGGTCCCGGTGACCACCAGAGTGTTTGCTGGGTAGATGGGCCAGAAGGTGGGGATGAGGGATGCAAACTTTGAGTGTATCATCTGGAACTCTCCAAAAGCCACCACAAATGCACCGCACAGCTGGAAGAGCACAGGAGAGAGAAAAGAAACCTCAGTTTGTCGCTCCAAGTGTCTGAACAGTATTAACAGGTTAAGTTAATTAGACCTTCATATTTCTGCGGTCAAAAAATGTAACCTCACAATGTAAAACACAGCACTGACTTCTTTCATCAACATTTTATTAGCACTCATTATAAACAAGTAATGGACACTAGAAGTTAAAAAGCTGGGAAACTAGTTTTTCTGAGTTGGGCCAGCATAGAAAAATAAACTTATCAGCATTATGTTTTTATTTGATCACTTCACACAGATGCAAATCAGCTCTGATCCACTTAGTGCTTTATTAATTTCCAGAACATTCGTGGGCAAGTCCACACACAAAACAACAGATTGTTGATCCAACTTACACAAAAATTCTTAAAGTTTTTTCAAATATCTGTTAAAGCTGGACAAACAAAAATAATAATTATAATAAATGTGGTAATTTAATTTATTTCAAATCATCACTTTGTATAAATCCAACTCAAAATAATCAAACAAAGCTTAAGTTTCCAAACTTTTCAGTAAAATATTCTCTCTAACCAAACTCAAAAAACTGCTCTTATGTATTGAAAGAAAAGGGTTCTAACAAATCTTTTTTTTTCTGTGACTGTGTTTTGTAACCATGAGTGAGGAGGGAAAGCAGTAGGTATGAGGCCCTGCCAAACTTCAACATGTGCAGTGGTGGCACAGGCTGTTTGTGCTCCACATGGCACAGACTGTTTGTCTGTGCTTTACAGCATGGATGGGGTCTATGCTCAACATAGCATGGACCGTTTGTGCACATTGCAGAAATTAATTTCCTTAATTTATAGGGCAAATTTATTAATTACACAGCTTTCAGATTTACTCAGTATTATTAAGTATAAATTTTACGTAAGTGTGTGTGTGAGATGTTGTCTGTCTGTGTCAGCCCTGTGATTGACTGGCGGCCAGTCCAGGGTGTACCCTGCCTCTCACCCAGAGCAAGGACAGGCTCCAGCCACCCTGGACCCTGCACAGGATAAGTGGTTCAGAAAATGAATGAATGAATGAATTTTATGCAGGTTTCAGTGAGTAGAGCGTAAACTTTTTATAGTGCAAGACAAGAAACTTGTTACCACAAAGCATGACCCAAGTTGCATTGACTTAAAAAATATGTACGGTAGGTTTTGCGAACTCAAACTAGTATTTACTTGTAATTCATTTAAGTCTGTGATGACTGATACAACAAAACCCTGGCTCTTCTGAGTGACACCCTGTGACAAACTGTGGGTGGCAGCGTCACAGGGTTGGCGTACTGTGATTGGTCACATGACTTACTGTATGTGACGCTGTAGTTTCATGAACCGTATGAAACAGAGGAAGGCAGATTACAGACGGTCTAACTCTCTAACAATCATCTACATTTCTGGATCAGCTCATCACTGCTCTCAGGCACCACTTTTCTGGGGGTTACTGGCTGAAAAGTTTAGGAAACTGGACCATAACGGACCGTAAGGAGATGTCATGAGAGAGTCATGTACAGTAGGCGGCTGGTGTCAGTCGATTTGCAAAAGCTACAGCACAAATGCAAAAGTAACTACACAACAGAAGTGCAGCCACAACAGAAATTAAGAGGACAGTTATCCTTATGGACACAGAAAAGTTGTGAAAGTAGGCAAATGATTGTTTATTTTTTTTGTTTGTTTGATTTTATTTGTCTTCAGCTATGATAAATACAGCTTTAATTCTAAAATTGATTCATAAAGCTTAATATAAGATGACAATTTTTCTGGTAAATAAAGAAATATAAGTACTTTGAAGGATATTATAAGGTGAGACCCCAAAGTTTAATTTATCATGAACGAAGTTAAAAAAGAAAATTATTTTCTCTGTTCAAGAGAACTTTTTAAAGGATCCAACATGACGAGGTAAGGTATTTATCAGTACAGTCACAAAGTGTTGTTTAAAACATGACAACAAGCAAATGTAAATTTGTACTGCACGTCAGTAGCCGGCTATAAGTAGCTACTAGCAGCCCGGTGCTACAACTTATCCATAGGCTAACATAACATCAAATGAACTGTCAGTTAGTTTAGTAGCTGTCGACATGTAGCGCTCCTGACAGCTGTGACACGTGTCAGTTATGTGTAATATTAGCCCCTGTGTTAGCCTTTAGCTCGTGCTCTATCTCTCTCCTGTTAATCTTTTTCCTGATCTTCTGTCTTTTTTCTGTCTGACAATTAGGCTCCAGTGTCCACCATCACCACAAAATTAATCACACAAATTGTTTTCAGCAGAGAAAAACACAGATTTCTCTTCTCTACTAAACTTCATCAGCTGTGATGAAGTGTTGTCATAGAGATTTAGACGTGCCATAAATCAGTCTAGTGTAGCTCAGCCCAACCAGGAAGCTAAGAAGTAGCATTTCAAAATAACCTGTAAACTGTAGTACTGACGCTGATAATCTCATTTTAAAGTGTGGATTAGGATCAGGCATATATCAGGGAGACTTTTCTCATGATAAATCTCCACAGCTTTCCGCAGTCTACTGACATATAGAATAGAATAGAATAGAATAGAATAGAATAGAATAGAATAGAATAGAATAGAATAGAATAGAATGTACTTTATTGTTCAGAGTCACAGCAGCAAACAAGAAAGTGTATTGATATATATGGTGCAAAAATTAAATGGTCTATAAAAACAATATTATATGTCAGCCAGGAAGAAAAAATGAAACGACAGCTTGGATCACAGTCTCATCTGTTAGACCATCTCTGTGTTTAGTTAATCTCAGGGTTTAGTTGCCCAGTGTGGTTTCAGCATTGTTTCAGTCGTCTTGTTTTACTTACCCAGCATAGAAAGTTGAGTTTGACCAGCGTAGCTTTGCAGAAGTTCACACAAGAGCGGTTCATCCTGACAGTGTTTCTCTGTGTAATCTATGACAGTGACAAACAAGCTGTTTAAGGTTGACGCTCAAAGAAGAACAACACATCCCAAAGCACTAACAGGGCTCTTTAAATGTATTGTTAGTAAAAACAGGAGAGCTCTGGAGTGTTTACAGGACACCTCTGTTTGATATGACAACACACACACCACAGCACAAGAGACACCTGTAACCTGCTCAGGCCTCACTTAGTTATCATTAACTGCTCTCATCTCAGGATGAAGGATTTGTTGCAAATTTCTAGTGGAACAACTGAGATTATTTCATCAAGAGTGTTAGAGAATATTTCCTTTGTGCGACTAAAATGAAAGAAGGAAGATAATACAGTCCTTTCCAACTTCTTTCCTTCACACTGCTCCACAGTGGTTATAACTGCTTTATTACTATGTAATGAATCCTGTTCAACATGAAATATGATACTATTAACATTTCACATAAAATTATGTGTGGTTCTCTTATGCTTATTTCTATTTTTGCTTAATTCATATTTTAATGTTTTCAGAGAAGAAGAAAAAGAAGAAACAATTTTTCAAGTATATTTTCATTTTTTATCAATCTTTGAATATTATGTTTTAACTATCTCTATCATCTTTATAATCATTGGTAACTTATTTATTTTACTTGAATTTCTTTTACTGGAAATCATGGCATGAGGCCCATAAAATAATAATTTAAATGTTAATAATATATGACTAAGGCAATTATGCTATTGAGTTAACATTATGTTTATTGTTCTTTACATAAAGCAGTTAAAGTGCAAATTAAGTGTAATAATAGGGACTAACACATCAACAATCAAATATCTTACCTTAGAATAACCTGTATCAAGGTGTGTTGAAAGGACAGATCCAGTGTGTTTTGTATTCTGCTGTTGTTCCTAACATTCCCAGAGTGAAATGACGACAGTCTCAGCCAAGACGAAGCAAACAAGCCAATACAGTAAGGGTGAGGCCTCTGTCTGCCAACCGGGCCTCAGGTATGTGCCTGTGACCAGCACTGAGGGGGAGGAGGAGGAGGAGGAGGAGGAAGAGGAGGAGGAGCATTGACTCTGACCATCGGTAAACAAACCGTACTGGGATTAATCATAGATTTATCTGCCTTCTTTACTTTCTGAAGATCAGCTTTGGGGGAAGTTGTTCCCAGTGACTGTGGTCCACAGAGCAGGTTTCTGATAGTGTGCCCAAACCAAAAAAGGAATCTTACTGGTCTATTTCACTGAAGTAAAAACCAAGGTCAAAGGTGTAGTCTGAATGAAATTTTATCACCGAGTGTGGTTTGTCAATTGCAAAAGTGTTTTTATGTAGCTGAATGGGTCTGATTTGCGTTAATAGCTATGCTAATAGCCAGTGTTGTGTGTGACCTTTCATTAAACGAGCTCATATTTTCCTGAATGCTGAACTAAACCGCTCAGTTTATAACTTATGAATGAGAACCTGATCAAAGTTCACTCCTGAGGCAGTGAACGACTGCTTACAATCTTACAGGTGCCAACAGGTGCCGAAGCCCATCTCCCCGAAACGTGCCAAAACAGAGAAGTCAATCGTGCTCAATCACGGCATTGTTGCCGTCACACTTGCCATTCAAAACTTGCTTTAGTGCTGTAGGGTGCTTAAAGGGGACATATCATGCTGATCCCTGATTTCATACTTACATATAATATAATACATTTGAAAACAAGACCTTTCACCCCCTGAATTTTCAAAAAAATGAGATGTTGTATTTTTTCTGATATACTAGACCGAGATTTGATGCCTCTGAAAATAGGTCATTGCCATTTGGCAGCGAGATTTCAACCTTCGTGACGACACGAGGATCCTTTCTTTTTATCAGTAATCTGATAAAGCAGCTCCTCCTCTGTGATGTCAGTTAGTCACACAACCGCCACCGAGGGATACACCCACCAAGAGCCGAGTATCCCCCCTCAGATGCTGGATGCAGGGACTCTGCTCTGCTGAGCAGCTCGGCTTTACATGGTGAATTAGCAGTTAAAACACTGTAGTTTTAGCAGACGTCGTAATACTTGTGAGACTGTGATATTTGCATGCTTGTTCTGACATGCACTGTGAACCTGGACCACAATAATGCGGCAGTAATAACATAGTGACTAACTGACGGTAGAGGTGATCTTTAGACTACACTTTCAGCATGATGGATAAATCAGACAGAGAAAAGTGAAGGAGCAGGATGGAGCCCTGTTATAGAAATAGTTTATTGATGAAGTCTGCCTATATTTCCACATATAAACTATACATGTTACAGTACCGCTTTGACTCACCACACTGAAGCCTCCTGAGATGATCTGTGTCCAGGTGGATTTTCTTCCTCCTGAGCTGCAGAACCGTCCGGGTCTGACTCGGGGTCCAATACAAAAGGACGTCTCCTACACTCTGCCATTTTATTAGTGCCATCAATGCCTTACGGTGAAGTTTTGGCAAACAGCAAACTCGCTCGGTCTGCTCCATTCAATGTGGTGATTTTTTTTTAAATACTGCCATGCTGCAAAAAAACGCCCCCTGGCTCTACCCCTTCCGCCCCTTGGATAGAACTGACCAATCAGAGCACAGACGTTGCGAGATTACTGGAGGTCATTCTGGAAACGGAGCGTTTTAACGAGATCTTCAGAATGACCTAAAATGAGGATATTGAGAACGCTATTGTGGGGCAATGAAGGAACTAAATGACTTGTACTGAGGGCAGAAATGCTTTACAGGCATCCTAGTCTGGCATAGTGAAAAGGAGAAACAAGCATGACATGTCCACTTTAAGCACAGCACAGTTTGCCAGTGTGACCACGTTCTCACTGCCCTCTGCTTGGTCTGATGGTGTTTTGTGTAATCTTCCTGGGTCTTCAGCTCTGTGGTGGTGACACAGACAATGGGTCACAGGAACACTTAAGTTCTGGGGAATTTTTGAACAGGAACTAAAATTTCCAGGACCCATCAGTCCAAAACCCAGAATGTATAAAATAATGGTGCAGTCTCCCCTATGTCACCCTCCGTCCCTAAAGCAGAATTATGACGGGGGCTCTGTTGGAAATCCTGACTCAAGAGGCAGAGTTTGAGCCTTCTAATTAACAGCTATAGGGTGATTGCAGTCACATGAGCTGAGCTGAGCCTCTGATTGGATAAACTCCTGATCTTAATATACTCTGAACCGCTGAGTTAAAAAAAATAAAATAAAATAAAATTTGGCTTGGTGTGTACGTGGTTTCTGGTATTTCTGCAGCCATCCTCATGTGGATACCTGATGAACTACACATTTTTTCCACACTCCCACCTTGGCTTCATTTTTTTAGAATTGGATGTTGCCCTTTGGTTGACACGCAGTTTTTGACTGGTTTCCAAACTGCCTCCTACCAGCTGCATATGAATGTAGAAGCCCCGAACAGCTCTCCCTGACAAACAGTGAACCACTGCCCCTCATAAAGCATGAAGACCGCAGAGATTGGCCTATGTTTTGGCTGAAGAATGAGGCAGTGGATTGAGGACTTTAAGAGGAAACAGCTTTGGATCATTATTAAATGCTAGTGTGAGGAGACAGGTTTACATAATGTACGATTATAATACCAGTGATGGGGATAACAGGGTTAAAAAGTATTCGTGTTACTTATGTCGTTGTTGTTTTACAGTAACAGGTATTCTTATGACTTACTGTTTCAAACATTACAATGTTACCAACAGCAAAATGTGTTTTAATGCTCTGATATCTGTCAGAGCCAGTGCTTTAAAGTGAATCAGAAGAGCTGACTCCCATCCAGTGAGAGCAGGCTCCCAACTTTTCTCCTTGCATTGCTCAGCTCTCAATCAGACACTCAAGGCAGAGCTTTGTTTTGGTTGACAGCCAATCACATGTGAGGTTATTAGAGGGGGACACTCAGTCAGGTATCCTGTCCTCCTGTCCACACGTAGTGAGTGAGACAGCAGCAGCTTTGATAAAACTGTCAAACAAAGGCAAGAATCTGTGATGACAAGTTTGGCTCTTTTTAAAGAGACGGCTCTTTTGGCTCAGCTCGCAAAGAGGAGTCAGCTCTCTTGGCTCCCTAATGGCTCCTTATTTAGTATCACCTTTAACCTCATATTTTAGCCTAACCTGACAAATATGAACAATCAGTGTGTTTATGACAAGCCTCATAATTTCCTGGTTTTGTGCATTTGTTCTGTTACAATAGCAGGTATTCTTATGTTTGCCTAACATTTAACCTCATTCCCCTGATTCATTACAAAGTATCAGTACTTCCAGATTCACCTTTTGAGCATGACACATCCCTAAGAACAGTAGCTTAGTCAGATCTGTTTAGCCGACTCTTCTTTGGGAGCTGTGCCAGTAGAACCGACTCTCTGGAAAGCGCTGAACCTCCCATCAGTCCCTGTGTCATTTGCTTTACATGTCGAAGGTAATGGTAAACTCCTCCAGGTCCAGTCTGTTGTGTTTATGCAAGCGCCATGTTAACATCCTTTCACCATATGAACTCTCCATCTCATGGACTTACATTTAAGATGACAATGACTTCCAGAGTCTGAGGCTGGCTCTCACTCTGGCTCCAAGGCTGCAGCAGGCAGCACTAAAAAACCAAAGCAGTCTATGAATCTCAGGCAGACAAGCTCAGACAAGCCGTGGCAGGGGAAATTGAGGGGATCCTGAGGAGTTTGGAGTGAAAGAGAAGGTGGTGGCAGCCACAGTGGATAATGCAGCAAACATGGATGTAGCTTTGAAAAAAAAAAAAAGGACATTATCAAGTTTCCATGTTTTTCACACACACGTAACCTTGGAGCTCAGAAGCTGTACAACTGCAGCACAGTTTCCAACTGGTGGTGAGGATTTGTTCTCGTTTGTATGGATGAGGAGATCCCACATGGCTTAAGTGGTCCTTAAAGAGAAACTACAACTCCTTTGTAAGAAAAATTTTAAATACATTAGCCAGAGTCTGCCAACATATACATTTCAACATGTGAATGAACAGATTAGTATCAATATGAAATGACAAATTAATAAAAATATTATTTATACTAATCTCTTCATGTTTTTGTGCACACTTTCAGAGCTGCCCCAGCACATGCTTCTCTTAGATGTGAGGAAAAGATGGAACTTGATGACTGAGTGTTTCTGTGCGCAGTTTTTAGCCATCCAAGCTGCAGAAAGACAAGAAAGTGATGTTTGGAAGAAAAAAAAGAGTTAAATAAAATATGGTTAGTAAAGTTATTATTAAAAAGTTTGTGTTTGTTGTGCAGTATGTACAGTCTTCCTCAAAATCATTCATACCCTTGCTAAATCTTGTGATTTTTAGTTATTTATGACCAGCAATTGAAGAAATGACAACAATACAAAATGCAAAAAAAAAAAAATATTTCTGGGGTATTTTATTGATGAAATCCCAAAAAAAGCTGTGTTCAAAATTATTCATACCCTTGACAGTATTTCAACAAAAATGTGCCAAATGTGGGAATTTTTGTCCAGTAGTTTCTTCAAGATGTCACAATGGAATAAAACCCTTTTTTTTTTTTTTCAAATGTTAAAGCGAAAAAAGTTATCTTTCCAGAGAAGTAAAAATAGGGGACAAGTGGTCATATCTTTCTCAATTCCCGGTCATCATGGTCAAGTAGAAAGAGCTCAGCAAAGACCTACGTTAGCGTGTTGTTCATACCCACAGTGAAGGAAAGGGTTACAAGGCCATTTCCAAGCAGTATGATGTCCCTGTTTCAACCGTCCAGAGCATCATAAAGAAGCACAAGAGGTTCAACACAGTTAAAAACCTCAGTGGGCGTGGCCGGAAGCGTAAGGTGTCCCCCAAACTTGCAAGGAAAATCTGCAGAGAGGTCAACACCAAACCACAGACCAAGATCAATGCCCTAATTGCAATGCTTGACCAGACAGGAACAAAGGTGTCATGGTCCACTATCGGGCGAGTCTTTCACAGAGGAGGTCTCCATGGACGTAAACCTCGAAAGACACCGCTGCTCAGGAAGAAACATCTGGCAGCTCGCCGGGCCTTTTGTAGACGTCATCTGAAGCAAGATCCCAGATTTTGTTCCACCATCCTGTGGTCCGATGAGACAAAGTTGGAGTTATTTGGTCATATGGATGCTCAATATGTCTGGAGGTAGAAAGGAGAAGCCTATATGCCAAAGAACACTGTGCCCACTGTCAAGTATACTGGTGGAAGCATAATGCTATGGGGATGCTTCTCCTCCAGTGGCACGGGGAACCTTGTCAAGGTCCAAGGTATCATGAAAAAGGAGGATTACATTAGGATACTTGATGAAAATGTGAAGGAATCTGCTGTGAAACTCCAGCTTGGCCACGACTGGATGTACCAGAACGACAATGATCCTAAACACACTGCCAAGATAGTGAAGAAATGGTTCAAGGACAATGATGTCAGTGTCCTGGAATGGCCAAGTCAGAGTCCTGACCTGAACTCCATTGAACACTTGTGGCATTGCTTGAAGACCAGAGTGATGGCAAGGAAACCAACCAACCTGACCCAGCTTGAGGCATTCCCCAAAGAAGAGTGGGCCAACATCCTACAGGAGACATGCAGGAAGCTTGTGGACACATACAAGAATCGTCTGGAAGCAGTCATAAAGAATAAAGGCTGTGCCATTGACTATTGAACAAAAACGATGGGTAGGGTATGAATAATTTTGAACATGGAATTTTTGGGGATTTCATCAATAAAATACCCCAGAAATAAATATTTTTTTTTGCATTTTGTATTGTTGTCATTCTTTCAATTGTTGGTCACATATTACTGATACATAATTTGAAAACAAGCATTCATTTAATCACTACATGCAACAATCACAAGATTTAGTAAGGGTATGAATAATTTTGAGGACGACTGTATATATTTTTGTTGTGTTAATGTTGCAGGCTGGCCAGGATTGGCAATGAGGACCTAAGGAAGGCAGAGAAGTTTGTGCTGCTGATGAGGATACATTATACATCTAAACTTGAAGTCTCCAGTAAACAAGTCCAACCTGTGGCCAGATACTGCCTATCCTCCAGAAGCTGCACCTGCATTACACTGTGCAGGCAGACGACTGTATTTACCAAGAGCATCAAGGAAAACATTTGGAATTATCTTTCCAAACGTTAGCAGGTAAAGTGGGTGACATTTGTTTATCATTCTATGGCAAGTGATTATATACAGTAATGTTTATTCTTATTTAATCTTATTTTCCCCTAAATTTGTGTCAGTTGTTCACCATTGTATACTTCAGAATTCAGATGTTCAGGTTCAGGACATTCAGGATATTCACATCTAAAAACGCTTTTCATTGTTGGACATTTCTGTTGTGAGAACTTTTCTTCTCGCTCTTTTCTGATGCACTGAATTTATTCTTCAGCTAAAAGAGTGGGGAGAGACAGAGGTAGGCAGATGAAGAGGACGAGGAAGGAGATGACTATGTAAGTTTCGCTTATTGTCAAGTGTTTTGTTTGTTTGCTGTGCTAATCCCACACTTAAAGGGTGCACCAACCCTAAAAATTATACAGGTTTCCACTCAAACCAGACCAGATCATTGTTCCTTATTGTTCCTTCTTTTCCCTCTTTATTTTTCCTAATTTTTTGTTGCCCAGAATTTTTCAGAAGTCCTTGGAACAGGTGAAACAGCTTCTTTTCTTTTTACAGGTGAAAGACCTTAAAGACAAACACCACTACCATTTTATAAAACCGGGGACTCAAAGATCATATAATTATTAAACTCTTAACTGTTAATATAATGCAATTGATTATTATCAAACCCCTTAACATTAATAATATATATAATTAACACACCACAATAAATAGTCAAAAGAATAAACCATCAAACACGTACATGAAAATAAACTAACTTTACCTTTAGGTTAAAGTTAAATAAGTTGATTTGTTTCAGTGTAAATGCATCATATATATATATATATATATATATATATATATATATATATATATATATATATATATATATATATATATATATATACATATGGTACTCAGTTTGTTACTGAAAAATTGCTGATGTAAATAAATAATTAAGCAGACAGCGTTCCTAACTAGATTTTTTAGTTTAGTTTTTTTTTTAATCTTTTTCAATTAATCTTTGACCTTCACAAATTTTTTTTTTCTTTTTTTTTTTCTTTTTTTTTATTTTATTTTTTCAATAATAAAATCCTCCTTTAATTACTTTGTTTCAATAGTCTGCATATTTTCATATCCAAGGAGCACAACCGTTTCAGAGCTGAAAACCTGAGATTTATGTAGTCTTTATTTGAGTGTGCACAGGGTCATTTACATTTAAAAAGATTGTATATCTATTTCAAGTAAACTTTACCATGTCATTATCCGCTTTAATCCTATTAAACATAATTATCCAACAACAAAATTGTGTCAAGTGAAAATGCTGAGTGGCTCTCTGGGAAGCCACTAGCCACAGTGGCTGGTGAGCAAAAATATTGATGTGGAGCCCTGGCTGCTTGGGTAAGGTCACATGCTACATTCTTTTAAGACTAGTTTAGTAGCTGTCTATATTAGCGCAGCTGGCAGCTCAGTGTAACCTGTAATATTAGTGCTGATAATCTCATTTTAATGTGCGGATTACAATCAGGCATTTATCTAGAAGGGAGACTTTTTCAAGATCACTTAGAAACTCCTCACAGCCCCTCAAGAGGAAATGTCACATGGCTCGTTGGGAAGTTAAGTATTTTTAAAATTTATGAATGCCAAGTACCTAAGTGCACCCTGAAAACTGTTGTAAATTTACAGCAAAATTGTGAAAATTAATGATCTTATTATTATAGTTCTTGGACAATGCCAGCTCCAATGAAAAACAATAAAAGAGGGAGATCATTGTCAATTTAAACATGATAAAATGCACCAGAATGCAGGAAGTTCAATCAACTTCCTTTAAGATTTTCTTGGGAAGCACCCCCAAGTTGGGATGAATGGAAATAGTAGCTGAACCTTAAAAGAAAGGACTTATCATGACTAACAAAAGACACCACTTACCTACTGTTTTAGTTCTTTTTACACTTCACTCCACAACATGAAAACATTCCCTACATGAAAAATGAATTAACCATTTAATGCATTTTATTTACTTATTTATTCATTCATTCATTCATTCATTAAATTTATTTGTGTACTTATTTATTTTTAATTTTTAAAGTTTTTTGTTCGTTTTTTTTTCTTTGGGAGGAACATAATGGAGTCATTATCTTGCAGTGGTAAAAACACCATGTCCTCCTTAGGTGGAAGTTAAGAGGTTTGGGGAGAGGAACAGGGATTTGGGAGGAGAGGAGAGTAGAGAAGGGGAGAGGAGAGGTCCTCTGCGGCTGTGTCACTCGCAGGAAGTCCCAGGGTTGCCTCCAGATTGGTTCATGTCCTGGAAGAGGAGCTTTTGCCTCTCTGTGAGTCTCTGGTGAGTGGATTTAAAAATCTCCATCTCTCTTCTGATGGCGGCGTTCTGCTTCCTCTCCTCTAAGATGGCAGCTTTGAACTGTTCTTCAGTGGCGCTGGTCCTGGCTTGAAGCTCCTTGTTGTCTTTCTAGACCTTGTTTTTGGCCTGGAGCTGAGTTTGGAGCTTCTGCATCTCTCGTTGTAACATCTGCTCTCTGTGGGCAGCAAACTGCCTCAGGGAGGTCATCTCCTGGACCATCTTCTGGCAGGTGGCCTGATGTTGGGCTTTCAAGGAGGTGATGGCCGACTGGTCCTTGGAAGCGTTGTTAGCATCTTTCTGCTGCTGAAGCTCATGCTGCAGCGACTGAAGCACCTGCTGAGCGTGCTGCATATGAGCCTGGTATGTCTGGCTCTGCTCTGCCATCTTCTGACGTAAGGCGTTTTGTTCTTTCGCCATAGTTTCCATGGCCGCCTTGTCCTGGGACACCTTGACAGCGTGAGCCTGTGTTTGTTGGTGTAGCTCTTGTTGAAGGGTGTTTGCTGTCTGCCTGGCAGTAAGCAGATCAGCTTGGTGCTTCATCTTTTCCTCCGCTGTCTTCTGAAGGAGAGCTTGGTGTTCACCTCTGAGGGATGTGAAGGCTCCCTGATCCTGAAGAGCTTTGCTGTTGTTGCTCTTCTGCTCCTGGAGCTCACGCTGTAGCCCCTGTAGCACCTGCTCAGCGTACTTGAGATGAGCCTGGTATGTCTGGCTCTCTTCTGCCATCTTTTGACGCAGGGCGTTGTTTTCCCTGGTCATGGCTTCCTTGGTAGCCTTGTCTTCTGTTGTCTTTTGAAGCAGGGCGTTGTGATCGGCTCGTAAAGATGAGAAAGCAGCCTGATCTTGGGAAGCTTTGTCAGCAGCCTTCTTCTGCTCCTGAAGTTCACGCTGTAGAGCCTCAATCCTTTGCTCTGCGCTTTTGATGTTGTTTTGGCCACTCTGTCTCTCTTCAGCCATCTTCTGCAGCAGGGCGTTATGCTCTTTGGTCATAGCCGCCATGGTGGCCTGGTCTTGGGCCACCTTGTTGGCATAGACCTGAACTTGTTTGTTGAGGTCGTCCACCATCTTCCTGGCCTCATTCATTTGATTTTGGTGGAAGGCTTGCAGCTGGCTGTGAGCACCTTTGATATTTTCCAGTTCTTGCTGCAGGTGTAGGTTCTCCCCCCTCTTTAGGTCCAGCTGAGCGTTGTCCACCTCCATCCGGCTATTCCCACCATTAGCTGCCTTCTTGGTCTGCAACAGCTGCAGAGGTGGAATTGGTATTGAGGCGTTTTTCAGCAGTTCCTCCAGCTCTTTGCACCTGTTCTGGTACACTTCTTTGAGGTTTTTCTCTTTCATGAGATTCCTCTTGGCCATATCCCGTTCTTTGCTGAGTACAGCCTTGTCCTTCCTCTCTTGCTGGCAGGTGCTCCTCTCTCTGTTCAACATGATGTTGAGCCTGCCTGCGTCTTGTCGGAGTTTATCAACTTCCGACATGTTGCTGTTTGCAGCTCGTCCTTGGACCTGATGTTTGAAGGTCTTCAGGTTGAGCTTGCTTCTCATTTTTTTGCCATCACTGGCATTGGTATGGGCAGATTTTCTTCTGCAGGCCTTGGCCTGAGCGTTTCCTGCTTCCTTTTTCTGATACATGTTTCTCAGTTTGTAGCTCTCTGTCTGACACGTGTGTCTCCAGTGAATGATCGGTTTGTAATGATCTCTGTGAAAGCTGCTCTCTCATAGACTCTAGTTCATGGAAAGGGGTCCACTGTGACCTCATAGAGGAGAGGTTCTAGAGTTCTGTTTGTTTTATGGTTTAAACTCAAATTCAAATGTAAACATGTTGAGGCCATTCTTCTTCATGCTAAAAATGTTATGCCGCGGCCACACCAAACGCGAACACTCGAATTTACTCGCCCGAATGGCCTGTCACGCGCCGCATGAACGCCTGCTGGACTTTTTTGACAAGCTGAGGCGCGAACACGTGAACGCGCGGTACTATGCTCGTTCATTTAAAGACAGAAAGCCCAAAAGAGCATCTGAAAAACAATGAGCTGTGGTTTCAAAAGCATAACAGGAGAGTGTGTGAAAGCTTTGGAGATCACAATCAAGGCCTGCTGCCTCTCCCTGGTAATCCACCAGCCCTGCTTGGCTGTTCCCTGCGACCTCATCCTCGATCCACCGAACCTCCGACCACCCGAACCCCCGACCCCCCGAACCCCCGACCCATGTTCCCAGAGGTCTCCCTGGGGATAATGAAGGGGTGGAGGAAAGAGAGGAGCACAGAGAACTTCCATCTTTTCCCTGGCTCTGCCCCTGCCCCGCTCTTTCCTCCTCTCTATCAGTCTCAAAACTCCACTGAGGAAAACACAGTCGGACTCAGTGATGACCCGTGCAGGCAAATCCAGCTGGAAACGAATGTTTTCAGAACTTACATTCAAAACCTGTCTCCTCAGAGACTTTCAACCAAGCCTGCTCCTGTTTTTCCGGTCTCTGTAGAGTACACACGTCGTATCGTATAACTCTGGATGATGACACACCACACAGATTGTTTTCTCCTCCATCCTCCGGCGGAGTTGGAGCCGGAGCAGGCGGCAGTTGCCCCCCAACGTTGTCAAAACAATGACGTCATGGGGGAATATTTTGAACTCGAGCGAATTCGCGTCTATCGCCAAAACGCGTGAACGCTCCAAACTCACTGCGCCAAACGCGCGAATCGCGCCGCCCGTGGCAAATCGGCGGCTAAACGCGTCTTTGCATTGACTTTGTATGTAATTGCGCCGCAAATTCACGTTTGGTGTGGCCGCACCATTACACTCACTTATTTGGGAAATTTCTTTCAAATGACACTTGATACACTACCACGGTGGTTAATTTTGTATAAATCCATCAAAGTGGTATACAATGCTCATCTTTATAGCGATTAACATTGTAAGATCTTAAACACCCTCTTCAAGAAGGGACAAAGCAGACTCTTCCTCCTGAGCAGACTCAGGTCTTGTGGTGTGGAGGGGGTCTCTGAAGTCCTTCTTTGACTCTGTGGGGGCATTAGCTATCGTCTATGGAGCAGTCTGCTGGGACAGCAGCATCTCTGCTGCTGACAGGAAGAGACTGAACAGATTGGTGAAGAAGTCCAGCTCATTCCTGGGCTGCTCTCAACTAGTTAGGGTTAGTGAGTACCTTATTACAGAGCAAACCTTGATTAGTTAAGGTAGTCACAAAGGATTATAATCTAAATCAAGCATGAGAGATGATCTCTTTTTATACTGCTTCAACAAGATGCAGTATGTTTGAACTTGATTCGCTAATTATGATTAGCATGCTAGCATAATTAAGTATTAGCCCAAGCTAATTAGCAATTATTTTCTGTTTAGTAGCAGTTAATGCTACTGTGTGATACATACCAGTGCTGTTAGCGAGTTTGAAGCTCATATGAACTCAGTATGAGAGTTTAGAATAGAATAGAATAGAATAGAATAGAATAGAAAATACTTTATTCATCCCCGAGGGGAAATTCAGGAGTCACCGCAGCATTTAAGAAAACACAAGTAAGAAAGAGTATAGAAAGTGCAAAAAGGTCCATAAGAAATTAGATGACGACATCCCGTCCACCACTCGTCCACCACTCTCCAGCCAGTCTCCATCTCCACAGGGTCCAGGACTGAGCCTCCCCAGCAGTCTGTTCAGTCTCTGTCTCCTGGATCCTGTCTGCTCACAGCAGGCGAAGCTCCTCCGATGTGTCGCGGCGTCCGATGTCTGCTCCGTCAGCCACGTCCGTGAACAGCATGATGCCGCTGGATTAGCATGGCTAGCTCATCCATCCCCCGGGGCTAGATCCCACGTTCCCAACAACGATGGATGGAAGGACAGGTCCACGTCGTCACCTCCCAGCTCACATCCGAGAACCAGCACGTCGTCCTCACCTCCTCCTCCTCAGCTCGAGGGAAATTATCAAGCCCTACACTAGTTAGCATTGACATGCTACGGGCTGCTAACAGCTAATTTCGCATGTAAACAATGCAGCAATGGTTACATGTAGGATCTCCAGACAAACACAGGAGAAAAGTAGTAAAAAAATACCGCCGAAGCCACAAAAAGTTTGGTGTCCGTGACCGACAATGAACCATACAAAGTGATGATCCACTCCAAATACAAAGATGACGAAAAAGAGACGGAAAAATTACAAGTAACGGACAAAGACGAGAGAGCTGCTGCAACAGGCAGCTATTTGGGTAGCGCCTAGCAACCGTTTCCAAGGAGTTTAGAGGAGTGATATGAGACTGAGAGATGTGTTCATTTACACAGTGAACCAGAAAGCTCTCTGTGGACCTGCTGGAAGTTAGACGTCTCCCATGGCATCAGCTGCTCGGTGGTCTGGACTAAATATATAAGATATCTAGAAAAAACAACTTATCTACAGCTTACAAATTAGTTAGGTGATCAGAATCTGATAGGCCTTCCTTTGTTGAAATTGAAATACTGTGAATATTCCTACATTAAAATAAAGCCTGAATTAAAACACAAAAGAGTATATGAAGCAAATTAATTTATTTTACATAATTTCAGTTATTTGCAAGTCAACACATTACATGTTGCAGTTACAAATCTTACAGAACGAGTGACTGTGCCCCACCCTGCTCCTGTTTAGGAAAGAAAATTCGCTGTCCCATTTTTCAAGATATTTACAGGACTTATTTGTTTTTTTTTGACAGGAATGCCTTTTCCCTGCTCCTGACATTCATCCATCTCTCTCCTCTGTTTCCCTGGGTTTGTTGTTCCCGCTGTCGCCACTAACCTCACGACAACTGCCAACCAGACAACTGCAGGTGGCATTTCTCGCGAGGCTAGTGACAGGAGCTGAGGCGGAGGAATTTTTATTTTTTATATTTTAGGAGAAGGGAGAATTACTGAAAATAGTACCGGAGGGAGGACCACGGGAAGGAGGGGTTAAACACGGTAATTTCCCGGCCAAAACAGGACACTTGACAGCTATGGTGCAGGTGATATTTTTTTTTATGCTTGGATTCAAATGAAGTGGCCATTTGTTTTGGTCTTTACACTCCCAAGCAACGATTCAGAGGCCTATATCACAAAACAGGGTTAGTGTCTTAGCGAGATAACTTCAGGGTTAACTCTTGATTAGGGAAAGCACGAAGCCGGTTCCTCTTTTATCAGAGTAGATCACCATGGTGACCTACTCTGAACGGCTATCCTGCTCTGGAGCAGGATAAGTTGGAGGTTGAATCTGATCCTATAAAAAGCCCCTCCCACTGGCCAATCGGCTTCTTGGAAACAATGACCTGCCCTTTTCTCCCAAACCTGGTGGACAGAGGCGCACAAGCTGTAAGAAGAGCTTTACGAAGAGAAAGTTTGTTTAAAGATCGATCAGACCCACTCGATCAAAGCGACAATTCACTTTATGAGAGGTATAGGTTCTGACAGCCCGGACTACTCTACCTCTGTGAAATATTAGAGCCGTACATTGCCCGTGCAACCCACAGAGCAACTGTTTCTCATGTTCCTGTAGTTGTTCATCCATTGTTTCTCAGCAGCGGCTCACATAAGCTACTTCATACCGTGGCTTGATGTGGATTGGTCTGTGGTGAGTGTGTCAATCAGAATGGTCGTCCAATCTACAGCTGCAGATATTTTTGAAGGCCCCGCCTCTGAAAACAAATCTGAAGAGCTGCTACCCAGATGGACTAGTGAAATATTTCTGTGGCGGATATATTAAACTGTAAGTCTGGTGTGTCAGGTTAAGGTACATGTACTCTGTCGGGGATGTGGAACGGCTGAGCAAGTTTACGGCATTCCGCGTTGTGCATCGAGTGGCTGCTGCCCTCACGCAACTTAGGGACTAATTCATAGCGTTCCCAGGATAAATGAGAAGGAGGTGGAGCCAGTTACCTGTGATAGGAGCTGATTCTGAACAAAAGATGAAGGAATTCTAGCTCAGATTTTGTCGATGAAATGTTCACACAGCAGAACATATCACCACTTTTTGGGAACATTTTAGGGGAAGCTGAGCTTCCCTTGTAGTCTTAGAGCAATCTCCACTGCTTGAAACAGACTTATCAGACGTGATGATGTTCTTGTATTGGTTTTTTATCTGCTCCCATGTTCTTCTGACTCCAGAAGGATTACATCTGGGAGAATGACATGATAACAGGAATACACGCAAGTCATTTGCACAGTAGCATTTATTATTTTATGAGATTTAGAAGTGTGATCACTATCATACTGAGCCACTGATGAGAAACTTAAGCATTTACACAGTCCGCTATGTGTTGCCATGCATTTTGCCTGCGGTTGGCTGCTGCTACCGTGTTCCTCCTTACCGAGTTATTGCTTCTCTCCTCCTTGTGTTGCTGCATTATCAGTCGCTGCTCTTCAGCTGTGACGTACGGAGCTTTCTTAGTCGCTCATGATTGTCATTGGTCAGCTGCCTCTGAGCCCTCCTCTTTTACGTGCTCGTTCACGGCTCTTGATGAGACAATCCTGGGTTGAGTTGAGTGCTATCAATTATCCTGATTGCCATTGTTACAGTTACTCAGTCCTGGATGGATGTGAGTTAATGTGGATAAGTTGACCGCACTTTGTGCTATAGGCCTCAGGCAAAGTGATCTATGTTGTCTGCTAAATATGGTCATGCTCATAACCGTGCAGAAATGACAAAGTTGTAGAGGTTATGGGCTAAAAGAGCAAAGCATAAAAACACTTTTCAGAACAAGATCCTTCATCTGGCTACTGGTGTCATATTTTACATCAGCAAAACTCAAAGAAATATGATGAAGAAGGAAACACATATTCAGAATCTGAGTCATTTCAGTATCACGTTGAACTGCTTTAGCCCTGTACCCACCAGGTGGTCCAGTACCGATCAGTACAGTTTGGTATGGGTTGGATCAGTAAAGCCTGATCCCATTTGTGTTTCCATAGCCAAGTTTTCCCTTCTTGGTAAGCTGCATGTAAGCTACGTAATAGTGTGGCGGCATAGCAGTGACACAGTGTACCTAACAAAGAAATCTAAGGAAGAAGAAAAACTTGACATAGTTTGGTTTCAACAGCAGTTTCACGCTGTTAGGTGGCGCCATTTTCCAAACAAACAGGAAGTTGTCTTCAGGAAGTGGACTGGAGGTTTAAACATGGCAGAGTTATAAGCTATTCTTTGGGTGCGTCTCAGTGCGTTAACTTCGTGCCTCCTCCATCCTATCTCCTCCGCGGCTCCGGAAGTACTTTCTTAGTTGCCATTTTGAAGACTGTCCCAAAGCGATAATTGCGCTCGAAGGAGAGAGAAGAGAGGATGGAGGAGACTGGTCGGAGGTGCTATGATCGAGCAGTCTTTTCACTGACAGACACGCCCCCATATTGAACAGCACTCTCTGATTGGATGCTACAGAGGCTCAGACTTTACATGAAACTTCACAAAAACACAACGGTGTACAGTTTAATTAGAGAAAAGATGAGATGAAAACAGGCACAGAGGATCGTTCAGAAACTGATCATTAATCTGGTTATAAAATGTTCACTCCGAGTTTAAAGCACAAAACACTGAACACAACCATCATGAAATCAATATAATGGAGGATTAATACAGAAAACTGGCTGATATACAATATCTTCCTGAGACACAATAAACTGGGTTATATTAATAGGCTTCAGAGGTCACGATCAGATGGGCTCTAGATAAAGTCTAAATAATTCATAAATAATCGAATTACGCATTTTACCGGAAAAGTGATCCATGAGCTTCTAAACAGCACACAGATTAAACAGAGAGCAGGTTTTCTTCATGGTAACGTGTTTAACAGGTTAAAAAAACAGACAACTCCGCTTGATCAGAGTTATTACAGCGCACAAGCCCAGACACACAAACAGCTGTTAGAGCTGACTGACAGATGATCCAGAGGTGATCAGCTGATGCTGTCATCAATGAAACATGTCGCTTCATGTGACGTTCCGAAGGAGAGGATGTCCCATTGCTCTAAAAACCAATCTCCTCCATCCTCTCTCCTCTCTTCATTTCCTCACGTCTCTCCCAGGCATCTCTGGTGGGCGGGACTAAGACGCAGGTGAACGACGCAAGTGGAGGAAGGAAGGATGGAACTTTGGAGCTTTGAGACGCACCCTTTGTTACCCCTGATACACAGGAAGTGATAATTCTTTCCACCAATCAACAGACTGCAGTGTTTCCAGCTCCACCTTGTGGGGTTGGATTGGTTTAGTCTGGCACCAACAGAAGGGTACCAAAAATTGGGACGGTATAGGTCAGTAATTTGGGAAACTTGACCTGTTTTAGTCAAAGAAAACTCCACAAAATGTGTGCCAAACAAACAACAAAGACAAACTGAACTGAACTGCTTGGTGGAAATGGCTTGAAAACAGGTCCTCAAGTATTGTTGGATGCACAGAAGTGTCAACCTGGTTGTGAAATAGATTTACACCCACTCATCATCATCAGGAAAAAATTGTGACTGAAAGAAATTTTAATCAAATCAGAAGGGGAAATTCAAAAAACACAATGAGCATGTTTTCGATGGTCTGAGCGAGGCATTTCAACATCCCTCCTTCATTAAAGCCATCCTTCAATGACCACTCTGTTAAAAATTCATTATATGATGGTAAAAGAAGAAGAGCAACCACTTGGTGTGGATAATCTTTGATTAGGTTTATTTTCCCTGAATTATTAATTACAACATCTTGTCTGCTATACAAAGCTCTCTGCTGTAGCAATTTCACCAAACAGAAATTACCCCCCAAAAAAGGAATAAAAAGGGCCCAAAATGACACGTACACCCTTTAGATGTACCACACAAAGCCACTTTTCATCAGTCATACATTTAGAAACAGCAATCAGGATTCCATGTCAGCTGATTGAAGTGCTCTGCCTGTCCTACTAAGTGCTCTTAAACATAAGAGCTCATTACAACTTGAATTTTCAGTGCATTAAGGAGAAAGATACACAGGTTGATTGGTCTTCACAGCATCTAGTGATCAGCTTTAAGCTGCCTGCTGGCGGCACCAAGTGGCAGAAAGAGGTACACACAAGATCAGTTAAGGTCAAAGGTAACATGATGTCAGTAAACCAGGTGGATTCTCTCCTATGTGGAGAAACACCTTAAACTACAGTGTCTCAGTTAGTGCAGATGTTACAGACCCTCTGTCCTTTGACTTGAGATGAACTTCTTTACATCAGTAAAAAATCCTCCAGCAGCTTTAGCTCATTTATCTTTCATTACCCACAAAGAGAAAAGGATTTCACAGCTGGCTCTGTAATCTTTCCATCTGTTCATCTTGGCCATTTATTTTCTTGGCTCTGGGTTTTAAAACAGTGTTCACAGTGTTTGTTGATCAGTCGGTGGTTTGGTTTCCTAAGGTTATGACAGTCTTTTGCATTGTTGTGTGGTGTGCTGATTGAGAAACACACACTGATGTTTGAACCGTTCCCTGATCAATAGAACCGCTTGCGTTTGTTCTCCTTCCAGCGCCCGTAAAGTATCAGCCCAACCACGGCCAGCACGCCCAGGCCCATGATGGAGAACAGGAGGGTGAGGAAGAACTGGACGCCGCTCATCCCTTCCTCCTGGATATCAACTACAGAGAAAGAGGAGAAGCGATTAAGAGTTCATTTCAGTCCATACAAAACTTCATGATTATTTTTACTCCAGGAAAATCCAAATTCAAAGTTAACTCAGAACAATGAGGGTTTTAGATGATATCATAAAAACCACAGACTTAAGTTGATTTGCAGCTTTTTTGCAGTATCTAAACATGCTCACAACAGAGTTTCTCCCCTCACCTGTCTTCCATTACTGTATCTTGCCACAATGGACAGGCGTGAGACATCATTGACATTCACACTTTCATCCACAGCCACGCTAATTCAAGTAGAAGTTTGTGAGTAGAAGTTTGCTGCTATCACTTGTTTTCTGCCTTTTCACAAACAAGCCTTTCGACAGTTCATGCTGAAAGGGACACCTCTTTGATTCTGGACATGATTGTATCTTTGACAGTCCATAAAACTTGGGCAGTCGACAGGAAAGTCTCCTTGATGTATTCCGTCAGGGAAAGGGTTTCCATGCCTGGCTGTGCAGTGAGAAATGGTATAACTTCCATACGTTGTCTGTTTTTAACAGTCAGAACATTATCAATGTGTCACTCTGTTTAGCATACTACTTCAAGCAACCTTTTAATCTGTACTTGACTGTGGTGATATCCATGGATGGGTGAGTACCGATACCAGGTATCGGTATCGGGCTGATACCAGCCTTTATTCAAGGTATTGGTACTTGTGAAGGCTGCAGATACTCTAGGCAAGAAAATCTTAAGTCGAGCAAGTCCTCCTCGTCGCTAGTTGCTGCTAATTGCTTCCGTTTAACACCACAGCAAATGTGCACCAGGTCCTGTTCAGACAACATGAATGAATCAGGGAGAGTTAACTGTTAAACTGTTTTATTTTGCACTTTAGTTAACTTTAAAAAAATACATAAACTCTGAAAGTTCTTAGTTTTATTGTGAACTTTTAATATATATATTTTTAATATCTATCAAAAACAATTCTAAACTCAGAGAAAGTTGTTTTATTTGGACTTCATGGCAGAGTGACTGTGCTGTCTTTGATGAAAATGATCTGTCACTGTTAATTGAAATTTTAATGGATCAAAAGTACTAGTAGTATTGGTACTCGTTCTCGGTGACTACTCAAGAGGGAGTACTCGTACTGGTATCGGTCTGCATAAAACATGGTAGGGCTGGGCGATAATGGTAAAAATAAGAATCCAGATTATTTTAAGTGATATTTAAATCATGATTAATAAACACAATTATTCATTTATTCAAAAGCTTCAGTACTGATTTAAACAGAACTTTGAAGAACCAGCAAGTGGCATATACAGTATTATTGATACATATAAGTCACACACACTCGCTGTGGCTGCACATGGAACACAGAAGAGCTATGAAGCACAGGAACTTGCATACATCTACACTGTGTGGCATATTAATTGTTTTTCTTTGATTATATTGTTTTTATGATTGTCAGATGGCAAAATGAAATCACGATTAAATCTGATTAATTGTCCAGCCCTAAAACATGGTTTTGAACATCCCTGCTGATATCCTCTGTATGCATGCCTCTGAAAATGCAGGACTCAGTTTCCCATGCTGCATTGCTCTTTGTCTTTAGTTTGGGATTTCACACACATCTCTGTGGCTTGGAAGAGGAAGTATGTGTTTTCCCTTCATAACAGAAGAATGGAGCGTGGCCATATTAAACCACTCGATGTCTTAAACTCTTTACTGACTGAGCTCGTCACTGGCTGCAGTCAAACAGGTCCATTCTGTTTGTGGTTCCTCAGACTCGCTTTGCCTTTGGTCAAAGAGCTTTTCGTGTCTTTGCTCCTTCATCTTGGTCTGAGTGACAAGGGATCTAAAACTGGACAATCATGTTAGCTTGGACTGTTTTAAAACCAGGATCACAGGTCATCTGATGAGCCTGCACACTTATTTTACTGCTGAACACTGATAAGTTATGAATTGATGTTCTGTTTATTTGTTTATTTATTGCTGTTAACCGTTTCTGTCTTTGGCCTCTGTAAAGTTTTGGGCGATGTCTCAGTCAGGACTCCCTTTGTGAAAGAGATCTTACATCTCACAGGGAAAATTCCTGGTTAAAAAAAGTTAAATTTAAAAAAAGACAGCTGCCTCCTGGATTTAAATCTTTGAAAAAATTCAGCATCATTGCTGAAAAGATGAACTCTGTGTTACCAGAGAACACTAATGCCCTTTGTTCAGAAGGACATGTGACTTTTAGGAACAGAGTTTGTGCTGAATGAACACTGTTGACTGGTTGAATAACATCAAACACAGCTTCCTTGTGGTGGTTACGTGAAGTCAGAGGGCCATGCCACAACTACCTTGAAACTGCTTCATGTTGTCAACGCTGGGGATAGTGACCTCCTCCTCTTCCTCCTCAGGAGCCCCCTCCACCGTCAGCTGGTACAGCTTCATGGAGATGATGTCGTGGTTATCTAGAGCAACAAGCACGAGACATGAACTACTTGGGACCAAAGACAAAAACCCCACTGAGCTGTTATTTTCCTCTTGTTCACAGCTGTGAATTCTGGGAGGAGAGCTGCTGTTATACCTGACAGATCTCCAGTAGCAGAGGAAGCACCAAAGAAGTAGCCATTAGGAAGGCGCAGTCCAATGATGTCAGCACAGTCTTTCCACTGCTGCCTGCCATCGACATCCACCATAACCTGCAGGGAGGGATGATCCATCAGAGTCACTAATAGAGATTAAACTACTCCTCAGATTTATCCCAGACAGAAAATATCCTCAGACACAGTCATGGATGAAAGTATCGGCATCTCTGGAATTCTTCCAGAAAGTACAAAATTTCTCCCAGAAATTGTTTCAATTACAACTGTTTCAATGGAAAAACACAAAAGCTGAAAAAAGGAAAAATTGACACAATTTTACACAAAACACAAAAAATGGGCCAGACAAAATTGGTGGCACCCTCAACTCAATATTTAGTTGCGCAAGCTCCGAAAGAAATAACTGAAACCAATTGCTTCCTATAACCATTAACTAGTTTCTTACACCTCGCAGATAGAATTTTGGACTAGGGCTGCACGACATGGCCAAAAACCAATATCTCAATACCTTTTGGCAATATCACAATACACAATATAAATCTTGATAATCTGATGTCTTTATATATCACTATATCAATGTTTAATTTAGCCCTTTGACGCATTAAATGACACCAGTATAATGATTCAAGCCGACCCCTCAGTTGGGTTTTTAAAATGTGAATGCAAAAAGGGGAAAATCACAACAAGGTTACGTTAAGCTAACCTTTTATTTCAAACCACTTTATGTAGTTACATATTTTAAGTTGCAGTAAAATAATTCATTCAACTGGCTGATTATTTATTTTATTATATTATATTATATTATATTATATTATATTATATTATATTATATTATATTATATTATATTATATTTTTATATTAGCACCATGGATAACAGTAACAATTCCCTTATTCGTGACTTCACATCCTGCCTGGACAGTTTTGGTTTCCAACAATATGCAACTTTCCCTACGCATTCCAAAGGACACACTTTGAACTTAATATGCTGCTCTGGACTCACACCTGCTGATTACAAGGCTGATGCTCTCCCCTACTCTGATCACATGCTTCTTTCCTTCAGTGTTTCCCTCAAACTCTCCAGGACAACTCCCCCCCGCACCATCTCCTTCCGGAATATTAAAAACATCAGCATTGACATGCTTACTGCCAGTATTGACTGTGTCCCCAGTGCTGATGGTGTTTCCACCCCGGACAATCTGGTCTCTCATTACAACTATTCTCTCCAAAATCTCCTGGATAACCTGGCCCCCCTCAAAACCAGATCTGTCACCTTCACCCATTCCTCGCCATGGTTTACCCCCTCCCTCCGACAACTGAAAGCCCATGGACGCCAATTGGAACGCCCCTTCAAGAAGACTGGTCTCACTATTCACAAGGACATGTATTACAATCACCTCTCCCACTATAAAAACTCTATCTCAGTTGCAAAATCCACCTACTACTCCAGTCTAATCTCCCATCATGAAGGAGACTCCAAGACTCTATTTTCCATACTCAAAAATATCACTCAGCCGCCTGACTCCCTCCCTCCACACATGTATTCTACTGCTTCCTGCAATAACCTCGTCTCCTTCTTCTCGGACACAATCACCAACATCCATCAGCAACTTATCCCATCCATACCAGCAAATCCACCCTCCTTTCCTCCCATTGATCCTCCTTCTCAGTGTCTCCCGGCATTCTCTCTTCCCTCTGTGTCTGAAATTGCTCAACTCATAAAAAAATCAAAAACTTCCACCTGCCAACTTGACCCCCTTCCTGCTGTCCTTGTCAAAGCTGCTGCTCCCTCTCTGGCCCCTCTCATTACATCCATCACCCACTCTTCCCTCACCTCTGGAACTGTCCCCCTGCCTCTTAAAACGGCTGCTGTCACTCCTGTACTGAAGAAACCTGGTGCAGACCCCAATAACCTCAACAATCTCCGCCCCATCTCCAATCTCCCTTTCCTGTCCAAAATTCTGGAAAAAACAGTGGCCTCCCAACTTCACTCTCACCTGTCTATCAACAATCTTTACGTGCAATTTCAATCTGATTTCCGCCCCCTTCACTCCACTGAAACTGTTCTTCTGAAAATATCTAACGATCTGATGCTAGCTGCTGATTCTGGCCAGTTGACCATTCTCATCCTGCTTGATCTGAGTGCGGCCTTTGACACCATCTCCCACACCATCCTCCTAGACAGACTGCATTCCATTGGCATCACACACACACCCCTCTCCTGGTTTAAATCCTATCTCTCTGGCCGCACTCAGTTCATTCAGCTTAAATCATTCACTTCCCACCCACTCCCAGTAAATGGTAAATGGTAAATGGACTTGAGCTTATATAGCGCTTTTCTAGTCATGGACCACTCAAAGCTGCTGTACACCACAGGTCACACTTACCCATCCACACCCATTTGCTCTCACAGTCACACACTGATGGATCCAATCTTTACTATGACAGCTATCCATCAGTACATCTAACACAGTCACGCCCTTTCCTACCCATTCACACACCACTGACGCAGCAGTGGGAGCAACTAGGGGTTAAGTGTCTTGCCCAAGGACACATCGCCATGTGTCGCCCAGAGCTGGGCTTGAACCTGCAACCTTCCGATTACCGACCAAGCGCATTCTCCAACTGCGCCACCGACACCCCCCTAGTCACCACAGGTGTGCCCCAGGGCTCTGTCCTGGGGCCCCTGCTCTTCATCATTTACATTCTTCCCCTTGGCCACATCCTCCGCAAACACAATATACAGTTTCACTGCTATACGGATGACACCCAGCTCTACATCTCCACTAAACCTGATTCTCTCCTCCCACCATCCTCCCTCATCAACTGTCTCCTTGAAATAAAGTCCTGGTTCACTGTCAACTTCCTCACACTGAACAGTGATAAAACAGAAATGTTACTTATCGGCACTAGCTCCACTCTCAAGAAATCTAACAGCTTCACAATTCCATTCGACCACTCCTCCATCTCCCCCTCACCCCAAGTTAAGAGTCTGGGTGTCATCCTTGACAGCACCCTCTCCTTCACATCTCATATTAACAACATCACCCTGTCTGCTTATTTCCACCTCAGAAACATAAACCGTCTCCGCCCCTCCCTCACCCCACACAGTACCTCTATCTTGGTCCACACTCTTGTCACCTCCAGACTTGACTACTGCAACTCCCTCCTGTTTGGTCTCCCCCATAAAACCCTCCATAAGCTTCAACTGGTCCAGAACTCGGCAGCTCGCATCATTTCTCGGACTCCATCCACCCATCACATCACTCCCATCCTGCAGCAGCTCCACTGGCTCCCCGTCCCGCATCACATCCAGTACAAAATCTTACTTCACACATTCAAAGCCATCCACAACCTCGCCCCCCTGTACCTCTCCGACCTCATTGACATTCATGTTCCTGCCCGTACCCTTCGTTCCTCTTCTTCCATCCACCTCTCTGTCCCCTCTGTGCGCCTCAGCACCATGGGGGGCCGAGCATTCAGCCGCTCGGCTCCCCAGTTATGGAACTCACTACCCCCTGACCTCTGCAATACTGACTCCTTACCACTCTTCAAAACAAGACTCAAAACTCACCTATTCAAACTTGCATACTCCCTCCGTTAATTTACACTGTCTCTGTATTGTATGTCTCTTTTTAAACTTGCTTTTTACTCCTCTTTTAATGCACTTTTACTGATACTCTATGTGCTCTGCAACTGATGTAAGGTGACCTTGAGTGCTATGAAAGGCGCCCTGAAATAAAATGTATTATTATTATTATTATTATTATTATTATTATTATATTATATTATTATTTTTACTTTAAAAATAACATGAACTAAAGTTGGCGATAACTTCATTTTACTTTCATTTCCATAAATTCACCTCCTCTGTTTATTTTGCAGCTCAGAGTTCTCTTTATTTCAGAAGTGTATTGCATTCACTTGAAGAAAAAAAAAACCCAGGTTTTTCAGAGTAATTTATTCTTCGTTTTTTTTGTGGTAATTAGTTCTGTTTTTCTGATTAATATTTTTGCATTAGTTTGTTTTTTGTTATAATTATTATATTGGTTTGATTTTTGTTATATTTATTTCTGTTTTCATGAGTAATTTTTTTTCTGTTTTCAGATTACTTTATTCCTGTTTTTCAGAGTAATTTTTTCCTTAAGTATCGAGCTACTTCGAAATCCCGTGAGAGCCTCCAACCTGCAGACGACTCCCGTGGATGTGTGGTAGCTCCTGTGTCCCGCACGGATCAGAGATCCTGTTTGGCACATGCCTTATCCTTAACTTTCTACCGGTCCGTACCGGGTCAATGAAGGTAAGGTATTAGCCACACACAGGGTATAATACCCTTGTTATGTTTTCGACTTTATCCTTATATTTTATATAAGCCTATTGTTCAATGTAATACTTAAGGAATAGACAAAGATGTGGCATTAAAAAAATGCATTACTTCTACATTGGAAAGCCGGTAGAAAGTTAAGGATAAGGCATATATGTGCCGAACAGGATCTCTGATCCGTGTGGGACACAGGAGCCACCACACATCCACGGGAGTCGTCTCCAGGTCGGAGGTTCTCACGGGATTTCGAAGTAGCTCGATACTTCAGGAAAAAAAAATACTTCTTAAAACAGGATGAAAAAATTACCACCAAAAACAGCAGGTTGGAGGTTTTGGCGGGATTTCGAAGTAGCTTGATACTTCAGGGAAAAATTACTCCGAAAAACAGGAAAAAAAGTAATCTGAAAACAGAAATAATCATAACAAAAAACAAACCAATATAATAATTATAACAAGTGAATGCAATACACTTCCGTACTTTATGGTGTGTTGTTATACTTTTGTATAAACTTGTGATGTTGTCTAAGAGCCTTGTTTGTTTTCTGAAAACATCGCAGCTTACAGTATTTTGGTCCTCGGCTGTAAAATAACACCAGACTTTTCTGCCATCATGTTTCGATCAGTGCACAGCTGAGTCCCACTGTTTTTATGACAAGCTATACACAACTTTTTCAGTGCACCACCTTTCTACAACCTGTGCCACATGCCATTTTAACTTTTTCCATATTCTCCTGCCTGTCACTTCTGCTACTGGATCAGTGCTTAACATCACAAAAACAGGACAGACCATCATTCACAAATCCACAGAAGAGATTCATATCAGAGATACAGCACCTTATTTTCCTTGTACTTGTTTTTTTCTTTACTTCCTCTAAAAAACGGATTCTGTCTGATGTCTAATGTATCTGGTATCTTTAAAGTTAAGAGTAATATTATGATCTATGTTACATTTATTGTATTACATCACAATGAATAGTGCAGAGTTTACCTTTGAAATGAATGCCCTATCCTCATGAAAAATGATGGCCAGCCACAATATCTATTCTACAAACAAGGCAGACTGAGTGAATAAATCAAACACACCTTTCCCAAAACTGTGTGTGTTACTGGAGCAGCTGACTGCTGTCAGTGGATCAGTCTGAAAACAAACAGTGAAGTCAAAACCTCCTGATCAGACCCTAAGAAGTCAAATGAACACTACCTGTTAGAAAACACCAGTACCTAACACTGTGGGGCTAATAGTTTAGCGCAAGTACATTAGCTTTAGCTTCAGTTTGCACAAGAGTCAGCTGATGAAGAGGAGAATGACTTAAAGCCTTTTCTCAGACTCTGAGACATCATGTTGAAGAAGGGCAAACATGCTGAAACAGGCAGTTTGACCTGCTTTTCTGTAGTTTTGATCAAATGTAACTGGTGTTACAGAAAATTTGTTACGTTAAGACGGTCGTATTTTAGGCAAAGTTATGTAGCATGATCTCCTAACAGACAGTAGCCTCCTCTGCCCGATACGCGCAGGGAAGAGCGTGTAAGGAGAGAAAGCGCTGACCGATACATCTTTAGCTGTTGTAAACCACCACTGGGCGTGCACCACACACTGGCTGGTTGGTCCCGTTAAATACTGACCGGGCTGAACAGGTACTTTAGTTCCATTTGGAGTCATGTTAAAGTGTCAAAAATCAACACGTTTAAAAGTGAAACTAAAATTTATTAATCTGTTTTAACCAAGAGTAATGATATTACATTTTTAGACCTTTCAAATTCGTATTCAAGTCATTTTTTTTAATTTTGAGAGAATTTTACACATTTTAATTCCTTAAATTCAAATTGTTGGATTTTGGACATTTTAAGACTTTTAAAGACCCCAAAGATACCCTGGTTAAAAGAATGGTCTGCAAGAACCTTCCTTACTTGTTAGTAAACACAGCATTCAAACTGGGCTCCTCCTCCTTGGCTCAGTGCCAGCTGCAGCACACACCCACTGCCTCCAACCGTGACTATGTGAACACACTCACTAGCCCAGCAACCACTTGTAGCACCATGTTGCTACGTGGGAGAGACTCCAGAGCTGTGCACCTGACTTGGCATGTTAGCTAGCACAAGCTACTCATGGGTATCTGACACATACCTGGTTAGCAGAAAGCTAAATTGCGTTGCTCTTCGCCCCGTGCTGCTCTCCAAGTTCCCGAAAGTGAGTGAAAGTTGAGCCAAGCTTCACCCTCGTTAAGTAAAAAGCTTTCTCTGTTCAGTGTTTTGTTTTACTTTGGTTGTTTTTCTTCCTGTGTGCTACGTCCACTATCCTAGCTGCTTAGGATAGCTTCTCCACTCACTATCATCAACATGCAAAGTCACCTGCGCACTGGACGCTCTGTGATTGGCTGATGTAACCACACTCACTCTCCACCCAGAAACATCCCGATACAACTAAAACATCAACATCCAGGCAGAGGAGGGGGTTGAGGCAGACACAGACACTGACATGTATAGAGGCCCAGAGGAGACACTTGAGCAGGATTATATCTGTAAAAGGTCACATTCTATTTTTTAGGAAAATCCTGCAGACTCTACCTTTAAACAAAGTAAATTTTGGTTATGGGGGTCATTTTCTGAAGATTGGTCTTGAACAGAGGGTGGTCGACGTATTCAGGTCAGTACAGTACTGAGCAAAGGCTGTGAATACTTATGTGCAGGTGATGCCTTAGTTTTTTATTTCTAATAAATTTGCAATAATGTCATTATGGGGTGTTTTTTGTAGAATTTTGAGTAAAAATGAATTTTATCCATTTTGTAATGAGGCTGTAAATAACAACATGCTGACAAAGTGAAGCGCTGTGAGAACTGTAAGGACGCTCTGTACCGTGAGCCTGTTTTTGGAGTATCTGATGAGGAGAAATGTGTCGTAGATGGCGTTACGGGTCATGGCTGTACATCCTCCAAGCTCAGTCGTTCGTCCATCAGAGTCATGGTCGTATGTTAGAGTCCCGTTTCCCAGCATCACTGACACGTAGGGGAAAGCTCTCTGTGGTGAGGAAGAGGAGTGTGAGCACACAGCAGTGTTGTAATGTACAGCATTTCAATCATTCCTCATTCTTCAATGAAGAAATTTATCACATGTAGTAAAATCAAACTCTGAGCAAAACATGAGGAGGCCAAGATAGATTACACAGCCCAACCATGAGTCAGCCAGCCGTTCACCATCAGACAGGTCAGGCAAACCAAACACATGTATGTGATGAGAACAAAAGACGGAGGAGATGGTGGACAAACATGTCAACAACTCATGAACAAAGAGAGCAGCTGAAGCTACCTGAGTTCCAGGCTGTGTCCTCTGCATTTCCAGGAAGAAAAACAGATTTTTTAAATATTTTTAAGACCAAGACTGGCAGGCTCAGCCATCCAGAGCTTTCAAACTGTGAGTGATTTCCCCGTAAATATTTGTGTACAAACATCTCATTTGACAGGTTTATCTCGTCTTCAGGCGAACAGATAGAGACTCTGACAGGAGCTACCATCTCTACTGACACTTACATCATGGTTCCTGTCATTGTTGGGGTAAGTGTCCACAAATACTCCAAGCCCAACAAACTGGTTCGTGCTACCAAACACAGGACCTGCAAAACAAAGAGGAAGAGGAGTAGGTCACACCAGAGTATTTCTCAGAAACCAAGAAAAACAAAGAGTTAAACTTGAATTTTATACGCCTGTCAAATCTGATTATATATTTTGTTGAAAAAGGTGATAAATATTTATCTTTAAAATTTCTGGCTATGAAAGATCAAATCTAATCTAGCCTTGTTTGTACAGTACCTTCAAAAACAAAGTTAATAAAGGGTTGGTAAACTAAAACACATAAAAGGGCCAAGCCTTTCTTTAAGAAACACAGATGAAAGGATCTTACATTGAGGAAACAGAAATAATTTGGTTTGGCAGTAGTAGAAGAATTGTTAAACTTGAAAGATGATACTGAAAAAAATCTCTTACAGATTTTAAAATGCTATGAGAGAGTAAACAGGATTTTAAAAGTGACTGGAAGTTTTGAAAGTAAGTGATGCAGCTGATGTGGTCTGGATAATCTTTAACAAAGTCAGAGGTCACATGAGGTCTGGCATCCATCTTTGCTGCTGAAAACCAAGCCTGAGCCATTACGTTGCACATTAATTGGTCAGTAAGGTGATGCTGTTTGAGATTCAGGACTAACATTTAGAATGTTACCAAATATTTGTTGGTTTTGTACTTTGAAACTCTGACAGAGTGACCCTGAACGGCAGTTCTGCAGTGAGGACAGGGTCTGCGCTTGTTTATTTAACCAGACAAACATCCAAAGTGGAGGGTTGGTAAAGACTCACTCTGTTTCTGTTTGGATTAATGTTGTAACAGAAAGAATGAGTTCAGGCAGCGAAGAAACCAAAACAGATGATCTGACTTTGAAAAATGAGGAATGTGTAAAATAAAAAAGTGAGAAATATGACTTTCATGTGAAAAGACTGCTTTCCCATGAACTGCCACAAAACTCTTTCAAAGAGGTTTTTTTTACACACGGGCTTTCAGCTGACAGCTGGTCACCCAGACACTTCTGATCATGATCTTAAGACCAGTTAAAAACTTACACAAATCTACAGTTTTGCTCTGTAGGATCTTAAGATGGGTCTCAGTAGAGTTTTCAAAATGCAAAAAAGAAGAAACAGGAGTGAGAAAAACTGTAACTCCTCAGCCATCTATGAGCGACACGAGTGATGACGAGACTGAGATTACGAGATTACATCACTGTCAGCGGCTGGCTAGTAAGCGAGTAGTGTCCCTAATTATTGTAATTTTGCTGAGTGAGTTGACCATAGAGTGCACTCAAAAAAATCTGTGTCTACAAGGAAACGCAGAGAGACAGAAAACGCTGTATTAAGCATGCCAGGCCTGTAGTTGGCGCTATAACTGTCTTGTCCAGAAGCAGCATTTTTTGTTTTCTGTCAAAGACTGTCAAAACCTGTTTCCTGAGTGCTGTCAGGCGTTTGGTGCAGGATGAGACTGTAATGGCGACTGCTTCTGTGTGGAGTGCCGAAAGTGCTGGCAAGATTAAAAAAACAGAGAAACACGACGGTCCTTTCCAAATTTAGGTCCAATGTGTTCATACATTAAAATGAACACATAATTATTATCAGTAACCATAATAAATATCTAAATAAATATAGTGTTGACATTCTGGTTCGGTTGTATGCATCAAAGCAACATCCCAAGGCCAAGTCAAAATATCAATATATATACATCGTATATCGTGACAAGGCCAAAAAATATTGAAATATGGATAAAATTCCATATTGCCCAGCCCTGCAACACAGTTGACATTTTCTCCATTTTTTGTCCCTTGTGCTAACTGCAGATCTTAAACATGGCACCACCTGACCTTTATCAGCTCATATTTCTGCACATTTTCTTCACAGTTTGGTCTTTTTTACATTTGTAGTAAGAACAGCAGAAAATGTTGATAACAGTTGATGAACAGTTAATGCGCCCCATGTACAGACAATCATTCTAATTAAATATTGATGAGGAGGAGCTGAAACATGTCACACTTTCTTCAAGGTTCCCACCAAAGAGGATGTGACCTCCACTGATTTGGGTCATGTGACTTAGGAGCAAACCATTGCTGATTTATAGGGTTTTTCCAATGGGTAACATAGTTGACACAGATTTCTCAGACACAGACAAAAGAAATCATTTTACCGAAATTAATTACTTTAATAGTTTTTAAAACACTTTTGTCATGTTTTAATGATTATATTGAACAAATAATGGTGAAAATAATAAACACATGTATTCTACTGTTAGTTTTGAAGAGCAAACTTGAGATTCAAACTGTAAATTCCAATACATGATTAGCATTTTTTGCTAAATAAATGATTGAACCTGTTCACTTTCTGTGTTAATTGAAAGTGAAATATCGCCCAAATGATCCACTGTAAAATTGGTCACTGTTTGAAATTAATATTGAGTAAAATTGATGAGTATACCCCATGGACTTGAACTGTAGCTCTAATTACAGATTTACTAAGTAGTAACCTGTCACAGATAGGTAAGCATTCATTTTGTCTGTCACCTGCTGATAGGAAACAGGAAATGAACATGAAAACGAAGTGGGGTTTCACTCAGAAGTGAAAGGAAGTCAAGATTCATGTCAGGCTGCAGGTGGTCAGAGCAAACACACTCTGCAGGCACCTCTGCAGAAAGCAAGTTACTGATGTCAAAATTATTCACTATAATACCACCTGACCTGACCAAAGCATAGCTCATAATGAAGTTAACCCCACTTCGTTGATCAAACTTCTACCCCGTTCCTTCACATGTGATGAAATGAACCCCCCTAACCAGTTCACCTACCATTCTGCATGCGATCCTTGGTTAGCCAGATGGCCAGACCGTCCCCATTCAGATTCTTCTTCCCCTGACCGTGAATTTTAAAGTGCACCTTGAGCTCCCAGTCCCGCAGGGTGAGAGGCTAAAAGGTAACAGAGAAGACCACAAGCACGTTAGTCTTTTGTCACGCTGTACTGTGGGTAGGGAGCAGTGATCAGGACAGTTAAAAAGACTTCATTAAAGTGATACTCAGGTATGGAACAAGTTGGGTCCTATCACAAGGTTTAGGGCAGAAATTCCCCCTACAGCAGTGTTTTTGTGCAGCACGCACCAAACACCCCCTCCCTGCTCGTCTGCTGGTTTCCTCTGCACTCAGACGGGGCCATATTTTACTTGACCAAAAACACAAATAAACGGACTCCCACTGAAAAAATCTGATATGGGTCTGCATTCACGCTTTATTTAGAGAATTTTCAGCGCGTTACTTTCACACAAAAACACCGCTAAATAAGGCTCTAGTTCTCATCGTGTCTCTTCGTCCTGGCAGACTACCTGCGTTTGTTTATATCTGGCACGCTGCACGCACGGACTGATACACTAAGCGGCGAGCGCCTTGTAGCCAGCTGTGGCTCTGCAGCGGAGGTAGCACCGTTTTACGACACAATGAGAACTAGAGCAGTCACACTGGCCAATCGTGCCGTGCCTAAGCACGCTTCAGCCGTAAAGCACGTTTGGAATGGCCAGTGTGACTGCAACCATGCCATGCTCAAGCACGCTTCAGAGAGGTGGGCTTTGGCACGGTTTACTTCATGAACGAGCACAAGCACACAGACAGCGTGTGATCAATGACATATGAGCGCCGCAAGCGCATCTCTCGACAGTCATTTCAAACAAAGCGGGGGTGTTAGAGGGATGTGTCAGGTGAAAACGGCTTACTATAAGTCTAAAAGTCTCAAAGTTGTAGCAGTGCTCTCTGTGTCTCATTGTGCTGACTCTGATGAGATCACGCTTCATGTAAACAAATGCTTCACGATGACGGAGGCGGGCCGTGCACATATGTGATACCCGGGAAAGTCTGGTTCATATTGGGGTAGTGTGACCGCTGGCCGTACTCTCCAGCTGGGGAACAGCTCTGCAGGGGGGGGCAATCGTGCTTAAGCACGGCACGGTTTGGATGGCCAGTGTGACCGGGCCCTTATTTAGCAGTGTTTTTGTGTGAAAGTAACGCGCTGAAAATTCTCTGAATAAAGTGTGAATGCAGACCAATATCAGATTTTTTCTGTGGGAGTCTGTTTATTTGTATTTTTGGTCAAGTAAAATATGAGTGCAGAGGAAACCGGCAGAGGAGCAGGGAGGGGGTGTTTGGTGCATGCAAGTCAGATAATGTAAGACTTAAAAAATAGAAGATTTTCTTTTCCATCCAGTGCCGTTATGGACTTACAATGCGACTCCATACTGCTCCCTGTCGGCTCTGCAGGTCTGGGGTCAGCCTCACATGGTCAGGTGTAACCATAGCAGTGCCCATCAGATCCCATTGTGAGGAGCTGGAGAAGCCCAAACCTGCAAGAACCAGAAGATCTGTTCGTTTCACAAACCACAAGCAGCTGTAAATTCTTCCTCCAGATATGATCCGTCAATCGATCCATCAGCCTTTAGTTTGTTTCACAAGTTAGAGTAGATCAGATTAGAGTAGATTATTCACTGTGCAGCGGCAAGATCATTCTACTGGTTAAGAGAACAGCCTGGTTCATCCTCGTCACCTTTCCTCCCTCCTTTTCTTACTCCTTTTTAGTTGCTCACCTGAGATTCACACACACACAGCACACACACATAACACAGCATATTCTCTAAAGAGGTGTTTGTGTTTATTAGGGATAGACCAATTATGGGCCTGGCCGATTATTGGCACTGATATTTAGCATTTTGAGGGATATTGGAATTAGCTTTTTTTTAATCTGGTGGCTGACATGAAATTCAATTTCAGACTGTGTTATTTTGGTACCAAAATAGCCGTGTGTCTCTGTCTGTAGTAGCTACTCTGTCTCCAGCATGTTCCCACCCACTGTACCTTCTGATTGATGACACGTAGAGACATTTTTTGGAACATTTGACTTACTGTAGAAAACTTCTGTAAGTACACTTACAGAAGTACGCACCCTCTTCTTGTGCACAACATCTTACAGGGTTGTTCATCCCAAATCAAACATTGCAGCCTTACACTTACCAGAAACTGCAATCACATGTCACAACCATTTACAGCCGTTCTCCTGCTTTTCAATGATTACATCCATCCACCACCGTCTGATCTGTTCCTGCCCCTTCCTCTGCCCAGTCAAAATGGTGACCATTGAGTGTGAGAAGTGTCCACTGTTCCACACTCAACTTTTTGACCGTTTTGCGTGTGCCAACTGAGAATTAAAGTGCACTGTGTTTTTCCTTACTGTCAGTGTGCACACACTAATGCACTCAGAAAAGTGAGTGTAAGTTCAGGAGTACGTGATTTGGGGTTCACAGCTCAGGAGATCAGTGTGAAGCACACTCTGTGTGTGTTCTTTCAGCCACAGGTCTATAGAGATGAGCTTCTGTTGGTGAGAGACCAGCACTGAACTTTTTTTTTTTTTTTTGGGGGGGGGTATGAGCAATAAATGGTTAAACTGAGACCACACATTTCTCTTGTCTTCATTCAGGGGTTTCTAACAAAAAGAACTTTGGATCAACTGTTATATATGGCTAGAAGAGCATCAGAGTAAAATGACTCACACAGTTAAACATTATTTCAGAGTCAGTTCCTCCCAGAACTCCTTGTTGCTGCAGAAGTCTGTTTTCCTCTTCAGTTCTGACCCCACACTTATGCACCTGTCTTAATGACACCTGTGCTTTTTTTTTTTTTTTTTTTTACCTAGTTTGGAATATTTTCCATCCAATCATTGAATTACTATTTTAATGGCAAAAACCAACACCACATCAAAACCAGGTGCTCAAAGGCGCTCCAATCGAGCGATAAGAAATTCATTTTAAAGGACTGGTATCCAGATTTTGATTCCATTATCCATGTTAAGCAAATGTACTTTAAATGTTAAACACTGAAATTCACTCTCTGTCATTAAACATCTTCAGCTGACACTTTTGCCCTGCACTGAGCGCCTGTAGTTATTGTTTTATCATTGCTGGCACTGTTAACGATCGGTGGGTATAACTACTTCACGTTTCCCAAAGGTGACCTCTACAAATGATCAGAACTGAGTTCGCATTCCACGTCATGTGTCATTAACATTAACTGGCTAAGTAGTGTGACCATAAACTCCTGGGGTGCAGATTTCCTCTTGCCTCCTCCTCTTAAGCTTATTATCACACTCTTTCAGACTCGGTGGTTAATACGTTACACGTTAAACTGTTCCAGGTAGGACCACATCAGACGAAATGTCTGTTTGTAACAGCTAAAGCCGCTATGGATGGTAAACATCAACTGTTTGACTTAGGTAGCCTTCTTTGCTTCTTTGCTGGTGTCTAGATAACGTAACCGTTAAGAGAAACTTACCCCGGTATGGTTTGGCCAAAGAGTACTCCCTCTTCAGAAACTCCTCCAGGAAGTCCTGCTCCTCAGCCAGCGACTGGCTGCTCAGAATACAGACGGTTACTAACAAACATGTCAACTCTCGGATGAGTTTACAGACAAAGAGTGGGGGAGAAAGACTGAAACGCCTCAATCGAACACGGTTTGTCTTAGTTACACTGGCATCCATTTTTACACTCCCACTTTAAACTGGTCACGTGATTTTACCGGAAAGACAGCTTCCGGTTCTTGATTTCCACATTAAAACCACACAGTCTATATTTCATAACCTCCAAAAGTGAAGGAACTCAATTTAAAAATCTTTAATAAAGTTTATTCTACAAAACAATTTTTATATACGAGATTTAATTTTGAGAAGAATAGCTGCACGTTTTGTGACAAAGCAGTGAAAAAATTGATCATTTATTTATTTATTCATTTTAATATAAAGTGTCCCATGCATTCTGGATTAATGTGAGGAGCTGGATTCACTCTAAATGGGTTAAAATTTTGCCATTGTCAGGTAAAGATATTAAGTTTGGTATTTTTGTTTCAGATGGAAACTTGGAGCCTGTTAATTCTTTGATTTTACTCAGATTTTTTTTTTTAATCCACAAATGCAGGTACTTTAAAACTGAGCCCAATTTTGATTATTGGAAGAAGAAGGGGAGACTCTTAGGGAAATCTTTGAAATGTGTTGAAAATAAGAAAGCCATTATTGAATGACTTTAATCTGCTTGAAGTTATCTCTGAGTTATCATATTTATATCTATTTAAGTTGTATCTAAAGCCTATGGTCTCCTTTTCTTTCACTTTATGTTTATGCAACTATTTCATTGCACTTTCTGTTGAAATGTTGCTTTACTAATGATTGACTTTGCTCAATCTGAAATGTGTTTGTATTATTTAATGTTGATGCCTTTTTGTCTGTCTTGATATAAAGTTCATATATGCAAGGTTTTAAAGAACAAAAACTATTTTTGTGCCTTTAAAAAAGAGTCAGAACTCTATATTCCGACATCAGCAAACTCTTGTAACAAAAAAAAAAAGACTGCTAAAACTGTAACCTCATGCTACAAATTTAAAATATTATTGTTAATTCTTGTTTCTTTATTAATTGCCCCCCCCTGCTGGTGGAGAGCACACCAAACACATGGCTGCAGTCATTAAAAACAATGGTTATACTATCAAGTATTGACTCCTGTGTGTTTAATGTCACTAAAACATACAAAAAAAAACAAAACAAACAACAAAAAAAACAAAACATGGACAGTCTGAAAGCTCAGTTTTTGGCGGAACAGTGCCATAGCTATTAATGTACGGACCTCAGTGATTTTGGTTATTATCAGGAAAACCGTGGAAAATGGTGAGGTATCAGCCTCACAACTCTTATGAGATGAGTTTGTCGTTATCATTAAGTGGTACCGGGCATCAAAATGAAGCAAAAGTAGAAGAAAACAAGGGTGGTCTAATAAATTTCTCCATGACTGTGTGTTGAATGACCTGCAACCCTGAACAGGATAAGCCGTTCGGAAAATGTATGAATGTATGTATGTTGAATGATTTGTAAACAGTTGCTTCTTTGGACCACAGGGTGGCAGTATGGGTATGTTTGTGTTGCATTCTCAAATGATGGTTGAGTGTCATAAAGAGGTTTATAACACAAGTTAGAACATTTTAAAAAGCAAAAAAAGAAAGTAACAAGAGATAATTGACCCGGGAATCCCCAGACCGTCCCAATGCTAAGCATTAGCTAGAATTTTTTCAAAGAGGTGGCCAGATGGGGAAATCTTGGGTTGGCACACCACAACCAAAAGCCAAACTGAACCTGAGGAAGTCTTTTATGCTGTTTGCTCATTTCCTCTGTTCATATTTTCGATCTGAATAGTGAGTAAAAATACACGAGTATGTACTGTAAGACAGAAGATAAATGGATATCAAAAAGTTCTTGCGGTAAAACACTGATGTGATTTTACTTAGTGTTTCTTCCCTTTAAGGAACTTTACCTGAACCCAAACCACTTTTAACTGAAGCCAAACCAAAACAGACAGAGGAGATGGGGTCTTAAATCTGGAAATGTATTTATTCTGCTTCTACTGGAATATTCAGAGCAGAGAGCAGGGCACAGCAAGCATTCACAACAGGAGCCACAACAAAAAGGGAACTACAGACAGGCAATAAATTAAAGGAGAAACCCCACACTGGACTCCAGACAGGTACAGGAGTCCTTTGGCTAGGTCATGCTAAAGGTTCTTCATTAACTGTTGATGCTCACTCGGTTTACATTTGGTCAAGAGGTGAAAGACAACCGGGCTGCAGAAGGTTGGTACGCTTGTTATGAAGTATGAGCAGGTGATGCAAGAAAGTCTGATGATTAAAAAAAGGTCTGAATGAGAGCTCTCCAGCGCGTGATGGTTTAGATATTTGAAAGCCTGAACCTGACGATGGAGCAAGCCTCAAAATCTGCATGAGTGTGAGTGTTCAGTCAACAGATGAAAGATCCAGTGAATCAAACACGAACCTTCTCAGTCTCAGATCTCTATCCAGGGGGACAGCTGTCAGGGACATTGTGGAATGAAACTTTGGGTTTTAACATCCCTACTGAGACTTCACCGTTTGGTTTGACCTTAAATTTATTCTCGTCTGTACTGTACTCTCCTCTTATTTCAAGTCATGATATCTGCTTCCAGTATTAAAATTAATTTAGCACCTAACTCAACAGGCAAGTGGGCCCATACAGTTCCTTCTTAACAAGGAAATCTATGACAGTACTCTAGGTGAACATGGCGAACTGAAGCGCCTTTATCTATTTAAGATTATACAAATACTGGTGAAAATGAAGAGACAAAGTACATTTAGGGCTGACAGCTCACTACTCAACAAAAGTCTATCCACAGTTAAAGTTCTTCTGAATGTTTGTGCAATGCCTCACAGGTCTTTTTATCTTTAGTGTAGCCTAGCGTTGATACGGAACAGGACCACAGCATCACACGTCACTTAGCATGAAGCACATTATTCATAATGAAAAGAAAAAGCATACAGTCCACCTCTGGGTGCAGCTCTACAGACAAATGAAGGCATCAGAATGAATCACTTCTACTCCGTGCTGCAGGGGGAACCAGCTGTTTGATCCTGTGAGCTCCACCTTCCTCTAAAAACAACTTAAAACCAAACAAATGCTTCAGAGAGGAGCAGCAGTGAGCAGCACACCAGGTCAGATGGGACACATCGAACAGGGGCAGCTCTGAGAAACCTAAAACTAAAAGAGAACATCAGCTGGCACGTCTGTGGTTTGTCTGTAGCTTAAAAGGAGAAACACAGAAACAGCTTGACTGGAGCTCAGCCAGCACACAGACAGTGTTTACAACATGTTAGTATTATTCAGATTCAGGAGTGAAGACGGCCTTAGAAACTGTCGTAATCCTTCTTGTCTTTTTTGCCTTCGCCTTCAAAGCTGTCTGTCCCATCGCTGTTGTCGCGGCGCCGCTTCCGGCTGTTGCGGATGTTGAAACGAGGGTTGGTCTGCGGTAGAGGGTCCATACCCAAAACTTTGTGGATCTGACGGAAAGCCAGCAGCCTCAGAGCAAACTGTACAGAGGAAGAAGAGGGACATTTCAGAGCTCTGAAGTCATCACTCCAGCAACACAACCAGAGGTAAACTTCTCTAAGTCCAGGAGCATTTCAGCTTGAACTTTACCAAGGGGGAGCTGGCTGTACAATCTGATCAGCCTCTCATGGGACCTGGTTGGTAATGTGTCCTCTAACATCAAATTACATAGCAGGATGAACCCCGGCTCATCTTTCTTTGTATCTTTGACAAGTGAGTACCTGGGCACTGGAGGTGATGTCCTCTCTCTGCTGTTCTCTCATGGGGATCAGAGTATCCAACGGCTTCTTTTCACAGGGATCCAACAGTCCAGGTCCTCCTGTTGGAAACAATTCATTCAGCAAAACAAGTTTGGAATTGGTAACATGTCTCTTCTGGATCAACACACACATTAAAAACTAGCTAACTTGTTTCCTGTGGAGCAACAAACACATGAAATACTAGGTAACGTGTTTCCTCTGGACCAACACGCACATTAAAAACTAGCTAACGTGTTCCTCTGGATTAACACACACTTTATAAAACTGGCTAACATGTTTCCTCTGAATCAACACGCACATTAAAAACTAGCTAACGTGTTCCTCTGGATTAGCACACATTATAAAACTGGCTAACATGTTTCCCCTGAATCAACATGCACAATAAAAATCAGCTTACTAGTTCATCTAGATCTACACGCACATTAAAAACTAGCTTACACTTCATTGGTTGTTAGTAGTCCTGTCAGTGGTTGGTTTCTGCTTTTTGAGGTTTAGCACCAGGACATGCAGTAACACCTATGAAACTCCTTCATGCTTCACCAGGTGCATGTTAACATGTCAGAGTCATCTGAATACATGCATGTGGGATCTTTCTATCCGTTTTTCAGTGAGGCATGGCCACACAGTGCTATCATGTAAGGAGTAGATTAATGATGGTAAATAAAGCCCCTCAGGTCATGGTGTGTGTCATGACTTGTTTGCCCTCTTCTGAGCTGATGTGAATGACCTCAGAGACAAACAGGGGCACACAATGAATATTCTCTCAGTGCACAGAGAACAGCTGCTCAGCTGATCATAACACTCTAAATCAAGCTTATAATGCTTATAAGAGAAAGTTTCTACTAGTGATGATAGGATTAATGATGATAGGATTAATTTGGTTGCACTTGTTGCAATGACAAATAAAATTTTATTCTAAAAGCAGTCAGGAAGTGCAGTGTAGTACTCCCACTCACTGTGAAAAGAAACAAAACGACTCTTACCAGGGAGTAAAATCCCAGAGGAAATACATTCAAAGACTCTTCTCAGTGCGTCACCGGGGCTGAGGGGGGCTGAGGCACTACTGATGGCTTTCTCTACCAGCAGCTCCATGGCCTGGACACAGAGCACAGAGGAAATGTTAATGAGGATCCCTGATCGGTCAAGTAAGTCAAATGGTTCTTCCCATAGGAAGATAGTTCCACAGAGAACTCTGAATGCTCAGAAACAGCTCTAAAATAAGAGATATAAGATATATATTTGGACAGAATTTATACTTGTCTGTTTAATAGATCTGAAATCTGTTTATCTCTCATACTGTCTATTAGGGCTGGGATGATGTGCTATTCTCTCCATTCAATTCTTTTATGATTTTTGGGGTGCTGCTACGACTCAAGTTGCAATTCTTTGATATTTACAATTTTTAGTTTCCTTTTTTAACACCAGACCATGGGAAAAAGTTAAATGATGATGATGATGATAATGTCTACAGACTATACCAGGAGCCATATTTTTCCATTAAACACACATCATGTGAATCAGAGAGAAACATTTCACCCTCTGCAGGAGGAAAGTGGTAACTTTTTTCCAATCAATTTTATAAACAAAGACTGAAATGAAGTATTTGAAAAAAAAGAGATTTTTTTGACAAAGAATCCCAGTTTTGATATTGTCAAACAAAATAATCCTGATGTATTGTACATTGAGCTTTTTTCTCCCACTCCTACTGTCTACTGTCATCATCTCATTGCAGGGACCCTAACCCCCCGACACAACTACCAAAAAGCCCTAAGGGTGCAGTCACACTGGCTAACTTAACTGTGCCCAAGCACGCTTCAACCCCAAAGTCCATCCTGTTTGGCCGGTTGGACTGACTGCATGTATAACATGCTCAGGCACAGCATACTCCTTGAGTCAGGGGTTCTCAAACTTTTTTAGACCATGGAGCCCTTTCAGGTTACACATTTTTCCAAGGACCCCTCATTATTGTAGCAATGATAAATGCTATGTAATCATATACAATGTAGTATTTTACAACGATAGAATTAGGCAACATTTAAAATGGTTCAAATATGATAAACTTCCTTTTGGGTAGCAAAAACACACTGTAAGAGTCTTTTTAATTTTTTTTTGCCCCTGCTCTTTAAAAAGTTTGTGCACACCACTGCACAAAGGTGGTTTTTTGGTTTGTATTTTTTTAATAGTTGTGAACTATGAAGTGATAAACATTTCACAATCATATGAGTATTGATCCCATTGCACAAAATTAAATTTGGTGAGAGTTTTAGAAAAAAATAGCTGCTTTTATTGGTACAAGAGATCCCAGTTTGTTGGTATGCTTTTTTAGTGATATAGCACACGTTTACTCACATTTTTGAATTATTTCATTGACCCCCTAGCTATGGTCACAGACCCCTGGGGGGTCCTGGGACCCCACTTTGAGAAACACTGCCTTAAAGTGATACTCCGGGATGGAACAAGTTGGGTCCTATCACAAGGTTTAGGGCAGAAATGACCCCTACAGCAGTGTTTTTGTGCAGCAGAAGCCCAGGGCGCTCGCACCAAACACCCCCTCCCTGCTCCTCTGCCGGTTTCCTCTGCACTCAGACGGGGCCATATTTTACTTGACCAAAAACACAAATAAACGGACTCCCACAGAAAAAATCTGATATCGGTCTGCATTCACACTTTATTTAGAGAATTCTCAGCGCGTTACTTTCACACAAAAACACCGCTAAATAAGGCTCTACACTGCTGTAGGGGTAATTTCTGCCCTTAACCTTGTGATAGGACCCAACTTGTTCCATCCCGGAGTATCACTTTAAGTGGACTCTTCAGTTAAGGATGGAGGACTTGCAATGCCAACATCAAGCACCACATTTTGTTAGTCGATATCATATTCAGGGAAGAGACTTCATAGAGCAACACAGCTCACTCAGGCTAAGGTGTGTTAGCATAGCCTGTTCACTCACCCATCCGGGAAAGGGCGACCAGGTGGGGACTCTCTGACAGAGGTCTCTCAGGATGCGAATGATGATCACACAGGACTGAAGTCCGTTGGCTCTAGCCTTTTGATGCAATAGAGTCAGGTTATACAGTAACACACAGGTGACAGGAGATGGACCAAACAGCTTAATCAGTTCTGCCACAGAGGTCCAAACACTACTGTGTATAATGGAAGCTTGAGTATGCTTTGAGATGCAAATGAGCCAGAAGAGTTTGCAATCAGCTGCCATTCCCAGTAGTCTTGTACCTCACAGTTAGTAAGGGAGTTCAAAGTTTGCAAGATGCACAAGAAAGGAGCACGTTTCTTGCCATCTTCTAAACCCTGACCCCAGGTTTCTTCAGGTTCTGACTAACAGGTACTTAAGAGTACAAGAGTCCACCTGAGAGGAGTATAGGGACTGAAAGAGCCAAAGAAATCTGCTTTACTTTGCCTGTGCTCGTGCTTCGAGAGCATGAGCACAGGAAACTACTCAGATGTTCTTTTTTCTCTCAATCCCCATTCAACTATATATACAGAGTAAAAACAATACAAACATGAAAGCACTTCTGGATGGCACAACTCTGTGCAAGTTATTGTGCAGCCTTATGGAATCACATGTAACTACATGGACAATTGAAAAGGGAATACAAGGATGCCAGTTATTTGGTTAAGAAAAGTTTTTCAGGTTAAATTAAGATTTATACATTGCACACATGTGATGGACATTAATCAGATCCTTGTTGTTATGTTTGGCATCCTTGAATATATTTATTTTTCTCTTTAAAGAGTAATAGTTTTCTTCTTTGTTATAAAATGAAAACCAAATGTGTGAAACACAAATAAATGAATAAACAAATAAAAAATGCATCTCATAAGGCTACAATAAGAAAGTAAAATGATGTTCCGAACCTGGAACCACTTAGCGTGGCGCAGAGCAGCCAGAGCGTCAAGGCATTTTTGCCTGTCCAAGACGTCCGCTGGGTCTTTCACCATACCCGAGGTTACATCTAAAAATGGATTTCAAGTGTCAAGTGGTGATGAGGAACGGGTGTTTGACCAGGTCAGCAAAGCTGGCAGAGAACAAACACATTGCCACACATACCAGTGTTTTTCTTTTCTTGTTTTGAAATTTGTGAACAGGTTATCAACATGGAGAAACTGACTACAGAGGCCGACACAAAGTGGAGAGATACAGAACAGTGTACCAGATGTTAAGCCATTATATTCTGTAGAAAAAGAGTGAATTTACTGACTCAACAATGAACACAGTTAGACTGATGTGTCTGCAGCTACGTTAAATGTGTTTGTCTCACTGATCTCTGGAAGCCAATGCCATTTTATCAGGTGACTGAGCTGTAAAGCTTCTCACTGCCTCCTGTAGCAGCATGAACAGAAGGTTTTTCCCCTCAATCTCAAGGACAGAGGAGGATTTTTGGGCAATAATTATTTTCAAGTCCAGTTTAGACCAAAGATTTGCAATGAAGGCACTTTTAACTACACTCTCCGCTGCTCTCCAATGATTTACAGGCCATCAGTTTACATTATACCACTCACTGAGACCTGGTCTGCTCTCTGTATCATGTGAAGCTCTCAGCATTTTAAAGAAGATGAAGTGACCAGTTCATGTAACCGTCACCAAAATTACCCAAGATGCAATTGAGGACAGACTTTTTTTTTTAATAACAAAATCTCCAAAGAAGAAAGTTATTCACGTTCATTGACCAATCAGGTGTCGACAGGAAAAAGATAAACATCTACTTCATTCTCAGCTTCATACCATTGAAGGAGCAAAAGAAAAGCATCCATGGATCTTACTCTTTACAGTGAAACTGAGACTTAACACAAAAAGGTGGACCAGGGAGCTGATTGCCAGAGACTGCAGTGCCACCCTTTGGCCCGGACGGAGTCTCGCGCACACTGTGGTGAAGACTTTGTTTTGGAAATAGACGAAGATCAGATCTTCTTTTTAACTCTACTTTTCTTTGTTCAAAATAACTTTTTTACCAGATACAACGCCAAAACGTGAGGTATTTAGCAACAGTTAGGTTGAGCTACGCTTTGAAACCTGACAACAAGCAACCTTTATCAGTCTAGCTTTAAGCTTGTGTTTTAGCCTCTAGCCTCTCATTTAGCCTCTAATGCCTGTATTAGCCTCATGCTTGTGTTTTAGCCTCAAGCTTGTGTTTACGCCTTTAGTTCTGAATTTAGCTTTTAGTTTGTGTTTTCTACCTTTAGCCTCTCAACCAGCCTTAGCCCCCGTTCCTGCCTTGTGTTTTGGCCTTTAGCTTGTGTTTTAACTACTAGCTTGTGTTTTAGCCTCTAAACTGTGTTATAGCCATAAGCCTTTGTTTTGGAGTTTAGCTCATGTTTTGGCCTTTTGCCTTCAAGCCCGTGTTTTACCCTTTGGCCTGTGTTAGCTTGTGTATTGGCCTCAAGTTCTATTTTAGCCTTTAGCTTGTGTTTGAGCCTTTAGCATCTTTGCTTGTCTTTTTTTCTTAACTCACAGTCGTTTGCAGATTGCTGCTTGAAGTGAAGTTAATCACAAAGTGCTGGATATTCTGGGAAAGTAAAGAAGTGGAGCATTGTCAGTAAAGTACGTATTGAAATGTACCAACAAATGTGTTCGGCTGTTTGAACTGGCGTCTTAAACCTGAAGCAGGACCATTAAAACTACTGCAACATTACACAGCAAGCGCTCCCATTGTTTTGTTCTTGTTGCAGATCTTTGGTCTGAACTTATTCTGATTTGCAGTTGGTGAAGAGAAAGAAAATAGGAAAGTGATTACTAAAGAATGACCTGATAAAAAAGTGGCATGGCAGTAGTAGGTGTGGCAAAGTTTTTGGGATGTGAGAAAACCTTGGTCAAAAATCCTTCCGAAGCTGTCAGGCCCTGCTTAACCTCTGATAGGACACAAGTATGTGTTTTTTTTTCTTTTTGCTTGAAGAAGTAAAGGGCTCTTTGTTCTGGACTGGTAAATGTCACTACAGATATAAAGAGGAGAAAGCAATGGGTGCTGAAGAAGAGAAAAAAACATGAGAACTACCAGCAAACAAAAGGGGTTAGGATATCACTGCATGCATACCTAACATCAGCAGGTTGGAATAAGACCCCAACAATCAAGAGGCTGTACTCAGGTCCAACCAAAGATTCCTCTGTCACAGCTTTCTTACCTGAACAATACTCCCCTAAGAATAGTTTGAGATGATCAGCTTTAAAAATAAGATATAAATATAGTTTGTTTTCATATTTTCAATTCACTCAAAACAAAAAATGGTCCTCATCTTTCTATTTTCAGTGAAATCGAAACATAAAAACTTTCATTTTTTGCCAAACAGATCTGAAGTCAATCTCCTAATAGGCCCAATCAGAGTCAGGTGTGTGTGTAGGTGTGTGTGTGTGTGTGTGTGTGTGTGTGTGTGTGCGTGTGTGCGTGTGTGTGTGTGTGTGTGTGTGTGTGTGTGTGTGTGTGTGTGTGTGTGTGTGTGTGTGAGTGTGAAGGATCATAAAAATCAACTCAGGGGAGCACTTTAGGACCAGGGGACCTCAGCAAGGTGAACTGTTCACCAGTACACAGAAGGAAGATTTGTTTCCTGTGAAAATTTACGTCTAGTTTTCTGCCAAATCTGGTTTTCAGAGAAGCTTTGAAATAGTTTGGTTCACATGAGGCCAGATTAAAAGTTGAGGAAGAGAACTGTCTCCTGATGACTGATATTTTTTATGGTCTGGTCTCTTTTTTGTCTCCTCGTCATAAGGAAACCTTGGAGAAAAGAAACAGTAATGCATGTCTCCTGTTGGTTCTGGCTTTGAGCAAATGGAAACAGAATCTCCTGGAACACAGGAAACAAAATAGAATCTCACCTGGGAATAACTAGACTTAACACAATGCAAACACTGATCATGCTTTGTTTAAAGGATAAAGAGGGTACTTGAGAGGAAGGAGTTACAGAGCAAAAAGCCTAAGAGCAGAACTGCTGGCACTTTCTTCTTCCTTCTTTGTGATCACAGAGATCTGAACCACGTTGTTTAAAAGAGAAAAATGGGAAAAGAAAAAAAAGTATGGGGTCTGGAGTCAAATCAGTCAAAAAATGATCTAACGCTGCTGTTTTATCAAAATATATATGATTGCAATCTAAAGTTTGAGCCATCAAAGAGAAACATCTGTGTAAAATACTGCAAACCCTGCAGAAAAACCACAACTCAAGTTCTGATGAGCTTACACTCCGTGGATGCTCGGCCATTTTTTGATTTCTAAAACGAATCACAAATGGAGAGCAAGTTTCCAGGATGATCACATTTAAAGCCCAACAAAACCATGTTTGTGGCGTGCCAGCAGGACACTGCTCTTCAGGGATTCAACCAACATATAGAAACTGATTTTACAGAGAGAGAGAGAGAGAGAGCAGAAAGGCAAGAAAAGAAGTGCACAGGATAGGGCTGTGAGGGGGTCTCCAACCTCCATCCCGACCCGTCTCCTCTCTGATGACAGGCGAGGTCAGCGTGATCGTCACTTGCATCTTTGGCTCGGTGCAGGAAGTCAGAATGATGGCAGCTTCCTGGACAGAGCCCTTCACCTCGTATTTCTCAGGCGTTACGACCTGGAGGAGACAGATTCAGAGGGAAATGGACTCCACAGAATCTGATGGATAAAGTTTCTGCTAGGGGTGGGCAATGATTTCAGAATACTGGAAGAGTCATTAACATTGAAAAAATCAAATAGTTCATGTGACCATGTCTGCAGCAGGTTACAATTTTATGTCGGATGCCTAAACTGTTAGCTGTGTCAGTTTCACAAAAAAAACAGGTCAAGCAGGACAGGAAGTTGTGCACAGGAACCGTCTAAAACTTTCAAAATAAAACAAACCGTGTCCAAACCAGTTCATATTTAACTTGACTAAGGCAACAAACTGACATAATGAAAGGAACCAGACCAGGATTCAACAGGCTGGAGCTTTACAGTAGGCGTAGGCAACCTTTAACATGACTCATGTTACTTACTAAAGCTATGGTCTACGATTTGGAAGCTTTGTGCATCTTAATAACACCTGTTATAGGGCTGTTATGGTCCTATGGTCCAATCTACACAATATAAAGACCAAAAAGAGGTACGTGAGTCCATCCAATCCATATCCCTTGCTTCGCACCGTCATGCCCATGGTCCCACCTCGTCCTTCCCCACTACCTCTCTCACATCAGCTAGCTGCTCAGCTACCCAAGCGTCATGGAGCCAGAGATGACGACTGACGCCAAGACAGCTGAGTTTCTGTTGAACAGTGAAACACTCAGTTTGACCTTTCAGGCGGAAAAATAATCACTTTCTCTAATTTCCTCACTAGCGGCCATGGATCCAACACAATCAGAAACATTTCTCCCCCACAACAAGTGCCTTGCTGTATCCACAAAAAAAATAAATGTGATCTTACTGGCTGTCCATTCAGCTCTTGGATTTTGGTCCACACACAGCTCAGTAGATAGCTTGATGAGAAACCCGAACTGATCTGACCTGCTCACATTTACCGTCTCCTTTCCTCCTGCTTGATTCGACACAGCTGAGCAATTAACGTGCACACAAACCAGCTGACAGGACGGGCGCGCCGCAGTTACACATAGGGCTAAACACAAACTAATTAGCTTTAACAGTGGATACTACTACTCCCACTGTAGCCGAACTTGTGTTGAACTACTTAAAAACCCACCTGGACCGCTCCAGGGTGGATACAGGTGCCTACCTGCTCTGGTGAGTGCTTCCTTAAAAACTACAGAAATCTTAGCGGAGTTTGGCTGTGTGTTGTGTGCGTCACGGGGAAACCGAGGCTGCGCTTCACCTATCAGCTGGCAAACAGCCGCAACAGGTAATAACTTTGTTTACCTTTGTCAGCTGAATAACTCTGGTTAGTCTGTGCCTGTACTGGCTAATGACTGAACGCTGCTGGTCGGAACGGGTCGGCTCTGTCAATGGATTTTAGCATAAGTTAGCCACACATCTTTGGCATTGTAAACTGAGCTGGTGAAGACACGCCAAGAAAGGTAAAGCCTCAACCACAGTCTGCTCTGCTCTGATCAGCTGGTAGTGGCAACGCCAGACCTGCTTCGCCAAATAATTCATGGTTTTGATCGCGCCGGTCTAATTGAAAAAGCTACCACTGTGTGTTACAAGGAGGGTGACTGTGTTGTTTGTTACATTTTCTGCCGGCTGGCTTCTTGCTCTGTCAGACGGGGCGTGTTGTTAGGAGGCGAAGAGGGCGATATGAGCTGGGGGGCTGGATCTTGGAACACAGAGGGGAGGGGTGAGTGAGGCTGCGTTTTTCAAATATGTCTCATCAGCCAAACTGGGTTTCAGATCGTAGACCATAGCTTTAAAGTAAACTTATGCCGGAAGTGCCAATACTTAGTTCTTTCATAAAATCGTTTGTAAATGATCTGTTTTTGAAGTAGTTTTGCAGTATCTAAACATGCTCACAACAGAGTTCCTCCCTCATCTGTCTTCCATTGCTGTATCTTGCCACAATGGACAGGCGTGAGACATCATTGGCGTTAACACTTTCATCCATAGCCACGCTAAAATCCAGAGCAGCTTTGAGCGCAGGAGTTTGCTGCTGGGACACATTTTCTGCCATTTCACTAACAAGCCTTTCTCCAGTTCCTGCTAAAAGGGACATCCATTTGCTTCTCAACATATCTGTATCTTTATTTGGCAGTCAATCAAATGAAACTTGGGCATTTGATAGTAAAGTCTCCTTTATGTATTCCCCTTCAGTGAACGGTTTTCCAACCCTCGCTGTGCAGTGAGAGATGGTGTAATTTCCCTTCGTTGCTTGGTCTTTAACAGTACAGAACATCTTAAATGTGTGTTTAGCACAACGCTGTTTTTAATGATGTCCTACACACCACACTCTCATAGCAAAGGGTGAATATCACCAGATCTCCTCTGGGAATAAATCCATACTCCCTGGTCTAGCTATGCTGGAAAGAACGACTGGAACGTGGTTTGTTTGCCATGGTTACACTGCTAAATGGATGGGATTGCGAGCTAGCAGACTGAACTCCTAAGAGATTTGCTGTGACACACTTATATGTTGCATTTCCACACTTGTAACGTCATGATTTCAATTTATTATCAATGTTAATTATTACATTTTACTTGAGAGTATTTAAAGTGTTTAATAGACAATAACACAATAATTTTGTTATTATTTATCTACTTATCTCATCATTTCATTCTGCCTCATTGTAATTTTTCTTTGCGTGCCGACATAAACAGCCCCACGTGCCAGCCATGGCACCGTGCCCTGGGTTGCCTACCCCTGATTTACAGCCTAAACAAGAATGAGGAGAGGCTCAAAAATGAAAACTGAGGTGCAGTGCAAACTCTATGAGGTTAGTCTAGCATATCACACGTCATCAACAACTCTGTACAGCCATCTGAGACATGCAGCGGAAAGTGCGGTGCTGTCTGTAGATCAGTCAACATTAGGCTTCGTCACCCAAGTATGTGTAATGATCGACATGCAGAGCATAACAGTGTATGTGGGTGGGCGGCGGCTTGCCAGTGGACAATCTTTGAATAATTCTGGAATGGTTACGAGCAAATATAGAATAGTTCTTTTGCATGAAATGCCCAGCCCTGGTTTGTGCACTGTGGTGTGGTGCTGTGTGTAGACAGTACTGTGAGCTGTTTGGGAAGGTGCTCCACGATGCGGGTCAGGAGGCTCTTGGTGGGTTTCTCAGAGCAGAGCAGCACCAGGTTTACATTCTTGTCCCCACGAAGCAGTAGACCTTTGGCCAGGACTCCCACCCTCATCACGCCCTTCAGAGCCCTGGGATAGCCCCAAGAGGAAGAGGAGACAACAAGAGATCATGTCATCAATCTGGAGAATCAATAACAATGTAAAACTTCAGAAACTTTAAGATTTCATGCAGCAACACTCAAAGAGAAACAGTGAAAACAGTGTGATAATCAGCTGTGAGACAATGTGCGTTAGATTAAAGAAATAAAGAGACCCACATCTCACACCTGTCTTTGGCCACATCCTTCTTCTCTTTATCCTTGTCCTCTTCGTTTTCCTTGTCCTGGTCAGTGATAATGTCAGAGACCAGTTTCAGGGCGCGCTCTGTGATGGACACGATCTTCTGGATGGACTGGAGCTCATCCTCAGAGGGATAAATCGCTGCATGTTTGGTCATGACGTACCGATCATCTGAGGAGTCGGGGCGACGAGGAGGCTGGAGCAGAAAAAGGACCAAATCAGGAAAGACTGTTTCTGGCTGCAGCTTCAGCTCTTTGTGTCTGTAATACATTACAGTCACTCCACAAACACAAAACCCACCACGGGGCCCTGAGGCTGCAGACCAGGCATGCCAGGCCGAACTCCCAGGAGACCAGGAGGCCCTTGAGGATACCCTCCATCTGGGAGGCGGCGTCGATCATCCCAGTGGTGCTGCTCCTCCTCCATGCGCCTCCAGTACATGTCTTCCTCATAACGCCTGAAGATGAGATGAGATCAACATGTGCTCTCACAGACATTTTATACGAACTGATTGTCCTGCTTCACATTAATAATGAGCTCACCGCATCTCCATCCTCCAACGCTCCTCCTCCTCTCTTCTTCTCCAGTACTCCTCTTTCTGCATCTGCTTCCTCATCTTCTCCTCCTGTATCTTTCTCGCCCTGATGCTTGGTTTGACCTCCACCTGCAGATCTGGGTTCACCTTTTTCTAAAGTAAAGCCAAGTCAAGTAAAATGTTATTTATCCCACTGGTGTGGAGGATATTGGGGACATGAAGCAGTTTGTTGATGCACAGTGGACCCATCTAAAAGGCTTTGAGTGTGAGATCTTGATGGAAGCCACATCTCAAAGGTGATAAAGGATTTCAGGGATGTGATGGTGTAAATATTTTTATGAATCTAGTCTCTGAGAGCCAAGGTGAATGCTTAAGGTAACTGAAGCTAACAATGACCTTGTATTGGAGGCGGTGTCGTCTTCCTTTCAGGTGCATCTCCTTCGCGTTGGGATCGTTGAAACTACATTCACACAGCTTGCAGTGGAAGCGGATGACTTTGCCTTCATCATTTCGAACCTAGAGACCAGTTTCACACATTAAACTCCTGCTTGAGTAAGCCTTGACTATCTGAAGTGTACACCCACTCCATCTACACTTACTTCTTCAACATAGTCATGACCGACCGGCTGGACGTCACTCTGCAGAGCAGCCAGAGCTGATGTAGACAGAGAATCTGAGATATCGCTCTTTGGGTCCTGAAGACCTGTAGAGAGGCCTGCAGGTTTAGACTCTGCTTTGGCCTCCACTCTGCCTTCGTCCATCTTCACTGTGGTCTGTAGCTTATTTCCACCTGCAATGAAAAATATCACAAGTTATAATCACACGTGCTCTCCTAATACAGTGGTGCTCAAACTGAGGAAGGCGCCCCCTGGGGGCACCCAATGTTGTGATTGGGGGGGCTGCAGGGTGCCTAAAACGTACTTTGGGCAGATCTTGTGTCACTGCACGCACACTGACCATCACATCAGAACAGTGAGTCACAAACAGGGCTGGGTATCAATCAAAACCTTTTGATATCTGTAGGGATGTGTATGGATAAGATTTTATTGATACCAATGCCCTTGTTGATTCTGCTCATCAATCTAATTTTTTTTATCGATTCCCTTATAAATTTCTCCAGTGATGCAAATTTTCTTTGTACAAAAAAGGAGCTTTACAGGTTTTTTCTGTCAACAACTTTTAATCGAGTTTATCAGTGAATAAATGTGGAATTGGTCACAAGATCTGGATATCTCTGGACGTAAATAAATTAAAAACGAGTAAAAGCTGCTTGTCGTGACATTTATGACTTGTTTTCTCATATGTTATTGGCTGAAGTAGGCCATCTAGTGTCTGGAAGCGGTTATAGCATTATTCTAAGTTGTTTGGAACCTTGCCGTAGTTATGAAGCCAGCCATGAGCCTGCACATAACTTTACTTTCACTTACCTGTTAGTGTTTGACATTTGGAGTTTTTGGTGTTGTTTACAAAGAGTGACTTTGATGTGCTTCTGTGATGAAAGTTAAAATTTTATTCTGAAGCCAACGTTATACCGGTGTGTGCAAACTGCTAGCATATCAGTGCAATTTCCAATATACGTTAGCATCAAGCTAGCACTATTTGGTTGTATAGTTTTTGGTAATAAGGAGATGTATAACATGTTGAATGTATTGAATAGGAACCTACTGTGGCAGAGTAATTTCACTTCTGTGTGAGTTCAGTTGTTTAATAAAACTTCAAGCTGAAAATCTTGAATCAAAGTTTTCTTGGGAACTGTTATCTGCTAAGCTAAGATAGCTATGGCAGACTAGTTGATGTAAGGTCTGGCAGCCCCAGTGTAATGTAAAGACTCAATAAAGGAAATCCTTTAGCACAAAGATTAATGATGTTGATGGATTGAAACATTTCCTATAGATTCTCAACAAGAACCGGTTTTTGATTCCCATTCCTAGATACCTGTACCGATACCAATTCCTTCACTTCCACACTGGCTCCCTGGACAAAACTTTTTTCAATACCAATCGTATAACATCAGTTTTAATAGAAAGAAAATAACATAAAACATTATGGTACAAATCATTAGTTTTATTTTTCCACTGTAGTATTTTTTCACTCTGAGCAGTTTTCTTTTAAAATCATAATAAAACAACAAATAATTTCCCTGTGCAAAATAACAGTTGCAGATAAGTGAGAGCTCAGTATCTGCTGAGTGCACCTTAATTGTGTTTTTAATTGTCAATGAACTTTCTTCTTCTGCTGATTCTCCTTGCCAGTGCACAGCCCACTTGTGGTCACACTGGCCAAATGATCTGGACATTAGGGTTGGAGCGTGCTTGAGCACGGTATGGATGGCCAGTTTGACTGGGCACTTAGGCCCCGTTAACACGACAACGCTTCACCTGAAAACTCTAAAACGCAGCAAAAACGCAGCGAAAAAAATCTGCGTTTACATGGAAACACAGAGGGACTGAAAAGGCTGTAGTAAGCATGCCAGGCCTGCAGGTGGTGTTATAACTGTCTTGTCCAGAAGCAGCTTCGAGGAGATCTCCACCAAAGTAGAGTTGAGACGATCATCTGGTGTATTGGGGAATACTAAGTGCAAAAGTAGAGCAACAGATGCACATTTTGTATGAAGACAGTCAACAGATTCAGCAGATTGAGCAGCACAAGCACAACACGGTAGTTCACAAGGATAGTAACAACAGTGCTGTTGTCCTGTTGTATGCTCTCGCATGAGGCGCAGTGTGACATCAGCGTTTCCCCTGAAAACGCCGGCTTACTGTTTGCACGGCAACAATTTTGGCAGTGTTTCAGAAAAAATCCCACTCTGGAGAGAGTTTTCAGAAGTTTTTCGTTTTAGGTCGGCTGAAACGCCGTTTCCGTGTAAACGTGAGGCTAAAACGCAACAAAACTTTTGCGTTTCACCCTAAAACCATTGTCGTGTAAACGGCCCCTTAGAGGAACTGCTGCGTTAGTGAGGAAGACAGGAGCCAGTGTTTTTGATAGGGGAGGGGCTCAGCATGGTGCTCAGAGAAGCAGTGTTGAGAAACAGGGTGTGCTGGAGATCAATACATGCTTTCACATTAGTCTCCAAACTCCAGAAAAGCCGTTGAATTTGTCACTAGAGTGGTCTGAAAAGTCACTAAGTTGGCAATAAGCTGCATGCCATGTAATTTTACAGCCAATCACCAGAGGCATTATCAGATCTTGATCACATGATTCAGCGCTGAAATTTGGCGCTGAAAGGCAAGGCATGTTTTGAAAGTTGGTACTACCAAAGCGTTTCAGTCTGTGCCATACAAGAAGTTAAGTTGGGTAAGCAGCCCTAGTCACAGACAGTGTCATATGAACCAGAGGTGAGCTGGTCCACGCCTGCAGTTTTCATAGGTAGCAGCAATTAATCTCTGTGATTTAAACGTCAAAACTTTATTTGCATCACTTTTGTTCCTGCACAGACACGAGCATGTAAACTTGTATTTATTCTGCTCTCTGGGTCACAGCAGCTAGCTCCACCACTAACAGGTCACTGTCACTCACCAACAGATCGAATAACAACTACAAGGTCCATATCTCTCAGAGCCCTGTTTCCTGGGTGAGACACAGCCCCCCCCCGTCTGCAGAGAGACAAACTGACAGCAGGAGAGGAGGCTCTGAACATCTTCACAGGTTAACATGAAGATGATTTATCTTACCGTCATTGTGACTTTTTGAAAAAGATCTTGGTAAAGACAGTGATGGGCAGGAGTGACAGTTGGATTGATTTATTACAATTACTAACTTAAAGTAAAAATAATGTTAAAATACTGTCTGAAGGGTTTTACAATCAGCAAACAGGTACTTACCAACAAAGTTGATCTTGGGTGTGTTGACTTTCTTTCCAGCAGAGGCGGAGCTCCCAGCAGAGAGGCTGCTGGCCAGCAGGTTCTTGACCCCTCCCACACCGCTGCTGACGATGTTTACAGATTTCAAGCAGGAGGCGCTGGATGTGCAGGCTGTGGAGGAGGAAGAGGCAGAGCCACACAGGGAGCTGGAGGAGCTAGAACTGTTCAGGGATGCTGTGGTGGTCTTGCTGGGAGCTGCTGTGGTAGAGGACGACGTCTGCGTGACCATACTGGGCTCAGTGGAGGGGATGGGCTTTCCCAGTTTGGTGTGAAGCTTCACAACCTGCAGAGAACAGATCACAAATACAAAACCATACGACATGAGCAGGTCAAATTCACACAGCATCACATGCAGCATCACGTTAGGGCTGCACGATATGGCCAAAATCCAATATCTCAATATTTTTAGGCTATATCTGGATATACGATATATATATCTCGATATCCTGATTTCTCCTCTAAATCGCTATATTAATGAGAGAGTGAGCAGAAAAGCGAAAGTGAAAGTCAAAAACAAATCACGTTCATTTGTCGCTGTGGAGAGTTGGGATGCAACAACTTGGCACCCAGTGAAAGAAGAAAACCAAAGGGTGAGCTCAAAGCTGTGAACCTTTGAAGAACAAGTCAAGATAAAGTGTATCTATGACTCAAACACAAAGAGAGCAGCTCCACACAGCTCTTACCTTCTGGTGTTTGGCTCCTCGGATATGTGCAGCATAGGCGTCAGCACCGGTGCAAGAAACGTCGCAAAGTTCACAGCGGAGCTGATTCTGAGCATTTCGAGCCAAAACTCCTCCACTGCTCCCGCTGCTGGTGCTGCTCTGAGAAACTTTGAGAGCTGCCTCCTTTTTCTTGTGCTTCTGACCCTCTAGATGCTCCTTATAAGTCTAATGTTTTCAGACAGAGAGGCACATGTTACATTAATCCTGTGAACTAAAACTGATGTCAAAAGTGTGTGTAGGCAGACACTCATGTCCCTGCATGCTGTATTGAACTCACCTGAGGGCCAGCACAGCTGATTTTGCAGACATCACAGTAGTGGATCTGAGGGGGTTTGGGTGGCTGTTTGGGACGAAGCTGTTTACTCTGGAAGGGGGGTTTCTTCGTGAATGTGTTCCCAGTCCATGCTGCTGTAGCTGCCACAGCTGCCACCGCTTGCTTCTGCTGCTGCTGCTGCTGTTGGTAGTAGGTGGAGGCTGCAGAGTAAACTGCTGCCTCGTAGCCAGAGTAAGATGTTCCTGGACAGAAATAAAGATACAGCTGAAAACCTGCCCTCTCATTTCAAAAACTCCAGCTAAGATGATAAATACTTCCTCCACACCATCTCAGTTTAGCTTACTGCTAATTCTAACACTGGGTTTAAGATCAGCATAATCTGAATTACACACATTAGAAGCTAAATCCCCCATCATGTCTGCACACTTAACTCTAACAGCCTGTAACGGCCCGTGACAGCCTGTGATTCCCTTTTCTTCCACATCTGCCTTTGTGTTGGTAATGATGACTCTATCATTTAAAAAATCCTAACAGCAAGTAAAAGCCAGACTAATAAAACACATGTGGTTTTCAAACAACAAATGTCTGAACACTTCTTTGAGTTGTGGTGAATGTAGTGACAGGTGTTACCTGAGTATGTGACTGCGTTGGTGCTGTATGTGGGGCTCTGGGAGTAAGAAGGGACCACAGAAGCAGCAGCAGCAGCTGCCACAGGCTGGACCGTGGAGGTCACTGGGTAGATGGAGAAGGTGGAGGAGGCTGGACTGGGGGCTGCTCGCTTTATCACGGTCACCTGGCGAGTCTGCTGGCTCTGTGTATATGATGTCACACCTTGACTGTATCCTGGTTTAGGGGCTGAAAAAGATGAAAGACATCAAGTTTCAAACAGCAACTTTATGAAACTGTCTCAAAAACAACAAATGATAACTGTTGGCAGGACAAGTGACTGAGGAACAATGCCAAGCACTGTGTCATATTTTTATAAGAATCTCACAAAGAGAAACATGCAAGGCCTATGCATTAATATGAGGAGGGTATTTTAAGGGGCCGGAGTTAATGTGAGGAGTACGAATCATCAACTGAAGGGGGAGACCTATCATGTAGAGAATCACACTGGCAACTGGATCAGAACTAAGTGAAAAACTAGAGCCATCTTCATTTTGGGGTATACGCTGAATTAGCTTAAGCAAATAGTTCAGGCTTTAGCAGAAGAGTGGAAGATGAAGTTGGTCTCTGTGTGCAGCCATTTACAAATTTACGGTGGCTGGTAGGTGTCAGTCGATTTGCAAAAGCAAAAATATGAATGCAAATTGCATTCATGTTGATGCTTTTGCATTTTTGATGTGGCTTTTGCAAATGTGCTGTAGCCAGTCAACAGCAAGCATGCTAATGGCTAAAACTCTGTTAGCCCACTGGGATCTTACAAACAGCTCTTTTAAAGTTGGTTAGCACTGAACTGTCATGACTCCAGAGTGTGTGTTTACCTGTCTGGTAGTAGGACTCAGCCACGCTGGGTTGTGGCTGTGCAGCAGCAACAGCAGCTGTAGCAGTGGGCTGCTGGTAGTACTGTTTACTGTCATAGGCTACAGCAGGAGCTGTGGAGCGAACGTATGAGTATGAGTCCTGAGGAGGAGGAGGAGAGGGAGCAGAGGAAGAAGAAGAGAACAAGGGTTAGCTGCATTGTCCTGGAAAATAAACCTGATGTCCTCTGTGGGTAAAGGTTTTAGGGTACCTGGTAGTTCTGAGACGTGGCTGGAGGAGGTGGTGGAGGAACTTCAGGCTGCCGCTGAGCGTAGCCATAGTCGGTGGTGGCGTGTGTCGGCTGGTACCCTCCATAGGCAGCAGCAGTAGCAGCAGCTGCCACAGCGACGGGCGCAGGCCTCGCTACCGCAACAGTGGCCGCTGTGGGGGCGTAGGCTGCAGCCACGGTATGAGCCGCCACAGGAGCTTGATGAACAGTGTAACTGGCCACTGTGGTGGGATGAGTGTACGCTACCCCAGCTGCTGGCTGCTGACTAAAACACAAACATCCACAGGACAACATGTGAGATCAGGGTTAGGGAGGTACCAAACACTGATAGTTTTCATTTGCGGGAAACATGAAGAACTTTTACACACTGTCTAAAATTCGGCATCAGCAGTTCAGCTGTGGATCTGCTCAGTTTTTACATTTGAAATGAAACAGAATAAAAAATTAGGGATGCACCAAAATTAAAATTCTTGGCCGAAACCAACAGAAATCTCTATGCCAGTCATAAGTACCACTGCTTTAATGGCAGTTACTGTGTACTAACTTCTCTAAAATCAAGGCATTACAGCAGGTGAACTACATAAATACGTGTTAATGCTTCAAATAATGGGGGGACTGTAGCTATGATTTTGCTAAATATTTTTATTGGATATATGAAGTTTGCAACAAGCACTAGTTGACAAAACAGGTTATTTGTTTTATGTAACTTTAAAGGACGACAACAAAACATGCAGGGTTATTTTGGTTAACAGCACATTTTTATTGAAATAAAAAATAAAAACGAGGCTTTTCATTAAACAACTACTAAAATTCTTTGAATTTACTGAAATCACCTAACATGATAGATAAAATGTCTTTATTTTAGTCTTTGTCAGTCTGTGTCATACATGAACTCACTTTTACCGATCCAGAGAGCTGGCAGGCTGCCAACACTCCTGAATATGGAGGAAGTCTCCCATTTTTTAACTCTTTCCCCCACTGTTCTCCTGGCTTGTGATTTCTGCTGATCATCCCCCAACTTTAAGTATGCGCCTGTGATCTCTAATATTTTTCTAAGTCAGAGCAAGTCCTGTACTTGGGCGTTATTTCGAAACTCAAAAACCATCCACCCCCCTCTCTCTTAGTTGGTTTGATCCAAAGACGCTGCAGGACACCTCAGAGACAGAGACAGATAAATGTGCAGCACTTGTTAAGAAAAAGTCTATCGGAGCCTCAGCTGTTTTCTTTTTTTCTTCGTTTTTGTTTTCCTTTTTTTCATGTTGACATGACATGTCACGAGTCACTCTTTTACTGGTTTAAAAAGGTTAATTCATCCTGTGGTTGCCCTGATCTCTCTATCTAACATAAGCTCTGGCATGCTTTAACGTAGCATCCTCTTCAATAAGGAAAGTTTAGAGCAGCGTGAATCTTACCACTATAAGAGGAAGACTGACTCGAAAATAGTGAAACGCGTGTCGTTGTGAAGTTCTGTCCGTCTTCAGTGTGTGATGCGCATACGCGCTGCACGTGTACGCGGTGACGCTCTCTCTTCAGAACCATAGACTTTATTAAACAGTTCAGAACAGGACAGAGTTCAGGTGGAGGAGACTGACTGAGCCAGTGACAGAGAGGGAGATTCAATCCACAATGTCTTGTACAGTGACTGTGAAAGAGGAGCATTAAGATATATGCAGTCGCACGAACGCGACCATGTGAAATTTTTACTGTGCATGTGTGTGCGTGCGCATGGCATATTCAAAGTCCTAAGTTTAAGCCTCAGAATAACCATCGGCTTTCATAAACGCAGTGTAATAAAAAAGTTCAACCTGTGTGGGCACTGGGCAGGGCAGAAGGTCTAGAACTCCTAACAGCCCCTTGGACCGAATCCAGGTGATGTTTAAGGCAAGGCTTCTCATCAGACTCCCTTGATGATCAGCAGATCGCATCATGTTTGTATTTTAACATGGTGCACAGAAACATTAAAAGAATAATGCTTTGTGGAGGAAAAAGAGCCAACCCTCCCCCATACCACCTCAAGGTATTGCAACAAGAGGCACTGAGTCCAACAAAAGCCTTGTCCACTATACATGTATCACATAAGGGACACTTTTATCAGCACAGGACAGGTTCTGTTGTATTATTCCAGAGCAACAGAAACAGAGGTCATGTGGTAACACGTGGGATGCACTGATCCCATCCTGGTATCAGGTACTGGATCTTAAAGTTGCTACAATGCGCTCAAAGGCATTGAAACAAAAATCAACTTCTATGTCTGTTCATGTCATCAAAGCAATGTGCTCACTCACACCCAAATGTTCGGAGACAGTGGTGGGGACATATAGGGAGCCCTTTCCAGCTCCATTGCTACAGAGACGCATGAGCTCAACCGCTCAAGTTTTTGTCTCTAGCTCAACTTCTCTCATGCACAGGGCCAGTTTTAGATCCTTCGTCCCTTCATCCCAGCCTGATATCAAGCCACTGGGTCTAAGTTTCTTTTTGGGTCTGGAGCACGGGAACGGCTGTAGCAGTCTTTGCTCCCACTTCTTCATGCACTCATGCTAATGATATCCTGTTCCACTAGTGTTGCCATTAGAATCTACAAAATTCCACCCCCATCACCCGCATTTATCAGCGGACAGGTATCAAACAAACCAGCAATTGATAACACAATGTAACAGTTTGGAAGTCAAGAGTAAGAGTTCTGCTGCTGTCATTGAACAATGCTTGCTGCCACCACCAGCCTGATATGAAGACATGCAGTCCTAACAATGACCGTGGTGTCAGGATCTTTGAGGAGCCAATCAACTCCTCCAGCTGATCTCCCATCTCCCCTGCAGCAGCATCACAGATCCCACCTGCTCACAGACACACAAAGAGTTCTCACTCCCTGGGCACAACCAGAGGATCCACTAAAATGCAGTCATCACTGTTGATTAAAAAATGCCAAGAGTGGCCCTGATCTGATGATTAAAGCAGGATAAAAACCAGGATGGAGACATCACTAAAGATTACTTCAGTTTGGACTTCCATTACCTGTTTCACCAACAACTCTGAATATAAGTTTAACTCCTTACTTATCCACTGCTAAAGGTCACTACTAAATCATAATTCCTGTTAGTGTAGAAGATTTACTCACTTTACTTTTACACATTTAAAACCCCATGAAATAATATAACGTTGGTTTAAAAAAGCTTGAATAAGCCTGAAGTTGACATATAATTTTGATCCTATACACTGAGGATTAGAGAAAATTAATTAATACTGGTACCAGAATGGATTACAGTACGACGATCAGCTGGTACTAAAGCCCAAGTATTAATATTAATATCAGGACCTACAGAGTAAGATCAGTCCATCCCTATAACACTGTCTCATTGCCCGCAGGCCAGATGCAGCCCGCAAAACCATTTTACACTTGATATCACCGACCCACTGTGTTCATGGCCCTATCCACTGTTCGGACAGGTAAAGAAATCTGATATCCAAGTTGACTCTGGACACAGCATCATTCAAAAACAGTTGGTTGGCTCTCTGAGCTTCAGAATCTTATTTTTGTCCCTCCTCTATTTTTCTGTTCTCTAAAACTTTCTGATTCTGGCGTCTCTGCTTTATTTTTTCAGCCTGATAACTGTACAGATTATGACCTTTAGACGGACTGCATTCATCTGGAGAAAAGGTGCAAGGAAGCTGTCATGCAGTATGTGGTAAGAGGGATTTTTATTGAGCTTAACTGGTTAGTCTGGTCTTAGCGATGTCAGGGAGCCCGAGGTGGACAGGGTCTGGACATCATGTCCGAGGGAGAATACAGGCTTAAAAGCAGAAGAAGTTAAGCATATAAACCAGCAGGTCAACGGGTGTTCAGTCTACTCAGGTTTCTAACGCAGATTATTCTCCAGTCCTCCTCCGACGGCTCACTGCAGCAGCGGAGGGATACCCGCCCCCTCCCCCAGTTCAACAATAGCATCTGCGGGAGCTGGACAGCCTCCATCACCGTCGTCTGAGATCAGTGTTCATCACCATCACATAGCATACCTTACACACCAATTTCCCGCGTGTCGGGTCTCTTACCTATACTGGGCGGCAGCACCGTGGGTAAATCCAAAGTAATTGCCGGTAGCCATTTTGGCATCTTCACCGAGCCGGCCGGGCACTGCGGAGGACAGATACACAGGATGATGCTAAGCTAACTATTAGCAGGAGGCTCAACCGAGCGCTCCAAGGACTAACCATAACCCGTACCATCTCGGAGTCACTTCACGTTAATGAAGGCAGCTTCTTCATCTGTGTGGGACAGGCTCGCTGCTGTACAAATACTCACCATAGGTGAAGGAGACAACTGGACATATGGGAATCATTGGTTTCGTAGTTTCTCTCGACGCCCTCACTGCAGAGCAGCTTGCTTACATTTCATATCGGTCCCGGAAAGGCCGTGTCTACGCATGCGCGATGCGATGTTTGTTTCCTCAACTTAAATCAAATAAACCCCACAGAGAAGTCATTTCACCTCTAATAAACATGTTGTTACCTCATAATAAGATATATTTACCTCGTAAATATACAATAATATATTAGTTTATGTTATAATCGTATTTATGATTATATGAATACTAAAATAATTTTTACAGGTATTTTAATGGCTAGTCCAGTAAATCTTCTACATCCTCCTAAATATGTCAAGAACTTTAATCATTTCGGCCATCACTGTATAATAGTGACTTGTATTAGTAACTTTGTTTCTACAGCAACATAAAAACATTGGTTTACCAAGTGTTTTATGATAAAAGTTCCAGGGAAATAAATACTTCAAATTAAATAGTGCAATAATAAAACGAAATCAAAATGTAAAAAATAATCTTAATAATCATAATCTTAATAATAATGATAATAATAAAACAACAACAATAAAAGATGGCAGGAAAAGTGAACCCAGGCCGAGGCAGCATTAGAACCTGTCTGAGATCACGAGGACCTAAGCCCAGTTCCTTGTACCTGGCTAATTTATCTGGATCATTTCAGGATTACCCTGACATCAGTCAGACTTGTTCTACTCCTCGGAGCAGATTAATCCTGAAATTACTATAGCAGCAGATCTTAAATCTGCCCCAGAGCAGGTTTATTAATGTGAACCTAAAGACACACACTCAAGCTCCCTTCCTAAGAGATCCAGTCGACTTAGGAGCAATGATAATCTGTGCCACATTTCATAGGGAAAGACTGATCCAAGATCCATTTTAGTTGTACTCAGCAAGTCAGTATGCTCTAGACATCAATGTTTTCTCTCTACATTTGAGTCAGTTGATTTAAAATGATTTCAAATTTCATTTTTTTTACAGTGTAGTAGAATGATAAAATCATATTCAAAGGCATTTTTTTTTCAAAATGTCTGATTTTTTTTAAAATGAGAAACACTAGTTACATCAATTGGCATTTATCAGTTTCACCAACTGACCACACACTAAAGATTTCAGACTTTGATCCATATTCTATAGCTGAAATGAAACTACAATATTCATCGGTCTAAGGTGAATGATCACTTTTGTTTTATTCCATCAATTACTTACCGTTTAAATACCCAATTTTGAATAAATATAATATAACCGAGAGCAATCCTTCACAAAAAAAAATGGCAAATGGTCAAAATTAGCAAAGAATTCAGTGTTTTTAGACCTCAAATACAGGAAAAAAAAACAAAAACAAAAAAGAAAAACAAGGTCACACTCATTTTTAAACAACCAGATACTTGAACAGACGGGGAGATCAGAAATCAACACTGGACGGGATAGCTGAGATTTTCTATCAAAGCTTTTATGCCTGCTGCTCTCCACCAGTCTGTCATTTCTCTTGTTAGGTGACTTCATGCCAATCTTGGTGCAAAATTTCTAGCAGCTCAGGTTTGATTGGTTGCTTGTGAACATCCGTCTTCCTCTTGATCACATGCAGAAGTCTTCACTGGGTTTCAGGTGTAAAGATTGGGCTGGCCATGACGAGAGAGTCTCCAGCTTGTGATCCTTCACGCACACCTTGAGTGACCAACCTTGGTGGCATCATAGAGTGTTACCCTGTAGTGGGAAAACAAAGCCCGGAGCGGCTCAAAGTTGGCTAACATTGTTAGAGCAGAGGGTAGACCCCGTAGGGAGCTTGATTATACATGTTCAACGACATACAGTTCGCTTTGATTTCAGTTCTTACGACGTTCAGGAGCACACCGCGCCGCTTATCGTAAGCCCTCCGGTCCAACAGGTGGCAGTATGCAGATTTAACGCGTTTTTTAACTGCATATCTCCCACAGTGCAGCGCGGTTGCTGTTATCAAAGAGAGATGCAGTAGTCCAGAGCTGAGTTTTGTCTCCAGGACTTATTACCCAGCCGGGAAGAAGCCCCTGTGTTGCCGTCTCAGTCCGCAGGATGAGCGGCCTCCGCACCATCCTCACCTCCTCCGCGATACTCGCCACGCTCGGGCTGGGTTACGGGATGTGGTCGATGATCGCTCCAGGAGAGGAACGGCGTAGAGAGCTCATCAAGGTGAGTCAGCCGAAAGGGAACCGGTCTACTCGCAAACTGTAACCACAGACTGTCACTACAGGCCATAAACCGAGGTGTTGTTGGTTAGAAGTTGGATATTCGACAGACATTCATGCTGGAGCCAGCGACGCAAAGCTGTCACTGTGAAAGAAAGATGGTAGGAAGACGGTAACCTCATCTCCTGACGGTGACCGACTGCTGTCTTCAACTCCTTCCATGTTTTATAACCGACTGTCCTTAAACCAATATTTACAACTTATACTCATTTGGAGTAATACGAATAACCACGATCTGTCCGATATTTGACGTTTGCTGTTTTTAACATGGATATTCTAATGTAGTAATTATTGTTGGTCATAAAACATGGAAGTTATTGAGGCAATATGATTAAAGTATTACACTTTTAATAATAGAATATCAATAACAAGAGGAAAAAACACAAATATTGGACAAAAATTGGCTTGCCTCAATCCTCCAAGAAAGGATAATTAAGGAAAATTGATTCAAGGAATGTTGATTTGAAGAAATATGATTGAAAATTTAATTTTGCTCCCATGAAACAATGACGTGTTAATGGTCTAATTTTTGTCACCATTGGTTGGAATGAGCATTGGGAGAATAAGTGGTTACGGTCTTCCTGACCTCTTTCCAGGGGCGTATTTAGTCGTTTGGGGGCCCAAGGCAAACCCAGTCAATGGGGCCCTTGTAACTCATCTTCCTCAGAGCTAGACTGGCCTTCCCTGGGTCCACTGTCTCTTTCCCAGAATCAAGGCATGAGACAGTGCTAATCTTGTACATGGTAACATAACGCAACTAAATGCATTTCCTCAAGTTCTGTATTTTAGTTTGATTTTGAAAAAAGTGAATACATAATTTAGTCCACTTTGTCCTGGATTCGAAATCTTTTACGGTTAATTGACAGCTTATTTGTCCCACAGTGGGGAATTTACAGAGTAACAGTAACAAACAAGAAAGTATGAAGTGAAAAACATTACAATAGGTAAATATTTAAAAAAATAATTTAGTAAAGACAAAATATGTAAATATCGAGCACAACATCAAACTGGAAAAAAATCTACTGAAAGAGGTGATATTTACAGTTACCATACTTTTTGGTACTATTATTTTAAAGTTAATGTATTTTTATTTGACCCCCTGTCCAGTGAGTTATGTATCCAAAAAAGAGATTTTGTACAATAATGTTTATCACAAACTCAAAAAGTTTGATTTAGAGAAAATTATCCTGTTTCCTGGGCTAGATAAAGTCCTTAAAATCCTAAATGTCTTATATGTTTATCTCAGATCTCAGAGCAACATTGTTTTTATTCCGACTTGGTTGAAAATAAGAAAAAAATGGGGGAAAAAAAGTGTTTTTTACAACTTTCTAAATGAATCAAATTTTCAGATGTGTTGTAACATGGAATAGCCCATTGAATAAGCAGGGAGGGGAGTACAAAACGATCATTAAAGATTAAGCCTTTTGATGTATTTTGAAGCATGTGAAGTAAGATTTAGAAAAAAAAAATACTTTCAATTGAAGAGAACTTCATAAATCAGTTTTTAAGAGATGCTTTGGGGGCCCCTGGGAATCTTGGGGCCCCAGGCAACTGCCTGTGTTTGCCTAATTGTAGCTACGCCCCTGCCTCTTTCGTGGAACGAATGAGAGCTTTCCGTCGCTGGCCCCAGCACAGATGTCTGTGGAACATCCAACTTCTAACCAGCTTCACCTCAGCAGCCTACCACCATAACCAACTTTATCAACAGAGTAAACCATAGTACCGTCAGTCACAACGTTTCAGCTTTAGCTGCACTTATAGCTTATATGTGTGAACTCCTCAGCTCAAAGAACCGTGCTTAACACATTCTGTTCACATTTCTTATGATATCCACTGTTAAATGTGCAAATGTTGGTCCTGTATATTGACCCAGATCAGGAAGCGTACCCGATATTGTAAAAACCCCAGAGTAAATATATCACTCACATCAAGAATGAGAAGTTTGTGAAAGTCATCAGTTTGTTTTATCAGTTCAAAAGACCAGAGTTTAACTTGTAATGGTGACCAGTGAGGTTTTCATTGGTAAATCTCAATGTGGACTTTTGTTTAGTGTCACAAAATATTTATCTTATTTGTGACGTGTTATGAAAATTAAGTTCAGTTATACATTTTTAATCTTAAAATTGCCTTAAACCATAGAAGTTGGCTACCAAAGGAACTGTCTGACAGTAAGAGTGTGGACGTGTGTGTTTGTGTGCTGATGTGCATGTTTCTAGAGGGGACCACACGTTTAAGGACTTAAGTTTTAATGCTAGCAACATGTGTTTATTTTATAGAATATTAATAAAGAGAAAGGAACCGTAACACTAACAATTGTATAGCGTTAAAAAAAAACTCACACGGAGGAGGGTCCATATCACCATAAGGTGCCTTTTGGACTTGGCAATCCCCATACCCCAATTATTTGTTGATATCATGATGATGAGTGTGAGCCCAATATCCTGTATACAGTCTATGCATTAAACCAGTGACATGCGTTTTTTTATTTTTTTGTTATATTTATGTTCATAAATTAGACAAAAGCCTATTTACTACTTACATAAGGGTTCATAGAGAGTCTCTTTCCATCATATATTGATCCGAAGTGCTGTTATAATCTTTGTGCCCAACGCTGACTAAAACTAGGGATGGGTGAGTACTGGTATCAGTATTGGGTCAATACCAGCATTTTTATAAGGTATCGGTACTTATGAAGACTGTCATCACCAGCTGCCCATACTAGGGGTGGGTAATATAGCTTCAAAATGATGTCATGATATTTTGAGGTAATTTGCAATAACGATATTTATGACAATATGGGGATAAAAAGCAAACAACTTAATATATTGGTTGCTGCTTCTGAATAACAGCATTTTTATTGCACACACAGTGTGCACTTTTCCAATCATATACTGCTACTACACAAGCTTCACAAGCTTGAAATGTAAACTCAACGTTTGTCCTAGAGGCAAAAAATCCACTGATAATAACGTAGCTGTCACATCCTCCTCACATGTCTTCATAGCCTGGTTGGATTCGGCTGCGTGTTTCAGCTTTAGGTGGTGGAACATGTTTGTTATGTTGCCACCCTTCGTGGTAATAGTTCACCTGCATAATTTCCCTTTTAATGTGTTTTGCTGCGTGTCTAATTTTTGGTCAACCAAACCACCGCCACTCCACTGAGGTAGCTCCTCTTTCAGGCACTAAATCCTCATGCGAGGATGAAGTTAATGCTGCCGTATTACTTTCGCTCTTGGCCATTGTTGTTTTGTACACAGCAGGAAGCGTCATATGTCATTGTGTCTCTGCACTACAAATACAGTCAAATGACAAATTTAGATAGTCAAAAAATGATACTTGTATTATCATAGACGGTATATGGCACACCCCTCGTCCATACCCCAAGACAGAAAAAGCTCACGTTGAGTAAGTCCTCACCAGTATTTGCTGCTACTTGCTGTAGTTTGACACACAGCAAATGTGCCTCAGGTCCTGTTCAGACATCACAAATGAACCAGGGGGAGTTAACAGTTAAATTGTTTTATTTTGCTCCTCAGTTCATTAAAAAAAATACTAAAACTCTGACTGTTGTTAGTTTTGTTTTTCACTTTTTAAAATGTATTTTAAAGAATCATAAACTCAGAGAGAGCTGTTTGTGTTTTATTTTGGACTGAATTGCAGAATGACTGGGCTGTTTTGTTCATAATGGACTGTCTTTGTGCTGATTAAAATCGAATGTATCAAAAACTCAAGTGGTATTATTATCGTTGAGTACTTAAGAGGGAGTTCTTATACTGGTATCAGTCTAAAACAAAGTGGTATCGAACATCCCTATCTGAATCATTTTTTAGAAAATTATTGTAAAAAAGCTGCAGACACCTTCTTAAAAACATTACCACCCAAAATAAGGCTGTTGTCTTAATTTAGTCCCTGATTTATTGCTGCCTTTCAGAATCTACCTGAGGCCAACCCACTGAGGATGGAGGAGACAAGGAAGAGGAACGCTCTGGTGATGCAGGCATTGAAAGAGGCAGCTGAAACAGACGAAAACATAGCAAGAGGACTGCGACCGAAATAAACCATCCTGGGCTTGACACCTGTGGGTCTACAGGGCCTGCATGAAGGGACAGCTACTGGGCCAAAACATGGACATTGGATTGGACAATGTCCAATCTTTAAGCTGTAATGTCATCACTTTATGAGACAATGCTGTAATTATGGAATATTAAGATTGTTATTAAAACTCTCTGAACACTGACCCTCCTAGTCTTTGTCTGAGCTATTTTAAAAGACTGCTGGTGTGATTTAGCTTCAGTGTTAAGAGGAGCTTAAAGCTCTGCATCTTGCTCCCAGTGTCAAGTAAGGGGGTCTTTTTCCTAATGGATCTATGGTCTCAGCCATAGACTGTATAAAACACGGACGTAGTCTCCACGATGTCAGCCGTCTGGTCCTGATACAGTGAAATGAAGCCAATCCTCAAGCCCAGCCACACTGGATATGATGCAGGCTTTGAGCTTCCTTTCTAACAGCTATAGGGCGCCTGTCAGTCAGGTGACCTGAGCTGTGTCTCTGATTGGACGATCAGATGGTTCCAATATCTTCCAAACTGCAGAGTTAGTAAAATAAAATCACCCTTCGTACGGTGTGTGTCGAAAGACAAATTGGCATTGGCATTTGAACTAGGCTGTAAATTGGCTGTCTAATGGTGTAAAAGACCGTTTTTTTTGTTGTTGGGCTCTTTTTTTGGCTCGGTGTGTATGTGGTTTCAGGTGTTTTTGCAGCCAGCCTCATGAAAACTTAATGAACAGCAACAGTCTTCCTCAGGACAGCACGATGTTCATTTAGTCAATTTTAGTCTTCTTTTGACTCCAATTGGGGGAAACAAATTAGGAGATAGAGGAGGAGTAAGACAGCTAACCAGCCTCGGTGATACCGCCAGCCAGCCAACTGAGGTAATTTTTTATGCCCAGAGTCATGTTCGCCACATACTGACTCATTATTTACCAAATGATGTGACAGAATATCCCACCAGTGCCAGGTCATGTTACTTTAGGAACCCAAGGACCCCTTTACTCGACGATTCACCCCAAAATGCAAAAAACACGGCAAAAACATGTAGCTGGTGCTAAGACTGGCCTTTCCTATTGAAGCTTTTGGTAGATCTCCACTGAAGTAGAGTTGGGCCGATCATTTGGTGCATTGCCAAATGCTACTTGGTGCAATGGATGCAGATTTTGTTGATAGACAGTCAGCAGATTTAGCAGCACAGGCACAACACAGTAGTCCACGATGATGGTTGCAACAGTACTGTTGTATATGTAAAGCGGAGTGTGACATTGGCGTCTCCACTGAAAACTCTGGTTCGCTGTTTACACAGCAGTAGTGGCACAGCGTTTCAGAAAAAGTCTCACCCTGGAGGCCATTTTTAAATGTTTCTGTGGTCGGCTAATACAACGATTCCGTGTAAACAAGAGGCTGAATCACAACAATACTTTGCATTTCATCCATTGTCGTGTAAACAGCCCCCAGAAAAACACCAAAATAAATTTGGAATTCTGAAACATCTCAAGTGAACTTTCTGAAGTTCTGTCTTTATTCAGATTTTGTCTGCAGAAGCACTGTAGAGTACAATGGTTTGTCATGCCATGCGAGGGAGTAAACCAGCAAAAAATGCAAACAAGAACACAAAACTGCTGCAAAGAAATGCAAAGTTATTGCGAGGGGACGCAAAGGTCTCCTTAAAAAACAATCTTGCCATGACCCTTAGGGCTATGGAGTTAGTGCCTTCCCACACTTACAGTTGAGCCTTTTATTCAGTTAGATGCATCAACACGAATGACCCATTTCCTGCTGCTTGGAGGAACAAAGCGGACCCTGAAGAGAACCTTGAGATCTTTGAATTTCTGTAGCATTGTACCTTCCTTAGATAACTCCGATAATAGTTTTTCAGTTTGTATGAGTGTTACTCTTGTTCATTTTAATTTACCCTTTTTAATGCTTGAGCCTTTCCACAATGACATCTTTTTTCAGGCCAGATCTAAATAGCAGCTGAAAGTGTACGTCCATCTTAGATCAACTATCTACATCAGCTCTGTCTGTAAAAATCTCAAATATCCATGTAAATCTTACAGAGTATATAGACTCCTTAGCTTGAGGAAAAAGCTTGAGCCCGAAGATTTTTTTTTAACTGGTTCCATCTGCCAGAGTTTATAGGCCAAGCAAACAACATCCATCCATTAAACCAAAGTGATTTCTTCTTCCCATATCAAAAAAAGCACTCGAAATCCTCATGGAAAAGCTGAGGGCGCAAAGCATGACTTATCCCTCCCTCAACACACAAAGATTATTGAGCTGTCTATGTCTGTCACAATGTCTAATCTTTTGACTATTTAAAAAGAAATAAAATTATATATATAGATATCTAACTCAGCTTTGAGAGAGCTGTAATGAGTCTTCATCATAGACAGTATAAGTCTTCACTTCATGCTTAAAAACCTTATATTTTACAGTTATATCATGTTAAAAGGGGCAGAGTCTTAGGATCTATCCGAGCCGAACTTCTCTGGAGAAGTGACCCCAGTTCCCTGTTTGCTCGACGACCACGTGTACCGGTTATTTTAAAAACCCATTAAATTGAGACATCGAGGAAATAACTGAAATAAACTCGTTGTTGCACTGACCTTTTGGGGAATTGGTATTACTATATGTAAAGTTTCCATAAAAGGAATATTTTTCTGTTCCCGTTTTTTTTTCTTTTTTTGTTGTTGTTGGTCCTCCAGCCTCACACTCCGGAGCTGTAGGTGGCGCGAGTTTATTTACACGTTGTATCGTTCGCAGCCATTCGTAGTGGAGGAAGAAGAAGTTATCCGCTTCCTGCTCAACGATCTGCATCACATCTAATCAAGTATGTTTTTACCTGATAAAATATAGAAATCGACAGATTTTTTGGACAAATGTTTCAACAGAAGGACCGGTCGGTTCTACCCCTGCTCTTATCATTCATTTTCCTAGCTTTAAGACAATGTAACGCGGGTTAGCAGCTCTGCTAACGTTACCCCCGCTACTTGGCTACCCAGTTAGCACTTAGCATGCTATTTAACGTCCGTGCTATGCAAAACCTGTGTTATCCATAAAATGAGCAGACACGTGGTCTGCAAGAGTGCATTATCGTAATCACATCTTAACAGATTCGTCAAATAACGTGAACAGGCCGCATTGACGTCAGGTTAATTTGGTTTAAGTGCCAAAACGCAACAATAACGCTAATCTACTAAACGTGGATGAGAGCAAATGTGAAAACTGTAATCTATGCAAATCACCCTGTTGTAAACATATACGCAACCTGCATGTGTTTCGGTGAGACGGTCGTGTGTAAGAGAGGCCTTGATGATAAAACGCTGCTGTGAACACAGAGATTAGCCACTGTGCAGCTTAAATCAAAATGTAGCCTAACGTTTAGCTGAGAGGTGACTACACTCAACACAGAGCCGGTTTAGCTTAAAGAGATGAAAAGAGACGGGTTAGTTAAAAGAGAAAACTACACAGACAGGTCAATTAAAAGAAAAAAAACACAAAGTTGGGTCATTTTAAAGAGAAAACCACAGAGATGGGTTAGTTAAGGGGAAAGCCTAAGAGGCAGGTTAGTTAGAGAAAACCACATAGATTGGTTAGTTTTCCAGAAATCCACACAGACAGGTTAGCCAGCAAGAAACCGTGTTTGGTTGGGAAACTAGCTCAGCACATTGGACTAATTTAAAATGTTTTATTTCAAGATTCTTTCTATATTAATTTATTTTTCATCATTTTTTTTGGTCTGTCAGAGCGTCTTTGTTTTTACATGTCACAAAACATCAGCTCTGATTAGGGTTCTGAACAGAAACTGACACTAATGTGATGAGTCCAGATCAAACCAGTTCTTGGGCGGGTCTGTGCGGTATATTATGAAACGACCCTTTTTAAACGGCTTTAAATTAATGTCTGGTATCTGGTCCATGTCCCAGCAGGATGCCTAAATCAAAGGAAGTGTTGTCCTCCACATCCGGGAGTGACTCTGACAGTGAAGTCGAGTCAAAGGTTTGTGTCTTCTTTTACTTATGATATCTTGTCTGAAGTCTTTGTAGCTTGAATGCCTCTCTATTAAAATCAACATTATTGAGATGTGGTGGGTTTTTTAATCGGCAACATGTATCAGGTTATGATTATTGTTTTGTTATTTAATTGACATAAAAACTTTTGGAGATTAAAAGCTTCTTCTTCAACAGTGTCCTGGCTGAGAGTAACAGCCCCACAGTTTATAGAGTTTCTGAAAGACAAGTAGCCGTTAGGCCTGTCACAATAACAAATTTTGCTAGACGATAATTTTCCAAAATATTATTGCTGATAAACGATATTATTGTCAATATTATTTTGATTTTTTCCCTTTTTTTCACTGATGTAATTATGATAAATGGGATAATAAAGTGAGTACACCTTATCAAAAGCAAGAAACTTTCATTTCTTAAGAGTATTTAACTGTAATTAAAAGGTCAGGATCTTTTAAATAAAATAAATTTTAAAAAAAAATCTAATAAATTTAACAAACAAGAAAGAGAAAAAAATACAATGAAAATGAAATGGACTCTCTTTTAGAAAAAAATACATGTCAATGAAAATAATTAATACTAATTAAAAACAATAAAACATAGACCCTGTCTCTAAAGAAAAACAAAACTCCAAAAAATAACAACAATAAAAACTATAGCCTAAATAAAAGGGAGTTTATTCAGTTCCTGAATTGTTTGTAACATTAACTTTTTCCCAGTCATTCCGTACTGTCTGTCAAACATTTTGAACATTTCTGGCTTTCAACCGTATTGAAGGGCTGCATTTCTTTGGCAATGTATCTGTCTTTGAGCACCCACCATCTGGCGCTTTTATTTCTATTTACTTTGCAGACCAAAAGCCTCAGTAAGAGCGGATTGTCAAAGAACAAGGCTCCGCTGCACCTCTCTCTTCTTCTTCGTCGCCACTATTTTCAAACAAATGTGACATATCAGCTCGTTGGTGTTCATGAGCTCACACTTTGTTCATTCTGATAAAAAACAAAATATTCCCACACTGGGACTGTGGCAGGCGGCTTAAGAACCGTATCTTTGGTGCCATCACTCACATTAGCATGTGTTTCCTCCTTACCCCTCAGGACACTCGCTTCAGCTCTCTCCGTGTGTACGCGCGAGAAGCCCCGTCTTCACCCCAAAGATTGCATTTTTGACAGATGCTCACTCCGCTATAAAATTGACTAAATCAGCTATAGAACCTATGCACCCCGATGGTAGGAAATGTAGACGTAGTGAGCCATCTTCTCATTCAGCCTCTTTGGTGGAAAGAGAGGAGAAAAACAAACATGCATGCACGTGTCAGTTTATCGAGGCTGGCAAACTTACCGAGGACGTTTTTATTTATCCTCTGGTTAATTGATTTATTAGTTATCGTTACAGGCCTAGTAGCTGTACATACAAACAGAAGACAAGGCTTCAAGGAAACATTTAGATACATGACAGAACAGAATAGAATGAAATGAGAAAGACTGTCCAAGTCAACCAAAGTCACAAACACATTGGAAAAAGTGCTGCAGCCCAATATTTCTGCCTCCAAACTGATCAACATCATCTTAAAGTCCCTCACTTAGACCATTCATTTAGCTTCAGCTCAGCCATTCCATATTATTCGATATGATAAACTTGCATCATTTTCTGAAAGATTTTGAAGGGACAGTGTGATTTTGGCGACATCTTGTGACTGTTCCATTGACTTATATTGATTAAATGGAACTGAAAATTGAGTTGTGCAGACAGTATCTAGATAGGTAATAGCGACACCAGCGGCTGGCTGGCCTAATCGCTCTTCCTGCAAGCAAACAGGGTGAGGGTTAGCAGGACTCCGGAGTAACATTTAGCTAAGATGCACCTGTGTGCCGAATTTTTTGCTAGGTGCAACAGCACAAAATTCAGGTGCACCCAAATATTCAATTGCCCCACCATTAATGCTGTCAGGTCACCTTTTCATCGCTTTCCATGACCTTCATATAATGTTAATAATTTTAAAACATGAATAAGGTGAACAGAAATGTTTGTCTTTATCTAAAACATAATACAGAAAAAAATTATAACGTGTTTAAAGTGCTTCACTGAGCTGAGATTAACATTTGAAGCTCAAACATTTAGTAAAATAAAACATTTCCCAAACAAAGTGCCTATGCCTAAAGTGCTTCCCTGAACTGAATTGACGTTAACCCATTTTTCTTCATGAGAAGAATTTCTGATTTAAATTTGGTGGACAGCAACTCCTCTTTGGCAATGTATACAACATCAGTGTTTCCCTGAGGCCTCGCCCGTTTTTTGTGTAAAAAGGTTTATCTTTTTCCTTATCTGGGCTGAAAAACTGCTTTAAATGTATTAAACTGACTGATGCGTATTCATGTATAATACATTTTACACTAAATCACCATTGAATATAATATCTATACAATCATATTAACTTCCAGTTGTTAAAGCAGAGAGTGAAGTTAAAGAGGATAAATGGTAATAATATGTACTGTGCACACCCTGATCATCCCTACCCATTTCACTGCCCATGTTTTAGGAAGAATAAAATAAAAATCTCACTGAGTGCTTTTATGTTTAATGTTTTAGGCTAAGAAAAGGAAGACATCTGCCCCTGAAAAACCTGCCAAAAAACCAAAGAGTGGCGAGAGCTCCAAGCCAAGTGGCTCATCAAAGGAAGGTGGTGATGACAACATGTTCCAGGTGAGGAACCTGCGTTTGTGAGGAGAGCAGCAAAGCTGTGTCTGTGGGCTGTGACCACAGAAATGTTCACTCTTGGGCAACAAACTTCAGCTGAACCCTCTGCTGCTAGCTCTGTCAGAGACTCTAAATCCCCCGTACCTGCTGTGTCAGCAGAACCGCTTGATGTGGGCCGGATTGCACAGTGGCACACGGCATTCCTGGCTGTGCTTTGTGTGCATACAGTGGGTCCAAACAGTACACTCACCACTTCACTTTTTGCTCATTTTGTCATTCTGCAATGGATTTCTGAACAAAACAACCCACAATGACAAAGTGAAAAATATTTGTTTTTAGAAAAAAATGAAAATGTATTGAAGCTAATAAACTGAAATGTGCCAAGGGTTGTTGTCCACAAGAATTTTGCAATTTCATTTAAGAGATGCTTTTTTCCAAAGCAACATACAACGCAAGAAAAAATGTAGTCTAAAGGGAAAACCTACGTTGTGCGACAAAGTGCTACGAGTTATTTGGCTGCAGGTGCTGCCATTAAGTGCAAGAAAAAGTGGGTTTTTTTTCTTTCGGTCTAAAACAATGTAGTCACAGGTAATTAAACCAATGCCAACAATATAATTCAACCGGTCTGAGACCCCATGACTCGTTTTACCCCGAGGACAAAGAGGGTCAGATGGAGGGCCTATGTGTTCCCTGAACAGATGAGTCTTCAGACATCTCTTAAAGTAGAAAGGGACTCTGTGGATCGTATAGAGGTAGTCTTGAATTTGATTTTCTGAACTTGCAGATACCCTGATATGAATGTTGAAGTCTTGTCCTTTGTTCAGCTACGTTGTCTTGGCTGTGAGGGTGTGATTATGAAAACCTAGCAGAAAATTCACTGAGAACTTTTGCTTTCTGTCTCCAGATTGGAAAGATGAGATACGTCAGCGTGCGAGACTTTAAAGGTAAAGTCCTGATCGACATCAGAGAGTACTGGATGAACGATGGGGAGATGAGGCCTGGGAAAAAAGGTGAAAACATCTAAATGATGCGTGTTTCAGTGATGTTTGTGTGTGTGGGTGTGGGTGTGGGTGTGTGTGGCACATCATTGAACCAGTGACAGGCGATGTCATATTTGTAATCTGGTTCTTGCAGGTATCTCTCTGAACCCTGAGCAGTGGAACCAGCTGAAGGACCAGATCTCAGAAATCGATGATGCCATAAAGAGAACATAATCATCCCTTTTTGATGTTTGATGTTTTTCTGTTGAGTCACGCTCAATATGTTGGCTAAACAGTTTTATAAGCCTGGGATTGTTTTGTAATGACTTTAAATTGTAATAGTGTGGATTTAGTGTTGTCTGTGTGAGTTGGAGCTGTCGTAGAGAAGGTTTGGGTGGATGACCAGCGGGTGGGGGTGGGGTGGGGAACATCAGACCAGAGATGTTTTTGTATTGAATAATAAACACAAGGCACTGACTTAGTCCTGGTGTCCACTTAAATTGATGGTCATTGAAACATAAATCATTGGTCTTTGTTTTTCTGATCTCTGTGATCTGTAGCTCCAGTATCAATAAACAACAATTGGTCATGTCGTACCTGCATTCCAAAAATGACTTTAGTTTATTACTAAATCAGAGTCAGAAACACCTCCTCATCTTGTTCTGGATCACACTGTGAAAAATCCCTGTGGAATGTAGTCTACAAGAGCCCACACTGAATACAATTCTGGCAATAAAGAATCACTAGAGTAACCTTACAGACACATTCATCATTCAGGAGCTTTAGTTCTGACCTGCCATGTTTTGCACCAATCAGTAAGTCAGCTTGGAAGATGTTCACTAACCGCTTACATGCCTGTTGCATTGCATGTATTTGAAAGCCCATTATCCTGACAGTGTAGTGCAAGTTTGATTTTCATAGAAGCCATTTTGCCTCAGGTCACCTGGGTTAAAGTCATTCAGGTGCCATTACTTAAGACTTACTTAATCTTCACAATAAAGAGAATAAAATTACAACCATAGTTAAAATCAGGTGAACATTATCGAAACAAAAGTTTTTTTGAATTTATGAAATTGTATGATGTCTATTTTTGATAAATTTGCAAAAATTTTGAAATTTTAAAAAATATCACATTTCAAAGATTTTTGCAGTTTTATTTTTTTGAAGGACATGTTTTAAAATATTTTAGAAAGTAAAACATTAACAAAATGCAGATTTTTGAATTTTCAAAAAAAAAGCCAAAATTGAAAAAAACCCAAAAACATTTCAAAAATTAATCTGCAGAATTTTAAGCTGTCAACATTATGCAAAAACTACAAGTTTTATTGCCAGATGTGATACATTTTTAGTTCAACAAAATGTTAACGCATGATTGTATTTATATATTTATTTATTATATGTTGGTCTGCTTTGAAGATTCATACTGTCAAATATGGGTTTGGCATGCTTCGAACCACACTCACCTGTAGATTACCCAGTGTGTACAGACGAAAGTAATTTTTGAAATGAATGAGGGAAGGGGTCAGATTTGAAAATACGCCAGCTACCAGTGGGGTAGGCATAAAACATGGAGGAGTAGCTCGGCAGACAGAGACTGGTTTTGCCAAAAAAAATGCACCCACCTATGGAGTTACTTTTCTGACCCTCTGCTGTCTGCAACTGTGGCCTGTTCATTTTTAACCTGTGTGGGGTTGAAAATGAGCAAATATATGTTTTGATCTTTAAAGCTGCACATGTTAGTCTTTAACTCCCAGAATCCCAGTCAGTTTTTGGTCTTTTTTTGCTTCAGTAAATGTGTCTCATTTTTCTCTGCAAAGCAAAGACCTGCACCTGTACAGATTCAAGACAACCATGACTATAGGCTGATGTAACTAAATTACGTCTTCATTGAGTATAAGAAAATTTAAAAGCTATACATCATTAGAAAAAAAGGAATCTTTCCGATTTTATACTTTGAAAATTAAGAAAATAATGAATTGGTGCATTCATTTTCAGGTCCCCTTAGTCTAAGGAACAAGATGAATATTGATGATGGCTCTAAATTCAAAGAACCTACAAATTTTTATATTTGGATTATTTTTTACCCACTGTGGACTCATTTTTCACTATAATATGAAGTCATTCACCTCTACAGGTTCAGGGGAGCCAGGTGTAACTCAACAATAGCTCCTGAGCAGTTAAACATTATCAGAATGCAGTGATTGTTACTGCATTGTTACGAGCTATTTACTCTTTATCAACTATTCACGGTCATTACTGTCACTACTGTTTACACAGTTTACAGTCTGTACTTTAGAGGCACCATGTCAATCTGCAAAGCAGCTTCTGTCAGTGATAAGACAAAGTGCTGAGAGACTCAGAGCAGAAATAATACACCTGCAATACTAAGCCATGGGAAGCCAAATCCAAGGGTTTTTGACTTCATGGTGTGTGTCCATCATTCAGGGTTTACTGAGAGCAGAAAGAAGCACAGTATTTTTCACTTCTTACAGATTTTAGCAAGCAAATTGTTTATTTTCTGCAAATTTTCAAAGACAACACTTGAATCAACGTGATGTTGATGAAATTCTCCTTCTGTCTGTGGTATGTGTACACATGTTGCTGACATCACTTGTGATACATTCAGGAAGCCTCCGAAATTTGAGAATCTGAAGATTATGCCTGTTTTTTTTTTTTTTTTTAGCTTTTGGATAGAACAAATGGTTTGTAAATACGAGTCATTTCAAAACAAGTGGTGTTTGGATCCCACCTGCAAGTTTGGGATCCTGAGGTTAAAGCTGAATACTACTAACAGTAATGAACAAGCAAAGAAAATCCAAAGTACTTAAATATATATGTATCCATCCACTCAGTGTCAGGCCTGAGACTTGAAAGTCAAAAACTGTTTGCTTACTCTACAGGTAGTCTGGATACAAACTTTGTACATATCTGCTATGTGATAGTCTATGAAGCTGACTTACTAGGTGGGTGCATATTTATTTGTCAGGTAAAAATCCAAACTACAACTTTAAAAGATATTTAGATACTAAGTGATCGAATAAACTGACTGGTGCATGATGTCTGCCTTAGTGGACTAGTGGTTGATCGTAATTCACAGAAAAAAAAAGTTCAAATGATAGAACAATACAATCATTCAGACATAACTGTATATAATCATGTTTGTTTTTAATCTGTGGGATTCTTGAGGAAAAGAAGAACTGATAGGATGTGCCAGCAGGGGGCCACAGGTGTGGCTTTCATCTAGAGAAAATTTGCTTGTAGTTACAACAACTGACCACTGGATGAAGCTTAAAGGAGAGTGGCAGCAGAGAGCACTCCAGAGGCAGTTCCACTGTAGAGACCATTATATTTAGAAGAAAATTACTTCAAACAGCTGAACACTGCAGTGATCAATATGAGCAGGGGGTTAAACTGAATAACTAGTTGGTGCAGAGGCTGGTATATCGGACTCCAGGTATCCAAACAACACATATGTTGGTAAAGACACTTGAATCTATCTTTACAGTCTAAATTAAGAAGATTATGGATTTGTGGTTACCTGCCACAGGGAATGGAGGTTATAATGACATATCCCCCAAACAGTATGTCTATACTGAGACCTTTTCATTCAACCACTAACTTTTAGTACACGTGTACCTCAGGCTGTTGGTATCTGCCTCATGATACAGTAGCAGGGGAGAATGGGTTTAGTTGTCACATTACAGTTTTTACTCTAATGCGGATTGCTTATCATCAAAAAATCTTTCAACAATCATTTCTGCATTAAATTAAAGCTTAAAAATCAACCAACCAACCAACCAATCCCATCAAAGGGTTGGTTGTCACAAACATACTGTTTGCCACAAAGATATTTTGATGGGAAAAATCTTTTAAAAAGGTAAAGAGGCAAAAGTACATTTGAAAGTTTAACTTTACTGACAAGTTGATAAATACAGTGTGGTGATCCTTGGTTTCATTGGTCTCTGGAGTTCCTTGTTTCCCCCTCCCCCTCCCTCTGTGTTTGGGCAACTCTCCCTCTCCTTCTACCTGTTCCTGCAGCAGCACTCCCTTCACACCTGTGCCTCATGAGTGCAACCAGCGCCTGCTCTTTAGGTTGGCTCTGACTGAAGGCGGTGCCAGTTGATTCCTGCTCTCCATGCGTGCCTCCTCGATGCTCCTGCCAGCAGCCCAAACCTCCCTTCACTGCCGCTCCCTGCACCTGGACTTACCTTTTCTCATTCGATAAATCTACCTCTAACTTCTTCCCTGCTTCTGGGTCCTAGTCAATATTGCAACCTCACATACAGAACCTAAAGAATATTAACCAGTGGTGGAAGTAAAAATACTTTGTTACCTTACCTACCTTTTATCTAAGTAAAAATTTAGTGTATTGGCAAATTCTAAGTGCAAAGTGGAGCAACAGATGCACATTTTGTTAAAGACAGTCAACAGATTCAACGGCACAAGCTCAACACAGTAATGCGCGACAATCGTAACAATGGTACTGATGTCCTGTTGTACACGCTCGCGAAGCTGAGTGTGACATCAGTGTTTCCACTGAAAACACCGGCTTACTGTTAACACAGCAGCGTTTCACAAAAATTCCAATCTATTGGCTGTTTTCAAAGATTGCGTTTTAGGTCAGCTGAAACATTGTTTTCGTGTAAGCGCAAGGCTGAAATGCAACAAAACTTTTGCATTTTTCCCTTAAACTGTTGTCGTGTAAACAGCCCCCTAAGCTTTGGACCTTAATGGCACTTTTCCCCCCTTTGAAGTACTTTTACTTTTGTACTATAGGTAGTTTTGAAGCCAGTACTTTTACCCTTTTCCTTAAGTAAAAAGCTGTGTGTGTGTGTGTGTGTGTGTGTATGTATGTGTGCGTGCGTGCGTGTGTGTGTGTGTGTGTGTGTGTGTGTGTGTGTGTGTGTGTGTGTGTGTGTGTGTGTGTATGAGACAACCAACCCCATCAGTCTGGAGGAGAGGCTAACAACCATGTAACAACCAGTTAGCTAGCTAATAACAATCTAAGCTATAGCTTTCCCCTCACACTTTCTCACACTCCAGCTGTTTTGTGTTAAAGCCAAGGATAAAAAATATTGAGAAGCTAAAAATTTTGAGTTTGACATAAGAAACACACATAAGTTCCCCTTACCCCAAGTTAAGCCATCTTACTCCAGAGAAAACTGGGAAGGTGAGTTTTGATCTCAATTCTGCAAATTTCCTTATCACAGTTTGAGAGACAGTGCTCTCTGGTGGCCAGATATAATAAGTGTAACAACTTACCCTGTTCTCCCCCATACCCTGGTATCAGTTATACTCAATCTGTCAAAGTTTTGCATTTTGTGTACTGAAAAAGACATCAATCAAACTTTAGGCTAACTAAGGCTTTTTCTATGTGGTGTTTTCAACATAACTGACACAAAACCATATAAACGGTGTTTTTTGGATAATTGCTACCCTTAAGTGGTGGCTGTTCCTAAAAGGTGCATGCTATTCTGCATTTTGAGGCACAACACTGGCACGTCTCCATGTTCTGTGGGGTCATCATTTCTGAATGGCCTTTGTCATTGTCTAACTGCCCTCTACTGGTATCTCCTGGTCTGGTACAATAACTTTTATTTTTTTTATCACTGGCCTTACTGGTATCCTCTTCATGGGACTTCAGGGTGCTGTCAGACAACAATGGGCCACAGCAACACTATGGTTTAGTGGTGTGCACCGGAAGGGGACAAGGGGGGCATTTGGGCCCCCCTCATGGCCCAATTGTTGGAAATAAAAAGAAAAGTTCTAAAGTTGCACTCTTGGGAGCCAAAACGTGCACTTGAGTGCCCTCTTTGGGGGCCAATATGTGCACTTAAGTACCCTCTTAAGTGGCGAGAAAATGCTGTAGCCTATGTGCCTTATTTTTGCCCCTGCCCTTCAAAAAAATCTGTGCACTTCACTGCTATAGTTCAGGTAAGATGTTCCTGTCTAGCGACACCTTTGTGGAGTTATCCTCCATGCCCTACAGGTCCATCCCATTAACCTTCTTTCCTTTCTACATATCACCCAACCTCCCCATCCTTTCTTTTTCAAACTCTGCCAAGTTAGCCGCTGTGCCCGATGATTTAGACTCACTGCCTTTGAATCCCCAACAACTTCCTCTTGCTGGTTTATCTACTCCATGACCAGCTTCCGTCTTTCTTTACAACTTGCCGTGTTCCACACTATCCCACTTGAACTAGCTTGTTTCTCGTGCCCTACAATCTCTGAGTGCCTGAGAGCTATTGCTGTACGGCAGGGGTGTCCAAACTTTTTTCAAAGGGTGTCACTTTTGATTTTGTGGAAACAACTAAGGGCCAGCAAACCATTCCAACATCCTCACTAACCCTGAAAGTAGCACATTTATACTATATTTGTTAACTATTTGTGTCATGGAACATCCCTGTGCCATCATTACAGACTGATGAACTCAAACTTGACACCAGATGATTAGTTCTCTGCAGTGTTACGTGCTGCGTAAACATCAGTTAACTCTGCCTCTGACCAAGGAACATTGTGTTTAACTCTGGATGTTCAGTAAGTTTTCACATCATGATAAATCCATTCATCTGAAGACGTCAGTTGTAACAACTCTGAGTTGTTACAACTGATGGCAGGCAACTGTTGTTAGAGAGTCTCTAACAATCTTTTAATACAGGGCACTATCAAAGTGCAAGGTACCAGCATGTTGTCATCTAAGTAGGCCCAATTTGGTGGAAGTCGCAGCCCATCGTGGTCTATACCAGCTTCCCACTTTGAGCCCTCCATTACCTCCATTGCCATTGTGAACACTAATGGAGGACATAATACACCCTGTACAAATATGCTGGGTCCTAAACTGAAAAAGTCTCTCTTTGTATATTCATAAATGTTACTTTCCAAATGTGTCAGAGTTTCTTTTCACAAGATCTCACAGGGAAACAGAAAAACCATGTGTTTCTTTTTTGACACACCTCACAAACATTTTCTAAACTATGTCACAAAGTATTACCAACTGAAAACTTCTGTCATTTTGTGAGAAACCTTTTTGACATGGTGTGTGTCTGTTACAGATAGTATAAAACTCTAATTAACACACAACCGTGATCATATCAACACAGTCTTTTGTAGGCAACTGTAGAAATCATTGCTGTGACACTGTTCATTAGCAGGAGCACAGTGGGAGGAGGAAGTTAGGTGGTCCATGACTCTGAGGGGCCCCAGAAGATATTTAGAACATTTGTCAAATTCCCTGTTAGTGCCTCCTGTGCACAAATGTGTAGAAATTATTCTGTACCAAGGTAAGAAATACATTTATTGGCAATGTTATGTTGCCTTTTGTTTTCCTAAGGGGTCTTCATTTTAGGTTTTAAATATATTTTTTATGAGGTCCTGAGTTTGAACCGTTTCACACAACCACACAGATTATTAATCGTTATTAGCTTGTTTTAAACAAGGACTTTCTTATCATTATGAGGAAAACACAGGATAACGTCGCTTTATTTATCAGGTTTGTTGTAGTGACGGAGCAGAAGACCCATATTCTCCACGCGGTGCATGCTGGGAAACACAGTAGTTTCAAGATGGCGGCGAGCAGGAGGCTGGCCAAGGTAAATCTCCCGATCCCGTTATTTTCTCATTATCCGCTCTGTGTATGACTCGCACACAACATCAATGACTAGTGAACGCTAGCAGACGTTAGCATAAGCTCTTATGGGGCACTGTTGTTAAGCTTGGAGTCATTCAATCTCCGTGTTTAGCTGTGAATTGAATAAAATGGAGAGGTCAGCCGTGTCCACCTAACGTTAGCCCACCGAGTGTTACCGTTAGACCAGAGAGCACCGGCACCACAGGCCGGACAGCCCGGTTCATTTTCCGTTACACATTTTAGGTTCTAATATGTACCATATTTGCCCACTCTGACCGCAGTCATATTATGTCTTTGAATCATCGAGGGAGGAAATTTCTTTCTCAACGATATCAGACCGTTACACTTTTTTAAACAGCGTTAGCTAATCAGCTAACCTGCTAGCCCCAGGCGTTAGCTGCGTTTGAGCTACTGCTAACCGTTAGCCAGCTTGTTCGTGTTGGCTTAACTCACAGTCAGACAGAATGTATTTCGAGGGGGGTGGGGGGCAGAATTGTTATCAGTGCAGAGTTATGGTTCAATTTGATTGGAACGAACCAGCCTTAATCTGTCTACCTGTCTAACATTAACGGTTACAAGCCAGCTAACTGACGTCTAGAAGAGCGGTGGTGACACACTACGCATGCGCTGTGATATCTGTTAGCATGTGATTAAAGTTTGGTTGTGTGCTTCTCCCCGTTGGTCCGAGCTAACCGGTTATTAGTGAGTAGTGAGTGGGTCAGTGATGGTTTGTACTGAGTAAAGGAGTCAGACAGAGGAGCTACAGTTTAACCTGACCATGGTAAAGATCACTAAAGTCAACTGAAACACTTCAAATACCAAAACAAACCCAAAGACAACAGATCCCAAAGCAAACATTTAGTGTATGTTGTGCTGCACAGACATGGCTTTGGCTCAGGATTTTTTTGACTGAGGTGACTTAACAAGGGCAGTTACTCATAAATGTTATGAAATAAACATTCTGTGTGCTGTCTGTAGTAGACATGCACTGACCGATCTGTGTGGATCTCCTTCATTTTGGGGGATTGGTGATTGGCCCATTCTTACTTGTATGTCTCCGGGAAGGTCCAACAGCCAGTCATTGTTGCTTTTTGCTCTGAGACCTGAAACTCGGGACATTTTATTGGTTGTTTCAGTTAAAACATAGAGATTTTATTGTTTCATAGGTGTTGTTCATTGATTTTCAGTGAAATAAGTTTTGAACGTTGGAGGTTTATGCTGTCAGTTAGAAAAAATAAAAAATCAGTGTTGGCCCAAACTGGTATCGGCAGGTCAGGCTTTCTAAAGATCGGTGATCTGCCAGAAAATTGTGATCGGTCTGGAGTCTGGAGTACTACTATTGACAGCACTTTGGTACCCAGATGAAGTTAATGTGTATATTTTTGATGGGCAATGTGATGGAGTTTACTTACAAATTCTGAGGGACTGATACTTGTCATTTGAACATCTCTTATGAAGTAAACATGTTACATATTGCACACAGCAAAGGTGTACAAGTTAATGTACATAAATCAATACAGGGCTGCAGCTATCGAATATTTTAGTATTCGAGTATTCTACTGAAAATCCCATCGATTAATCGGACAAAATACATTTTTGTTTAGTTAAAGAGCAGTTATTTTTCAAATGAAAATTTTTCTCTTTAAGAAATAGAATTTTCTGATACAGCATGTCAATAAGAGGACTTGCTTTGGTAGCTCCAAAATTTGTAAACACGCTTTGACACATTTTTTGTGCCTTGTACATCTCATCAAATGTTGCGGACCCAAATGGCACCCGCTTCGTAGAATGACCCATTCATCTCCAAACTCCAGAAAGAAGCTAGATTTGTTGCTTGTTGCTTTTTTTGTATAAGAGGTAGCTTGAGGGGTATGAATACTCTCTTAACATGGCCTCAGCTCTATTTGAAATACCACTCTTTGATCTTTTTTAAAATTAAACGATTCCTCGAGGAACTACTCAAGTAATTTTTGTAATCGAGTACCTCGAATCATTCGAGGAATCGTTTCTGCTCTAAATCAATATGTGATAACAAGGGATGTAATGAAATAGCCAACTCAGGATACGATACTAAATACATTATAGGGCACACAACACAAAATACTCACGATACAAAATAATTTTTGTTCACAATATCCCAGAAAAGATTCACTTTAAAAAAAGCAGCTTTCTTTTTTGGATGCTGTCTTTTCACTACTTCCTCAAAGAATTCAATCTACTGTCTGACATCACTGACATCATTATAGACATTAAATCGTCAGAGTTTGTCTTTGAAAGTAATGTCCTATCCTGATAAAAAAGGATGCAGGCTGCGTCAGTAAATGAAATGCACCCTTCCCGGTGCTGTGTGTGTTTGTGAGACAGCTGACAGCCCTCAGTGGATCAGGCTGAAAACGAACAGTTAAGTCAACACTCCTGGTCAGCCCTGATCTCTCAGTCTAACATAAGCTCCGGCATGCTCTAACATAGCATCCTCTTCAATGAAGAGAGTTTACACTGCATCGTTGCGTGCGCTGCACTTGTATGTGATGGCGTGTTCTCTTCATAACAGGAGAGAGTGCAGGAGGAGGAGACTGACTGAGCCAGTGGAAAGAAGGCGATTATCAACCACAATGTCTTACACATTGATAGAGGAAGATTTCAAACATACACACTTGCACGAACACGACCAGATGAAATTTATACTCGCTGAAAAAAAATTTTGGTCGCAGTCTCAAGCCCTGAGCGAGTGCCAGTTGATGAGGGGGGGGGGGACTGACAGCATTTTCTCAAACTCCAATATAGAGACATCATGTTGAAGCAGGCAAACATGCTAAAACAGGCAGTTTGACGCTGTCTCTCTGTACTTTTGATTTCTTTTTAAAGTTTGTTATGTGAAGACGACCGTATGCTAAAGTTATGATCTTCTCACGAACAGGAGCCTCCGGTGCATCCCTGATGCAGCAGGGGAGAGCGTGTGAGGAGACATTCTGATCCAGACTGATGCGTCTTCGGCCGAACCTTAAAAAAATTCAGTGTTAGTTATAATGAACTATTGTATACCCCACATTATCAGCACCAGACTTGCGCAAACAGAGTATTTTGTGCCAAGTACCCATAGTCATGCACCAAAACTCAAGCCCTCTAATTTTCTTTTTACTTGATTTTATTTTGCGCATCTTTGAATTTTACTTTGTTTTTTTTTTCCCGCAAAATTTCATGCTATGAAAGTTTGTTACACCCCTAATGATAACCCTTATGTATTGTTAGATTGTTTTTGTTCATCTTTACACCAGAGCTGTATGGTATTGGTAGGAGTGAATAATGAAATTTAGTTTTCTGCAACATAAATCATGATAAGAAAAAAAAAAATCAGTAACTCATACCTGATAAATGCAATGTGTTTTTTTATACTCCAGAATTGGAAAGAAAAAGCACATTAGCCAGGTGCTGGATTATATTTTTCAGCTATGTAATGTGTGACACACAAGTTTTTTCATGCACTGCAGTCAGTTCTGGGTGTGTAATTGAGGGAATTACATGTTAGCGACATTAGATTTATTGTAGATCATTCATGGACCATCATTCATCCTGTGATGTGACCGTTGCACCTGCTCACCTGACGCTTGAATTGTTGAAACCATACATCATTCAGCCTGAGTTTAGACCCATTACAATATTTCCTCTGAGTTGTCACTAGAGCTGAAACAATTCCTCGAATGATTCGAGGTACTCGATTACAAAAATTACTCGAGTAATTTTCTTGAGGAATCGTTTAATTTTAAAAAAGATCAAAGAGTGGTATTTCAAATAGAGCTGAGGCCATATTAAGAGTTTTCAAACCCCTCAAGCTACCTCTTATACAAAATAGCAACTAGCAACAAATCTAGCTTCTTTCTGGAGTTTGGAGACTAATGGGTCATTGTACGAAACGGGTGCCATTTGGGTCCGCAACATTTGATGAGATGTACAAGGCACAAAAAGTGTGTCTAAGTGTGTTTACAAATTTTGCTTTACAAAGCAAATGCTCTTATTGACACGCTGTATCAGAAAATTCTATTTCTTAAAGAGAAAAAATTTCATTTGAAAAATAACTGCTCTTTAACTAAACAAAAATGTATTTTATCGGATTACTCGATTAATCGGTGGGATTTTCAGTAGAATACTCGAATACCAAAATATTGGATAGCTGCAGCCCTGGTTGTCACGTATAATCCTGTTCCAGGTCTGTAAATCTTCCTGTTGTCTGTAGTTGGATTGTCTCAATTTGTTGCAGTGTTTGGGGCGTTTCTGTATGTTGTTGCTCAGAGGTGTGGAGCTCACTGTAAACAGTAAGGACTCAGCAATCACACAGCAGCAGTTGGCTGTGTGCTGGCCATGTAAGAGCTGCAGGTGTTGCAGATGGCAGAGCAGAGAGAAACACACAGTACACTGAATTTGGAGCTCAAAACTGTCAAATAATCAGTAAATGACAGATTATTTCTTCAAATAGGCAAATAGTCAATCACGATTCATAGGACTTTTGGTTGGCACCTTAGGAGGCCAGTCACATTTCAAGGCTTTGGGTGAGTCTTTGCACTCAGTGCAGCCAGTAGCTGTCATTCACAGAATGAGGAAGTGTTTAAGTGAAAGTAAAAGCCATGGAGCGTCTCCTTGCTGTTATCTTGTAAAGAATGATAAGAGTTATTGATTAACCATGTTTTATTTGGTTCAACATGAGCTGACAGGTCAGAACTGAAGAACTGAAAGAATCAAATCAGTTTTATTGCCTTCATCTTGTTGTTCATGTGAACAAAGGACACGTGGGTTTCAAAAGCAGGTATTGATTTGATACTGGTATCAGGTGGTTCTGGACCAAGAGTCTGGTTAAGCTTTGTGCTCCTATTAGTATGTTACATGAAAAAAAACTAGGACTGTTCAGACAGACAGGCTGTCAACTAAACAGCAGACTAGTTGATTTGTAACAACTGACCACATTTCTGTCATTAGTTATTTTGTCATTAGTTATGGTAAAATGATTTAGTCCTGTTACAAGTGGCTTTAGTTTGCACTTTTTTAGAAGCACCATTGCTGCTGAAATCAATGGGAGTGTGAAAAATCTGCCCTCTGTGCAGAGGCAGAGGACTGTGAGCTGGGAGGAGAGCACTAAGTCTAATATCAGGAAAATCATTTCAAAGGGAAGAAAGCTTGACTTTAAAGGAGCTGTGAGGAGTTTCTAAGTGATCTTGAAAAAGTCTTTCTTCTGCCTGATCGTAATCCACTCTTTAATATGAGATTATCAGCACCAATATTGGTTATTTTGAAATGCTAGCTGGATTGAAATGGACTGGATTGATTTACATCTTGGTCTCTATGACAGCACCACGCCGGCTGATAAAGTTTAGTGGTGAGAAGAGAGATTTGTGTTTTTCTCTGCTAAAATTGATTTCTGATAGGGATGCATGATATTATCGGCACAATATCGGTATTGGCTGATGTGAAAATTTCTGCCAATAAGGTGCTATTCACTTGGGATTATGTTTATTTTCCATCTGAAAAATAAGCTCCTTAAATAAAATGTAGCACTTCATTTATTTTCACTGCAGAGCTCTGTGTCTGTCACCAGGTTGTTACAGTAGCTCTAAAATAATAATATGCAACTTGGTTATGTTTAAAAATGCATTGTACATTTAAAGTTCATGTGATCTAAAGAAATTATTTTTCTGTATTTCAATACTGAATGTCTTGAGTTTCAAAGAATAATACATTTCTTATTTATGGTAAAATCAAATGTTTTTATGTCTTGTTTTATGTGTTTCTTAAACAAGTAAGACCGTCACAATAAGAGTAACATATAAATTCCAGTGCAGGATAGACTTAGCTTTTTTTACAGTGAAAAAAACAAACAAACTTGTGATTATCGGTATCAGTATCGGCCAAAAGGGGTTTCGATATATCAGCATATCGGATATCGGCAAAAATCCAATATTGTGCATCCCTAATTTCTGTAATTGATTTTGTAGTGATACTTAAACTTAAGTTGAAGTATTTTGGGGTCTTGTTCAACAGTGAGGGAAGGATGGAGCGAGAGATCGACAGGCGGATCAGTGCTGTGTCTGCAGTTATGTGGACTCTGCACAGGTCTGTCATGGTGAAGAAGGAGCTGAGCCGGAAGGCGAAGCTCTCTGTTTACCGGTCGATCTTTGTTCCCACCCTCACCTATGGTCATGAGCATTGGGTAGTGACCGAAAGAACAAGATCGCGGGTACAAGCGGCCGTAATGAGCTTCCTCTGTAGGGTGGCCGGGCTCTCTCTTAGAGATAGGGTGAGAAGCTCGGCTATCCGGGAGGAGCTCGAAGTAGAGCCGCTGCTCCTCCACGTTGAGAGGAGCCAGATGAGGTGGCTCAGGCATCTGATGAGGGTGGCTCCCGGACGCCTCCCTGGTGAGGTGTTCAGGGCATGTCCCACCGGGAGGACACCCCGGGGCAGACCCAGGACACGCTGGGGAGACTACATCTCTCAGCTGGCCTGGGAACGTCTCGGGATCCCCCGGGAAGAGCTGGACGAAGTGACGAAGCGAAGAGGGAAGTCTGGGCTTCCCTGCTTAGGCTGCTGCCCCCGCAACCCGACCCTGGATAAGCGGAAGAAAATGGATGGATGGATGGATTTTGTAGTGATGATGGACACTAAAGCCTAACTGTCAGAGAAAGAACAGAAGAGCAGAAGAAAGATAAACAGAGAGAGATAGAGCACAAGCTAAAGGCTAACACAGAGGCTAAACTGTTTATGCTAATGTCCATTCCATCCCACAGTCAGCAGCTATTCTACAGTGGTCTGTTCAAACTTGAGAGTCTATCAATAAAATGAAGAGTGAGGTTACGTTAGCTCTGATTGGTAGATGACTGGCAGGACATAACCAGGATTCACTAACGTTACACATTACAGACACATCTCACACCATCTGGTTGTCAGTATGTACGGTTAGAAAACTACTGTACCAAGTGACAAAGTTTGCTTGTTGTTAAAGATAATGGAATGGAGGATCAATCCTAGGGGTGGGCGGTATACCGGTTTCATCACCGTCACCACCATCATATGTTGCCATGAAATGAATTTTTGCGATACCGTTATTACCGCAGTGAAGCACTATTACACATAATTTAGTCCAAGTGGTTAATCTATGTGGTGGATTTATTTCTCCTGGCATCAGAAGACATTTTTCTGCCACAGCCGTTCTGAAAATACACCTTTAAAGGGATAGTTCAGTTTTTTTGAAGTGGGGTTGTATGAGCTCTATGTGACCACTAAGGACATTAGATACAGTATAAAGTTGTCTCCTCTCCCTCAGTAAGACACAGACTGTAATCGATGGTGACGAGGAAATGGGCGCAAACAGGGAGAGACCGTACCAGATTCAAAGGCTATTTTCTCTGCCTACAAGAACTAAAATCAAAAAGTGATACCACAGTTTAAGAGTACGATACATAAAATATTTTTTAAGTGCATTAAGTCTTCGGAAATGTAAACATTTATCCGGACCTAACTAACTGGTCACATCCACGGACACTGGACATCAAGATCAAGTCGGAAATACTCAGTGGTGTAAATGTCTGAGCTGTGACTCAATGCCCACGGATGCTGAGTGTTACTGCTGTCACGAGTGGAACTTGGTTACAGACACTCTTCAGGATTTGTCTGAGGACACTGCTGGCTCTCAAGCCGTCTGTATAACTCATCACACAGATTTCCCTGCTCTTCTAAATTCTGGAGTGTCCTGTAACAGCAGCAACAACAACAACAGTCGTGGCAGCAGTAACACTCAGCATCTTGATGTCCAGTGTCCGTAGATGTCTCCTCTGTATTCCTTTTAGTCTCCATCTGTAGCAGCTCCTCTTCTGTGTTCTCCGGTTCATAAAGGTATCCTTTTGGTTCCAAAGTGAATGAAACTTCATCGCTGTCATAGTCACTCATTTTGAATTTCCTACACTGCCTCACAATCCTTAAAGTACAAACAAAAGAATTATGATACTTGATCAAAATTTCACGAGGCTACAACCGGCGCCCGAAGCATAGCTTGTTTACATTCCCTACAGCTGAAAGGAGGAGGGGGGACGGAGCGCAGTAGCGCTGCGTGGAAGGATACATGACCAGTTTGTTAGGTCCAGATAAATGTTTATATTTCCGAAAACTTAATGCACTTAAAAAATAGTTTATGTAGCGTACTCTTAAACTGTGGTATTACTTTTTGATTTTAGTTCTTGTAGGCAGAGAAAATAGCCTTTGAATTTGGTACGGTCTCTCCCTGTTAGCGTCTATTTCCTCATCACCATCTATTAAAGTTTGTGTCTTACTGAGGGAGAGGAGACAACTTTGTACTGTATCTAATGTCCTTAGTGGTCACATAGAGCTCATACAACCCCACTTCAAAAAAACTGAACTATCCCTTTAAGTCCAGTAGCACTGAGTCAGTGACGTGACGAAGTAAACATTTACCGCGTGCGGAAAGCGAAACAGCTGGTGTGTGTGTGTGTGTGATGACGACTGCCCTGTTCGGACACAGGCTGTACATCGCTATAGGTAAGTGTCTATGGTCAAACCTCAAAACCTAAAATGTGATACAACAACCGGCCTGAGAATGTGATTTTTCAGTTGGCTTCATGGTCAGTGTGTTGGATCAGGGTACTACTGCACACACTGTAACCTGGTCCCACATTTATGGTAGACAAATCTGAAGGAGCATTTAGGCTTTTGGTCCTTACCGACAACGCCAGGGATGCAAAGAGAAAATCTGAGTGTTTCCTGTCTCAGCTCATGAGTGAACGGTGAATCTGTGTCTTTCCGACCCTGTAACTCTCTCTGTCTGCTGGCTCTCTCAGGAACTTGAGGAGATTCGCAGGTCTGGAATGAAAAACTTCAGAAACATTCAAGTCGAGGAATCAAACCTATTGTCATGGCAAGGACTCATTGTTCCTGTGAGTATGCTGTGTGTTTCTCTGTGGGGCTGTGTCAGTGTGAGTCTGTGTGTCTTCACTAATCACTGACCTGTCCCCACCCTCAGGACAACCCCCCCTATGACAAAGGTGCGTTCAGGATTGAGATCATCTTCCCCACCGAGTACCCCTTCAAGCCTCCCAAGATCACATTCAAGACAAAGATCTATCACCCCAACATCGACGAGAAGGGCCAGGTGTGCCTGCCTGTGATCAGTGCAGAGAACTGGAAGCCTGCCACCAAAACTGACCAAGGTGCGTGTATGTGTGTGTGTGTGTGAATTGATGAGTGATACAGGGAGACAGAGAGAGAGAGGTCAGAGGCCCTGAATAGAGAGTATTTAGAAAAATGAATGAGAAATGTTTCAACCCATGGATATCATTAGCCTTTTTGCTAAACCAGTCCCTTGTCGATTCTTTACATTATGCCAGCGTCATGTTAAATAGTCTGCCATAGCTGTCTAATATGGAGTAGTGAGAGTGCCGAATTACAAAAATAAATCTATAAAGAAAGAAAATGAATAAATGAATTAATAAATAAATTATATAAGAATCTATAAAAGAATAAACAAATTAATAAAAAATATAAATGAGAATCTATAAATGAATAAAAAAATGAAGGAAAAATAAATTAATAAATAAATAATATAAGAATCTATAAAAGAATAAAAAATGAATTAATAAAGTATATAATAATCTATAAAAGAATAAATGAATAAATAAAAAAAATATGTAAGAATCTATAAAAAAATAAAGGAAATATGAATAAATAAATTATATAAGAATTTTTAAAATATATAAAAAATGAATTAATAAAGAATATAAAATCTGTAAAAGAATAATTAAAAAATAAATCAGTAATTAAATTATATAAGAATCGTAAAAAGAAATAAAAAATGAATTTATAAATAAATTATTTAAGAATCCATAAAAGAAAAGGCTAATAAAAGTATTAATATAGAGACAAATCAAAAAATAAATAGAAAGTGCTGAATAAAAAATAATTAAAGAAAGAAAGAAAGAAATTAGCCATGTAAAGTGATATTAATCAAAAAATAAACCCTTAAAACAAAAGGCTAATAAAAGTATAAATATAAACACGAATAAATAGAAGTATGTAACTCACATTATGTCACTTTAAAATCAAAGGAAATATGCGCAGAAATATTTCTGTTTTTATTAGCCTGTCCTTTTGTGGATTCTTATATAGTTTATTTATTAATTCATTTTTCATTTAATTCTTTTATTGATTCTTCTATATATTTTTAATGCAATACAATTTTTTATATATTTTTTTTATATATTATTTTTTTTATTTTTTGCTTCAGCATTCTGCATTCACAGAGCAATTTCTTCAGAAATTGCTTTTCTGGTTTATTTATTTATTCATTTATTCTTTTATAGATTATTATATAATTTATTAATTTAATTATTCTTTTATAGATTTACTTTTTGTAATTTGGCACTCTTACTACTCCATAGTCTAAGCTATGAAGTTAAATAACAGTTTCACAAGTAAACTTTGATTTTCTGCCTGAAGTTTTACAGAGGAACTGAACACAGAAAAATGTTCATTACTTTTTCACAGGTTTATTCAACACATTTAACATGGTATAAATCTAACTCACTAAAAAGGGTATGAATAAAATAGCACTAGCTTGATGCTAACGTATAAGGGAAAATGCTTTGATACACTAGCGGTAAGCATACATTGGTATAACTTTGATTTTACAACAGAATTTTATCTTTCATCACAAAGACATAACACAGTTATTCTTTGTACACATACTGAAAACTTCAAATGATGAAATACTAACAGGCAAATGAAAGAAATGAAAGAAAAGTTCAGTGCAGGTTCATGGCTGGCTTCATATCTGCGGCAAGGTTCCAAACAACTCAGAGCAATGCTATAACCACTTTGCGACGCCAGATGGCTTACTAAGTCAATAACATGTAACAAAACAGTACATTAATGTCACGTGATGTGCAGATTGGATTTTTTTTTTTCCAGATCCAGTGACCATTTAAAAAACTTATTTATAAACTCACTCAAAAGTTGTTGACACAGAAAACTTGTAAAGCTACTTTTTATACAGAGAAAATTCACAGAAGGAATCATTAAGGAAATGGACAAAGAATTAGATTGATAAGCAGATTTGATAAGAGCATTGGCATCAATAATATCTTATCAATACCCATCCCCACTGCTCATCAACTTTTCTTATCTATAACCTATGACTGTAGAGAGTGTTGTGTCCAATACAGAAAAAGCAGAATTTCACTTCAATAATATGCACAGTGAATAAACTTTGGATTGCACTGACACTTAAACAACTCTAATATCGGTTGTACATTATAACATTTCAGCCTTTCAAATTAAAGACCCACTACATCTTCTTCATCCTCTTCACATAGTCTGTCATTAAGACTGGCTCACTTCAGCATTCCTGCAGTCTCTCACCCAGCAAGTATAGACTGAGACAGTTCAGAACTGCCTTTTGTGTTCATCTTTAACAGCTGTGGATTTGTCTCCAAAAGTTTTTAACCTCTGGGCACTGCCAGGGAGCATGTTACCTTTGTGTATCCTGAACCTGTGTTTGGAAGGAGTCAAGGTGTTTTAGCATAGACGGTGTCCAGTTTTCAATGATTTGTTATATCTTACTCTAAGTTTTAAAGATCTCCCCAATAGATGAAGAATGACCTGAAAAAGTTTCTTAAGACCTGTTTCCACCAATCAGTTCAGTCCAGTTTTTGTGGCGTTTCCTTTGACTAAAACCAGGACAGGTCCACAAATCACTGACCCGTACCGTCCCACTTTTTGGAACCCTTCTTTCAGAGTTTCAGACATACCAATCCAACCTCAAAAGGGGGGGGGGCTAGAAACACTACAGTCTGTTGATTGGTGGAAAGAATCATCACTTCCTGTGTGACAGCGGTAAAAAAGAACAGCACATAACCCTGCCACATTTAAATCTCCAGTCGACTTCCTGAAGAGAACTTTCTGTCTGTTCAGAAAATGGCATCACCAAACCGCCTCAAACTGCTGTCCAAACAATCCGTGTATGGTTTGTTCTTTCTTTATTATGTTTCAAAACAAAAAATCAAAAATGCAAAAAAAAAAAACAGCTGTTTTTTTTGTTGTTCTGTTTTAAAACCAAAACGGAAAAACAGAAAAAACACGTCTTTCTGTCCTGGTTTTAAAAATGGAAAAACAAAAAATAATAAAAGATTGTGTCAAAATTGTTTGTGTGAGATTTTGATTTTCAATGTGAATTCTCTATGTAAAAATTAGACAAATAACTCACATTGAAGGTTTATACATAAATGTTCCTGAGCTTTTTTATATATAAGTAACAGATCTCTGACGATCCACTCCATCTTATCCGCGCGCATATGTGCACTCCTGTGTGTTTCACTGAGACAGTCAGAGCACAGTCTGCTGCTGCCTGATCTGCTCTCAGATAAACCAAGAAACATCAGAGAGGAGCTGGTCCACACGGTGACGCGCTTTGTGTCCTCCGATGTGCCCCGCTGTCCATTCTCCTGCTGCAGGGCCAGTGGCTCTGACCGTCTCTGCTACCGGTTCTTTCCAGGACACTGTTTCCGCGGTGGCAGGGATCAGCCAGACCAATTGGACGCTGCGCCTTGGCTGCAGCGCATTTTAAGGGGACATGTCATGCTTGTTTCTCCTTTTCACTATACCAGACTCAAATTTATTGTATTATATGTAAGTATTAAATCAGGGATCAGCATGATATGTCCCCTTTAAAGGCGAGGAGAGGCGCTCATTTGATTAGAGAATAGCGCTCAGCTGTGTTAAACCCACTCACAGCTTTTCTCTTCCCCTCTGGCATTTAGGGAGGCGTGGATGCGCTCCTCTGCACCTCTCTTGGCACTGCAGGAAACTTGCAAAGTGCGCCGGTCACACCCTGTCCGTGTGGTGAAGGCCGGCGCAGGGCAGGTGACCCACGTTTGCGCCTGGTCTACGAATTTAGAGCCCTGATCAAAGTCATGAAACTGATCAGCGCACATCTGATTAACCAAAGTGCTTCTGTACTGGTGAAAGAGTCTTAAAGTGATACTCCGGGATGGAACAAGTTGGGTCCTATCACAAGGTTTATGGCAGAAATTATCCCTACAGCAGTGTTTTTGTGCAGCAGAAGCCCAGAGCACTCGCACCAAACACCCCCTCCCTGCTCCTCTGCCGGTTTCCTCTGCACTCAGACGGGGCCATATTTTACTTGACCAAAAACACAAATAAACGGACTCCCACCGAAAAAATCTGATATGGGTCTGCATTCACGCTTTATTTAGAGAATTTTCAGTGCGTCACTTTCACACAAAAACACCGCTAAATAAGGCTCTAGTTCTCATCAGCAGCAGACTGTGCTCTGACTGTCTCATTGAAACACACAGGAGTGCGCATATGCGCGCAGATAAGATGGAGTGGATCGTCAGCGATCTGTTACTTAGGCTATAAATATAAAGCTCAGGAACATGTCTGTATAAACCTTCAATGTGAGTTATTTGTCTAATTTTTATATAGAGAATTCACATTTAAAATCAAAATATCAAACAAACAATTTTGACACAATCTTTTATTATTTTTTATTTTTCCGTTTTTAAAACCAGGACAGAAAAACGTGTTTTTTCTGTTTTTATGTTATTCTGTTTTTCGGTTTTGGTTTTAAAACAGAAAAACACAAAAAAAAAGTCGTTTTTTTTTCGTTATTTTGATCTTGTTTTGAAACAGAATAAAGAAAGAACGAACCATACACGGATTCTAAACCAGACTTTGTCACATTTTTCTTTTTCGTTGGATTTATTAGCAGGGAACACTGTGTCACTATTATGCCATCATGCTCTTACGTCGCTGACATGGCTGTCAGCATCCATCCACGCAGCCTACCAAGAAAGAAAGGCTTTACTGATCCAGCCCGTACCAGACTGTATGGATCCAAACCGGACCACTTGGTGGAAACAAGGCTAAAGAGGACGGCTGCATTATCCTCATCTCTGACTATTCTGCTGTTAGCTTGTTAGCTTTAGCTCGTTAGCTTTGGCTCTGGGAGTTGTCAGATACACACAGGAAGCGTGCTCTGAGCACATTTCAGTCTGGAACCAAACATTTATTTGTGACTCTACTCGCACAGAGAGCTGTTTACCACACACACTCACACACTGACACACACACAGGTCGTGCTCATGTCTCTAACTGTGTGTGTGTGTGTCTGTGTTGCAGTAATTCAGTCCCTCATCGCACTGGTGAACGACCCCCAGCCGGAGCACCCCCTGAGGGCAGACTTAGCAGAAGAATACTCAAAGGACCGTAAAAAATTCTTGAAGAACGCTGAAGAGTTTACAAAGAAACATGGTGAAAAGCGGCCAATGGACTGATCAGCTGACGAGCGTGTAGCCCTCTCTCTGTCTCTTTCTCCTCCTCTTCTCTCCTATCTCAACCCCCCACCCCTCCATCATTCTCTAGCCCTGCCCTCCTCTCACCTTCCTCTCTCACTGCCCTCCTGCTCTTTCCCCACGCCTGCCCCCCGGCCTAGCTGAAGCCAGGCAGCAGCAGTAGCCTCAGCCCCTGTCACACACACACACACACACTCACACATGCCCAGGACTCTCTGTGGATCAGACAGCTTCCTCCCCCCCTCTCGCCCCCCTCCGTCTACCATCCTCCTCCTCCATGGTTTCTAACTTTCTACTCTTTCTTAATGTGAAAATGGAAAAAGCAAAGTTAAGGGAAGCTAATGTTCAGATGAAGAGTTAGAGTGAGATACATGTTCATTTTCTGTTCCCTTCATACAAACAGCTTCTGTGTTCAGTAGATCTCACTTAGACACGCTCCATGAAGCCATTGATTGATCATTTCAGGGCAGGACGGTCGATCCAGTCTTTATTTTTCACCATCATCAGTTCTCTTTAAAGAAAAACACCTGACAGACAGAAGACGAGCTGTAGCTAGGACCTGCTTCCAGACCTGTACTGCCCTCCCCTCTCTCTCTGACACACACACACAAACACACACACAACTGCAGGTCATACATCTTTGTTGTTACTGAAAATGCTCTAGAGTAAGCAGTAACAATGAGTCTCCAAACACTCCAAATATGTAGTCCTCCTCTTTAGCTGTCCCCTCTCTCACACACACTCACACTCACACACACACACACACACACACACACACACACACACACACACACACACACACACACACACACACACACACACAAAGCTGCATGACTAAAACCTCCGGTGGTTTCCTTTCCACATTAACAGTCATTTCTCCACTATGAGTACTTTGATTGGCACTTGATGATGATGATGATTATAAACATGGTGATGATGAAGACGAAGCTGTGGTGTTAATTTAGCGCCCCCCCCATCCCCTCAGTTAGAAGCACCTGACACAGAATCAGAACCCTTCACCAAATTGAGACAGAGTCCAGCAGCTCAGCGACCGACCGCCACCCAGCTGAGAGGGATCCAGGCTCAGGAGGAGGAGGAGGAGGTGGAGGAAGAGGAGCAGCAGGCTGGATGAAGCTCCGCTCCTGGAGGCAGGCGGTCCGAGAAACGAGCACCTTGAAGGCAGCTGGGAGAGGGCAGGCTGTCCGGGGTCGTGTCAGGACACGGGAAGGGACTTCAGTGGCCAAAAACAAACCACCATGTAACCGCTGTTTGATCTGCTCCCAATATTGTTTCATAATAAAGATGGCTGACCATTTGGCCTCACTGTCTGCCTGCTGTCAACAACATCATGTCTCAGCTGTTCAGGGATGAGCACAGGCTCACAGAAAACACTCACTGATGAAGGTTCATCACCTGAACAAAGCTTTGATCAGAGGTTTGCATTAGAACAGGTCATCTGAGGACATGGTCCATGAGAAGCAGGAGAAGAATGCTAACCACTGAGAAAGTTCAGGAAACGCAGCTGACAGCTGTGGATAAAGCTTCTCAGCTAACGTGGACCACTTTGAGAACAGTTCACAGAGGGAGAAAGATGTCATAGTTAGCTCAGAGATGAAAAGGGACAGAGGCTACGGTTCATATTCCTATTTTTCTTCTCATTGTCTGTAGGGATGGAAGAAAAAAATCCATTCACATAAGTTAAGGAACTATTCATTCTACGATTATTTGTTCAAAAATCAACTTTTTTGGTTCAACTGTACATTCCCTGTAAGCACTTTCCAAGTGATCATACAAATTCACCCTTCTAGATATTTGCCTGACTGTAAACCATGACAGGTTATTCCTAAATGCTAGCTTCATGATCCAGTTAGCTAAAACACAAGCTAAAGGTTAAAAATAGGTTAAAGTTTAAAACACGAGCTAAAGGCTAAAAACAAGTTGAAGTTTAAGACATGAGCTGAAGGCTAAATCACAAGCTAAAGACTTAACAAAGGTTAAAATTTAAACATGAGCTAAAGGCTAAATCACAAGCCAAAGTCCCAAAACATGGCTTAAGTATAAGACACAAGCTAAAAGCTAAAACACAGGTTAAAGTTTAAGACATGAGCTGAAGGCTAAAACACAGGCTGAGGTTTAAAATATGAGCTTAAGTCTAAAACACAGGTTGAAGTTTTAAACACAAGCTAAAGACTAAAACATGGGCCAAGTGCCAAAACACAGGTTAACCTGATGGTGCTAATGTTAATTTCATCCCACAGTCAGCAGTTATTCTGCAGTGGTCTGTTCAAACTTGAGAGTCTATCAATAAAATGAAGAGCCAGGTTATGTTAGCTCTGCTTGGTGAGGTTAGAGTTGGTAGATGAGCTCTGGTGGGACAGAACCAGGATTCACTAACGTTACATTTTACAGACACGTCTCAGAGCACCGGGCTGTGAGTAGAGCTAAATATAGCTGAACCACGGTAGAAACTGACAAAGTTTGCTTGTTGTCACATTTCAAAGCGTAGCTCTACCTAACTGTTAATAAATCTATATCTATATCTGTGTCCCAATTCAGGGTCTGCAGCCCACCAAGGCGGCATTTCCTGTTTGTCAATCTCAACGTCACACAGCACCGCCCTCACCTGTCAGGCTTACATTGATTTTTAAACCTGTAAACCAATACAGGATGTTTTTACTATTAATGTTTTAAATATTTTACCTCATCATTATTATTATTTTCTTAATAAAGTACAGAACCATAATGTATATGTAAGAGTCAACTAACAGTGTACATTTTCAACATTTGAACAAGCATTAGGGGGATGTTGGATCAAATAGTAATAAATGAAGAGTATGAAATGCAAGCTGTTATAATTGATTTAATGTATGTTTGAATTCCCTGCAAAAACATTCAAAAACCTAGAAAATAATTTTCTTCTGACATTTATACACATAGAATTTTTCCAAAAATGAAAAGATTTATAAAGAACTGTTTTCCTCAGTATATTACTGACAAAGAGCCCAAACAACATGTTTTTTTTACACATTTTTTTCTTTTTCTTTTTTTTTTTTACAGTAAAACAAAATCTTCTTCAATGTTTTAAAAATATAATCACATAATTGTTGCCAGATATCCTTCACATCTGGATAAAACAAATGAAACATTATCTTCAGCGTTCACATGCAATGAATCTTGGGCTATGTGAGGCTAAGAAGGATTCATCTAACCCATCCTTCGCCTTCAGGGGACTTGAAAGGGAGACTGGATTCTTCAGTCGCATCAGCTGCATTTTAGAGGAGCCTTTGAAATAGGACAGCCTTCGACGCAGCGCTGAGACGTAATCAGTCTTCAAATTCAGCCTCCATCAGCTGCAGCCCCTGAACAGAACAGCTTTCCTCTGCTGTGAAGATGATGGATGGGTGTGTGGTTTCTGCTTTTTCTGCAGCCAGCCACCAGTGGACACTCAAAGAACTGCAGTTTCTAACACTTCCACACTGCTGCTTGGTTTTCATGAAGTCCTGCATTGAGAGCAGTATAACAGCCCTTTACAGGACACACTCTGTGACTGACATGACCACAGCAGCTACAGCCACGGACAGGACACCACAACCAGCACCAGATGATGATAAATAACACACAACATAAGCCTATGACACATTCAGGACTTCACAGGAGACATTAATTAGGTCAAAAAAAAGAATAAACTGTGTGTACATACGGATAAAAAAAGACATGTTGAGGGAGAGATCAGGTACATGCAGTGGTTATGGCCACAAGGGGGCAGCCCACAAACACTTAAAAACAGTCGTGTTGCGCTTGACATCAGACAAAATGATTGTGACATTTTTGAGCTAAGCTTCTGATCTGTCTTCACTCTGCTTTCACTTAGCTACAGACAAAAAATGATTTGCAAGCAGTCAGATACTGTTTTTATCCACATTTTACACAGCCCCCTCATTTTCTTACACAGGGTTTGTGAACATGACATGTGGGTTTTGTAGTGTGTGAGGGTTGTGTAATCTCTCTAACATTTAAGACAGAGGCATTAGTTTGACATCATTTATTTGCCCAGTCTTCTGTTTTTAAATATTCAATAGCTTTGACAGACACTTCATAGAAAAACATTAGCAGCTATAAATATGACACACACCCTGTCCAGTCAGAGGTAATAATGTTACACACATCCACCTGCACACACACACACACACACACACACACACACACACACACACACACACACACACACACACACACACACACACACACACACACACACACACACACACACACACACACACACACACACACACACACACACACACACGGCTGGCAGCTGATCATCAGTGTGCAGTTACATGGACCTGAGACATTCATCACAGAGACCACACCATGGCTGTGTTCACCTGTTAGCACACCTGGTTTGACATCAGAGCCCTGTGAGCACGTTAAGATCATTAACAGTCACACGCAGTACACATGACAGAACAACCACACACAGGATTCCACATTTGGGACGGTTTGCACAGTGACATCACACAGGTGAGGTCAGAGAGATGTGTTTGTAGACGTCTGTCAAACAGAAGTCTGGTTCTGCTCCAGGTTTTCAGCTTTTACACCTCAGGGGTGATAATCAGGGACACTTTTGTCTTTTCCGGTAATTTTCTGCTCAATTCTTGGCTGTAACTGTGCTTGTGTTACTCTTCATTGATCAATACTTGGAAAAAAAACTTTCATGAAAAATTTTTAATTTCAGATTTTTTCTAAGGTCAAAAATAAACTGAGGGCAAATTTACATTCGACAACATTAGTGAACCAAAATATCCTCTAACATCCTCTGTTTTTATGAAGAATTAGTTTTCCCATATGAGTTGGAGTGATTCTTTTTTCAGAAAGTCAGGCATAAACAGAAGATCAGTCATGATGGCAGTGTCAGATTCTTAAAGCTGCTATGACATGGATCTGTTGTAATTAGACTCCCTCGCCACCTTCTGGCCCTGAGTCTCACACACACTGTCGTAAATGACTTTTAGTGAGGCATGTGTTTGTTTTGGAATTAAATGGATATGGGATTGAAACAAATTTTATTTGTTCAAGACAACTTTTTACTGGATATAACTCCCAGAGGTAAGGTATTTATCATTAGAGTTACCGCTACGGTTTGAAACGTGACATCACTCAAATGTTGTAGTAGTTGGCTATATGTAGCGCTGTTGTCAGCCTTGTGCGCCGACGTATCTGTAGGCTAACGTGAAAACAAGTAAACACTGTCAGTTTGTATGCAGCTTAGTAGCTGTTTATATTTAGCGCAGCTGGCAGCCCAATGCTCCATGACATGTCTGTGACGTTAGTGAATCCTGGTTATTTCCTGCCAGTCATCTACCAATCAGAGCTCACGTAACCTCACTCTTCATTTTATTGATAGACTCTCAAGTTTAGTCAGACCACTGCAGAATAACTGCTGACTGTGGGTTGGAGTCAACATTATTGCAAGCAGTTTAACCTCTGTATTAGCCTTTAGCTTGTGTTTTAGCCTTTAGCTTGTGCTCTATCTCTCTCCTGTTTATCTTTCTTCTGCTCTTCTGTCCTTATTCTGTCTGACAGTTGGGCTCCAGTGTCCACCATCACTACAAAATTAATCACAGAAATCATTTTCATCAGAGAAAAACAAAGATCTCTCTTTTCTCTACTAACCATTATCAGCTGATGTGATGTTGTCATAGACTTTGACATGCCGGGAATCAATCTGGTCATGCTCAACCTGATTGTTAAGCTAGGAATTAACATTTTGGAATAACCTGTAACTTGCAATGTTGGTGCTGAAAATCTTATTGTAATGTGGATTAGGATCTGGCATATATCTAGAAGGGAGACTTTTTCAAGATCACTTAGAAACTCCTCACAGCCAATTTAATTTCTAAAACCCTTTGAAGACCTTGGAAGACAAAAATGTCTCTTCTAGCCTCACACAGTTATTAAAAACGCTGTCATTACACAACATAATCATGCATTTTCTTATTTCAGGGTTTCATTTTGGAGAAAAGTAGTTCAATTTTACATATTACTGTTTACCATGGAATAGGACAACTTTCCCATAGCACGTTTGTACACAAAACACTCACATTAGCAGTTTTATTTTTTTCTCATAAATAATTAAATAGGACTGTTGTTAAAGGACTGAAGTTGACTGAAAGATCTGAGGGAAAAAAGAGGCAAAATTTTAAATCTGTTTCGTTTTTATCGCAGTTTTAGTAAAGGACACTTTTGTCCTTATGTCCTCATAGGGTTGTAAATTTAGAGTCTGACACTACAAAAATACTGCACCAAAATCTTTTTTTTAGTAATCTTATGTAGGTTAAAGCCCGATCCTAATAGATTAGAAGAAAGAAAAATCCCAAGCCCTTCAAAATGTATTATAGGAAAATAACTTGATTCAAATAGAAACAGTGGCATCATGTAATCAAATGGGCATTTAAAGGGTTAAATGGACATAAAATTATTAAATACTTGTAATTTCTGATTAGGGCTGACGTTTTTAAAAAGATTTGAGCAAAAAAAAAAAAAAAGTAGAAAAACTGTGAATCTATTCTGTTTTTATGGCAGTTTTAGGTAGAGGACATTTTTGTCCTCTTACATCCTCTAGGGGTTGTAATTAAAGTGACCCACAAGGGTTAAAGAGAGTTTGTTTTTACCACTGTATCTTTCCTCATGCTGCAAAGGTCTGGACTCATGGCGGGTTTGGATGGGCTCAGACTGGGTCCTGCCTGTAGGACGGGACTGGATCATGTGTGTAGCACACTAGCTGCACAAATGACACAAATATTAATTAATTGTCCAGGTTTTCTCTGTCTTACCAGGAGGGGGCATTGTGGCTTCCCCAGATGCAGAATGCATCAGACATGAAGCTTTCTGTTTATTTTTAAACCTCCTGTTTTACAGCCACCCAAGGGAGAGACCCTCATTAGACAGAGTAATAAACACTGAACCTTAAAGCGCCTCAGTCTCATGCTGCTGACCAAGAATCAAACAGATCTGGACTGGGACAAACTGTGAGGGGAGTTCGTTTAATTCCAGAGCTGTTACAAGCACAACGCTCTGAAGCTGCACAGAGCTCCCAAACAGACGGCTCTCTTCTGGGGTAGAGATGCTTTTGTTAAAGCTGAGAACATTTGTTACACACACACACACACACACACACACACACACACACACACACACACACACACACACACACACACACACACACACACACACATACACACACACATAGAGTACAGTCTACCTTCAGAGTACAGAGTTTGAGAAACTTCGGAAGATGTGTAAAAGAGAGTGAAGTTGAAGGATTCTCCCTCCTTATAAACCATCACAAGCTGCCTGACTGTGACTGTCGGGTTTGGACGCTAGTTTTACTGTTTCCTGTCAGTTGGAACAGAAGCTGTGTCTCCATGTTGCTGGATGTTTGGACTCACTGAGGATGGTCCTGCACTCAGGATGTCTTAGTGGTGTTTCAGATGCCACAGTTATGATGATTTGTGCGTTGCAGTTATTTTTGGGGGTGTTACAGTCTGTGGTAGGGAACATAAAAACATCTAGGTAAAGGATTTTGTGCAATAAAGAGTCTGTAGGAGTGCAATAGCTTCAGCTGCATCTGAGTAAATACAGCAGATGACTGTATGGCTTCAAAATACCCCTCATCTCTCTCCTCCTCGTGTCAGTGGACATGACACTCTGCATGTGTTCTTGCAGCTCCCTGTGGTTCTCATAGTCTACATCAGCCTTTCAAGAAAAACCTGTCAGATTGCTCTGGAATATTTGAATTGGTCAGTTCTAGCCACAATCTGTCGTTTCGATCAAGTTAGAGTTGGTATAAAAGTCATAAATTGTGCGTATGTCACTCACTCCACACACCTCACTGCTGAGGTGGTCCTGTGACTGTGAGCGGGCTCAGATTTGGGGAGTTGAGTTGTAGGAAACTTCACAGCATGTTTCCTGTGTCAGAGGTCTTTGAAAGCACACAGCTGAACTCTCTCCTGCCTGTACATATCATGCAGAGCAGGGTCACTGAGCACACTCAGTTCATGCTGTCTGTCAGCTGACTGCGAGAAGTCGTCGGGTCCCTCTCCACAGCCCCCCTGCAGGGGGAGGGACGGGTAACCTGGGTGAACCATGAGCTCTGCAGTGACAGCGGTGTCTGAGTCCTCACTGGACGGAGAGGTGGAACGAGCTGCTGACATGGCCAAGCGGAGCGCCCTCTGCAGGTTAGACACTGACATGTTGGGTCCCATGGTGGACAGTCCCAGGTAAATGTCAGGCCACCTAAGGAGACATACAAAGGTACACACACATCATACACCACAATCCACCATCAGCAACAACCATCACACTCCATACTCATCACACTCCATAATACACCATTATCAACAACCATCCAAAGGAGAGTAGACTATCAACAAGTAACACCATAATACACTATCATCACCAACCATCACACATCACAATACACCATTATAAACAACCACCATCACACTTCATAATACACCATCAGCAACAACCATCACAAACCACAATTCACCGTCAACAACCATCACACACCACAATACACCATTATTAGCAACAATCACACACCATAATACACCATTGACAACAATAATCACACACCATAATACACCGTTAACAACAATCACACACCATAATACACCGTTAACACAAACCATCACACAGCATAATACACCGTTAACAACCACAATCACACACCATAATATACCGTTAACACAAACCATCACACAGCATAATACACCGTCAACGACAACAATCACACACCATAATACACTGATAACAAAAACAATCACACACCATAAAACACCATGAATAAAAACCACCATACACCATAATACACCATTTACAACAATCACACACCATAATACACTGTTGACATCAAAAAATTACACACCATAATACACCATGAATAAAAACCACCATACACCATAATACACCATCATCAAACATCACACACTATAATACACCATCAACAACCATCACACACCATAATACACTGTTAACAACAATTACACACGATAATACACCGTTACAACAATCACACACCATAATACACCATTTACAACAACAATCACACACCATAATACACCGTTAACACAATCACACACCATAATACACCGTTAACACAAACAATCACACACCATAATACACTGTTACCACAATCACACACCATAATACACCATTTACAACCACAATCACACACCATAATACACTGTTTACAACAAAAATCACACACCATAATACACTGTTAACAACAACAATCACACACCATAATACACCGTTAACAACCACAATCACACCCCATAATATACCGTTAACACAAACCATCACACAGCATAATACACCGTCAACGACAACAATCACACACCATAATACACTGATAACACAAACAATCACACACCATAAAACACCATGAATAAAAACCACCATACACCATAATACACCATTTACAACAATCACACACCATAATACACTGTTGACATCAAAAAATTACACACCATAATACACCATGAATAAAAACCACCATACACCATAATACACCATCATCAAACATCACACACTATAATACACCATCAACAACCATCACACACCATAATACACTGTTAACAACAATTACACACGATAATACACCGTTACAACAACAATCACACACCATAATACACCATTTACAACAACAATCACACACCATAATACACCGTTAACACAATCACACACCATAATACACCGTTAACACAAACAATCACACACCATAATACACCGTTACCACAATCACACACCATAATACACCATTTACAACCACAATCACACACCATAATACACTGTTAACAACAACAATCACACACCATAGTACACCATTTACAACAACAATCACAGACTGTCCAAATTTTCTGCAGACAACAGCTAAAAGTTGACAAATCTAGATATTACATTATTATTGAAACACAAAGCACATCACAGACAGTCACACATCCCCAGGCCCCCACACACAAAAACATGCAAACAGTCCCACACACAGACCCCCCTCCCACACACACACACACACACACACACACACACACACACACACACACACACACACACACACACACACACACACACACACACACACACACACACACACACACACACACACACACAAACATACAGAAACAGAGAAACAGATCAGACCTGATCCCGTAGCGTGTAAAGACGGGGATGGAGTCCAGAGCGTCTTGCTCCACCTGTGAGTAAAAGCTGTACAGGTGGGGGGGCAGCCAGGTGCAGTTGTGTAGACCTGTTTCCACAGGGACCCGGGTGAATGAGATCCCAAAGTCAGACAGAACCAAAGCAAACACCTCACACACACCTGGAACACACAATGAAGCCAAATTAGTTGTCTATACACACCTGGTGGTCCCACCATGCATCACCAGCAACCAATCACAGCACTTTTTTTACTGTCTCAAATGACTGACAAGAGATATGAAACAATTTATGATACTCTGAGTTTCTCTTTGTGTATTTCTGTTACAGTTTGTGTTCTAACTCGACAGTTTCAGAGATATTCAGACCACAAGTTTGACCAACCAGAGGCACAGCCCAACTGACTGACAGGTGTGGTGCTCTGTAGCTGCAGCGAGGAAGCTAAAGTCTGACAGAAACAGATGGGTGACATCACAGAGACCATGTCCATATGTAATACAGTCTATAGGCCACCCCCTTAAAGGGCAAATCCAGTTTTTTAACACCTGGACCTTATTTATAGGTGTGTGCATGCTCATATAGTCACTCAGACAAACATCGTGCAGCTCGGAGTCCTTCAGAAGTTATTTAGATCCAACCGATTTTAGCCGCACTTAGCGGGGGCCACGGCAAGGGAGCTTCAGCGCGGGACATAATCTCTGCAAAATCGCTCATTTCGGCTATATTTTTTCATCCATCACTATCCATCATTATCACAAACACAGTCCTCTTCTGTTGCCATAGGTGAACACTGTCCACAAGTGCACCACCAGTTCGCATTGAGTTGTGGACGTGCTCCTGTTTGTTGTTCTCGAGCCAGCTCTTCGTCTCTTTCCCTGCATCTTTCTTTCATGGAGCTCCTCGTCCGTGTACTCAGGCTCAAACCGGTAAGGACAACCGTCAAACTCGAAGTCGTAGTCTGAAGACGGTAGACGAGCTGACTTTATGATAACACTGGCAATGGATAAAAAAATAAAGCTGAAATGAGCGATTTTGCAGAGATCATGTCCCGTGCTGAAGCTCCCTTGCCGTGGCCCCGCTAGGTGCGACTAAAATCAGCTGGATCTAAATAACTTCTGAAGGACTCTGAGCTGCACGATGTTTGTCTGAGTGAGTATATGAGCATGCACACACCTATAAATAAGGTCCAGGTGTCAAAAAAACGGAGTTGCCCTTTAACCCCAAACTCTTCTGTGTGGGTTGAGATCAGGTTACACTAATGGGCTCTTTACAGTACAGACCACGCCTTGTGTCTGGATGTGAATGGGTGAATGTGATGTGAGTGGATGAATGTGACTTACAGTGAGAATGGCTTTGAGCTGCCTGCAGACTAGAGAAATTACTTTGGCCATTTGCCTCCACCTCCACATTACACTCTCAGACTCCTTTGATGATTACCACATTCCTCCTCAAACTACTTTCTTCCTTTCTGCCAGGTGTTGCTGCAGCTCCTGTCTGCACCAGCCTTCAACAGCTCTCAGGAAGTACACATTAAGCGCAAGTGTTTGGTATAAGCTGCAGAATGGTTCATCTAGTTTGAAACGGATGTCACAGTGACTCCCGTTCACATGATATGAGCCTTTGTGTGCCCAGGGAGCAGATCTGTCACGCAAGCTTCCAGAACAACCGGAGCACCACATTAAAAGCTATTATACAGATCCGTGTGTGGCAGAGTCATAAATCTGAGAGCAAACAGAGGAAACGTGTTGAAGAGAGATGGGTGTGTGAGCCCTGACATGTTTCTGTTGCTGATAACTTTTTAGAGCAATCTAAGCCAAAGGCTCTGTGAGGACTATACGGATGGTGTTGATTGCAGTGGAACACACACACACCGGCCACTTTATTAGGTACACCAGCTAGTACCAGGTTGGACCCCTTTTTGCCTTCAGAACTGCCTCAGTCCTTGGTGGCATAGATTCAACAAGGTACTGGAAACTTTCCTCAGAGAGTTTGGTCCATATTGACATGATAGCATCACACAGTTGCTGCAGATTTGTGGGCTGAACATCCATGATGAGAATCTCCCATTCCACCACATCCCAAAGGTGCTCTATTGGATTGAGATCTGGGGACTGTGGAGGCCATTTGAGTACAGGGAACTCATTGTCATGTTGAAGAAAGCAGTCTGAGATGATTCCAGCTTTATGACATGGAGCGTTATCCTGCTGGAAGTAGCATCAGAAGATGGGTACACTGTGCTCATAAAGGGATGGACATGGTCAGCAACAATACTCAGGTAGGCTGTGGACTTTAAACCATGCTCAGTTGGTACTAAGGGGCCCAAAGTGAGCCAAGAAAATATCCCCCACACCATTACACCAGCAGCAGCCTGAACCGTTGATACAAGGCAGGATGGATCCATGCTTTCATGTTGTTTACGCCAAATTCTGACCCTACCATCTGAATGTGGAGCAGAAATCCAGATTCATCAGACCAGAAAACGTTTTTCCAATCTTCTGTTGTCCAGTTTTGGTGTTGCTGTGTGAATTGTAGCCTCAGTTTCCTGTTCTTAGCTGACAGGAGGGTCACCCGGTGTGGTCTTCTGCTGCTGTAGTCCATCTGCCTCAAGGTTGGACGTGTTGTGTTCAGAGATGCTCTTCTGCAGACCTCGGTTGTAACCAGTGGTTCTTTGAGTTACTGTTGCCTTTCTATCAGCTCCAACCAGTCTGTCCATTCTCCTCTGACCTCTGGCATCAACAAGGCATTTTCACCCACAGAACTGCTGCTCACTGGATATTTTCTCTTTTTGGGACCATTCTCTGTAAACCCTAGAGATGATTGATGGTTAAAATCCCAGGAGATCAGCAGTTTCTGAAATACTCAGACCAGCCCGTCTGGCACCAACAACCATGCCACGTTCAAAGTCCCTTAAACCACCTTTCTTCCCCATTCTGATGGTTAGTTTGAACAGCAGCAGGTCGTCTTGACCATGTCAACATGATTAAATGTATTGAGTTGCTGCCATGAGATTAACTTATTAGAAATTTACATTAACAAGCAGTTGGACATGTGTGCCTTATTAAGTAGCTGATGAGTGTAAATGTGTTTATTTGTAGTAAAATAATTTTTTTTTTTGCTCCTGTGATTTCAGCTGTTAGCAGCCTGTAGCATGATGACGCTAACTGGTGCTAGGGCCAATGTTCCCCCCAAAGCAAAGAAGGTGAGGACGATGTGCTGGTGCTGTGGGGTGTGAGTTAAGAAACAGACTATCTGTTTCACGTTCCTCACACCCCAGTGCTCTGAGCAGTGTCTGTAACGTTAGTGAATCCTGATTATGCCCTACCAGTGCTCATCTACCCACTCCAGCCTCACCAAGAAGAGTCCTCTCTTTACTAGGCCAGTTCCTGTGTCCATCTGGGAAAATCTGACCTGACCATGGGTACTGAGTAGCTTTTAGAAATAAACCGTTTCTGTCACAGCTTCTGAACAGATAAATATGGAAAAGTGAGACTATTTTAAGATTTCACAGAAAGGTCTTAAAACATCTTTGTATTCACTCCTGCTTTGAACCGTTCAGCCTGCTGAGCCAGGCATGGCACACCTGTAGGGGTGGTTACCTGGCAGGACATGGACGTGCTGGTGTCCGTCCATGTGGCGAGGCAGGTGACCTGTCAGCTCTGTGAACAGCCTCACCTGGGCCCTGAGCTCCAGCTCCACCTGTGGAGGAATAGACACACCTGCTGTTTCTTCTGGGTTTCCAAGATCAATGTTAATGTGTTTAATACATGTCGGATCATCTGATCTCTATCCTGAGTAACTTCTGTGGTCTCCACAGAGGACTTTGTACTGAACACTCAGAGACAATCACTCCACAAACATGCAGCTGGGTGAGGAGGTGCCAGAGTGACACCTTCACTTTCAATAGACCAGCTGATCAAACAGCAGCCTGTGGTTTGAAGACTTCCTGAGAGCGTTATCACCTGCTACAACCTGAGGAGTATTAGCATCAGTCACATATTCACCCAGATTAGATAAGGACATGCTGATGTGCTGTTACAAGGAGGGTCCCTCTGCTGATAACAGGTGTTCTAACACACACACACACACACACACACACACACACACACACACACACACACACACACACACACACACACACACACACACACACACACACACACACACACACACACACACACACACACACCCTTCTGAGTCCTAGCAGCTGACTGAGTCTGAGCCAGCTCTCTGCTGCTGGCCTGATGCTGAACTCTCTCTCTCTCACACACACACACACACACACACACACACACACACACACACACACACACACACACACTGGTTTAGCATTTGTTGGAGTGTTTTCTGCTCTCTCACGCCCTTTAAAGAAACCTGAGTCTGTTTTTAATGTGTCGTGAGCCCTGATCATAAAACACAGGTTAGATTTAGTTGCACAGAGCGCGCCACATTCTGTGGATATGACCCAGTGAATCAGGAGGCTGGCTCAGCTTTGAGTGTTCGGTGCTGGACCTGTTTCATGCTGAGCTGTCCTCTCTGCAGCGCCTGTCTAAAGCCCATCTTTCCGTGAAAGAAGCCTCTCTGGTTGGTTAGCGTAGAGTTTGTCTGTAGGCTCTCACACACAGGTACACCCTCTGACAGGTTGGCATGGAGACCAATGGGGATGTTGTGTCTGGTGAGGAGAAAGATGCCAAATCTGTTATGTCAGGTGTAAAAGTCCCATAAAGCCATCAATCATCTTCACTTTTCTTGGCCCTGATCTGCTGAACAATATCCACTGCTCCTAAGTGTGTGTTTTTACACACTGAACGAGGAGGACGTTTACTGCCATGCCCACCAAATTCAAATAATCCATGTAGAAAATACTAAAACAAGCAGCTGTTGTGTAAATGTTGGTTGTCCTGTGACTAAATCTTAAAAAAAACAGTGGACAAAGAGGTTTGCAAATGTTTAGAAAATACCAAATAAGTCTTGACTTGCCTCTGAAATTGCATTTTTCTCTCGTCCCACCTCCTTGATGCCTCCATTGATGTCTTGTGGAAATGTGGGAACGTTTTCAAATTGCAGAATATTTTAAATAATATTTATCATGCGTGGAACCTGTGTCCTACAACATGGACTTAGTCCTGTTACCATGACCTTTACAACATGGCAGAGGAAAGAGAGGACACAGAGGCATTAGTGTGTCCTTTATTCCCTTCTACAGTTTCATTTCAGCCTTTCTGTTAACCCCTCTCTAATCCCTTATCTGAAGACCTCTTCAAGCCTCTCTCTGGACCCCCTGTACAGTTTAACACTTTAGGGAGCTAAAGTGTTTTTTAATGTGAAACTTCATATTTCAGACCTTATGCAGGATCATTGAGGAACAGCGATGTATGACAGGGGCTGCTTCACCTTTTGGCGAGGTCAGCGGCCTCTTTGGTGGCGGCGGCATTGACCAGCAGCGACACGTTGGACAATCCTCCGGCCTTGAAACAGTCCACGATGCCCTGGTTCCTCCTGGGACAGTAACCGAAGTCATCTCCAGTTACTACCAGCTTCATCCTGGTCTGAGGCATGGTCCCTGCCCTCTGAGGAGGAAGAGGAGGAGACTTGTAAGCACTCTTCATCAGATTTTGTTCAGGATTCCCTGAGGAATATCAGAGATGTCTATCACCATCCTGTCAGGGCTGTCTGCAGCACAGACAGCTGATCACTGGTAAACAAGCACCAGGCCAGACCAACATCAGCCGATATATTGTGTAATAAATGTTGTAAAGTTCATTACAGAACCTGTGTAATTATCTCAGCTCTCTCTCTGAGTCACATTAAAGTAAAGAAGTTAAATATTTGACCTGCTCAGTCTGAGTTTCACCAAACAATAATTGCAGTCTCATTTTGTGCCCATATCTGACACTTCACATTTCAAGGTCATGCCATGGTCTGTGTGTGTATGTGTGTGTGTGTATGTGTAAGAGGCTGAAGGACACACTGAGCCTGCAGGTGTTTGTTGAGCTGGCTATAAGTCATGGTTAAACACAGTGAACACCTTAAAACCAAATATCAACACTCTGTTAACCCTGAAAAGAACGTCACACTGCAGCACGACTCACCGCTGTGTGCTGACTGAGACCAAACCCACCGTGTCTCCCAGGGCAACGAGGGATGGGTATTGATAAGATTTTATTGATACCAATGCCCTTATCGATTCTGCTCATCAATCTAATTCTTTATCCATTTTCTTATAAATTCCTCTTGTGAATAGTCTCTGTATAAAAAAAGTAGCTTACAGGTTTTCTGTGTCAACATTTAATTGAGTTTATGAGTAAATCATTCTGAAACTGGTCATTGGATCTGGACATCTCTGGGTATGAGTGTGTGTGTGTGTGTGTGTGTGTGTGTGTGTGTGTGTGTGTGTGTGTGTGTGTGTGTGTGTGTTTGTGTGTGTTTGTGTGTGTGTGTGTTTGTGTGTGTGTGTGTGTGTGTGTGTGTGTGCTGTTACGTTTTTGCTTATAGTGTTTATTTAGATTTATTTATTTATTATTATTTTATTTTGTTTTGTTTTCATTTTTAGTTTATTATTGTTTATGTATGTTTATATACTTCTTCATATGTATATATAATTTTGCTATCTTGTATTACGCTACTCTGCTTTTTATGTTGCTATGAATCTGAGGATCCCCTCGAAAACGAGAAATCTTATCTCAAGGAGTTATTCCTTGAAATAAAGAACTGTTTATATATATATATATATATATATATATATATATATATATATATATATATATATATATATATATATATATATATATATATAATATAAATAGAAATAAAATTTTTAAAAATCGCACGTCCCGTGACTTTAATGTACTATTTTGTTATGTTATTGACTGAAGTAGGTCATCTAGTGTCGAAGTGCTTATAACAAATGTTTCAGTTGTTTGGAACGTTGCTGTAGTTATGAAGCCTGCAATGAACCTGCAAGTATCTTTTCTTTCATTTGCCTGTTAGTGTTTGACATTTGGAATTCTCAGTATTGTTTACAAAGACTAACTGTGATATGTTCCTGTGATGAAAGCTGAAATTCTACTCCGCAGCCTAAGTTGTTGCTAATCACTAGCATATCAATGCAATTTCTGGTATATATTAGCATTAAGCTAGAGCTAATTTGTTAATATTGTTTTTGGTAAACAAGGAGATTTACATCATGCTGAGTGTATTGAATAGGAATCGATTGAGAGAGCAATGTACATTACTCTGTGTGTTCACTTCAAAATCTAAAAAAAATTCCTGAATCAGAGTTATTTTAGGAAACTGTTTGCTAACTGCTAAGCTAGGATAGCTGCAGCAGACTAGTCGACATAAGGTCCGACAGCTCCATCATAATGTAAAGAATCGATAAGAGAATTGTTAAGCAATAAGGCTAATGATGTAAATGAATAAAACATGTCTTATCGATTCTCAACAGGAATCGGTTTATGATATCCATCTCTACCTTAGCACATGTTTTAACTTAAGAGTGCACTTTTACACACATTTTGGCTCCTAAGAAGACACTTTCATATGCATTGTGGCGCCCCAGTAGAGATGGGTACCTTTCACATTTGAAGCAATACAGTATTGATACTTAGTACCTGGCAATTGGTATTGGTACTAAATGGTACCAATTCCCGGTACTTTTTGTGTGCTATATGGTAATAGATAAAAAATTTGACAATAAAATCACAAGTTTTTCAATTTAACATATTTGTTTCTCAATATAAACTTGCAATGCTGTGTTCATGTCCAATATGGAAAATCGTCTACTCTTCCTCTCCCTCATATTAAAGAAAATGCATTTAGGTTCCTGGAGATGGTACCATTTGATTTTACGTTAATCTGTACTAGGTACTAAGGACAGAATTCAGTCAGTACCCGTAAAAGTACCTATTTTGGTACCTATCCCCGCGCCCCACTGGGCACTTCTGCATGTGTTTTCAACTGGGCCATGAGGTGGGGGGCTGTACTGCTTTAAGGGACATCATCCTTCTTCAATCCATCTCACACACACTGGGGATGGGTACCTTTCATATTTGAAATGATACAGTACCAGTGCCCCGTACCTGGCAATCAGTACCCAAAGGTAATAATTTTTGGTAATTTTGTGTGTGTTAATGTGGTAATAAATATAAATTTGTTTAAAGTCTCAGAGTTTTTCAATTTAACACATTTATTTCTCAATATAATACAATATAGACTTCCAACGCTGTGTTCATGTCCAGCATGGAAAATCACCTTCTCTTCCAATCTCTTGTGCTCACGAGGATGTGTTGAGGTACCACATGGTACATTTGATGCGAATCGCTACCCGACACATTTCGGTCATTACCCATAACAGTACCTAATTCGGTACCCATCCCTGCTACACACTCTCCAAACAGGCTTTTAACACAATCAGTCTGCATCCACAAGAATGAGCTCATCATCAAAGCACTTCTACAACACAGTCGTGTCAAGGTAACACAAAAACGAGCAGCTCCCATGAACTAATCCAAACTGCTTCACAGAGCGAAGAGCTCAACTCCCTGCCCTTGAGCAAATACTACTGCTCACCCCCCGACAATACTACTAATAAAGTACTCATGTCCTCTGTACCAAAGCGTGTACCGACAGTCAGAACTTTAGCTGTGGTATCAATGATTCCCCTTGTGTGTGGGAAATGAACAGTCCGAGCTGTGACCAGCCTTGACCTGCAGAGATTACATCAGTCCCAGAGGTCCCGATACAAACGCAGAGGTCACTTAAATAATATGCATGTACTGAATATTATAAACACTATACTGTTTACATTGGCTCAGCATTAGTGAATTACACCCTCCCAGCTGAGCGTCCACACACACACACACACACAAGCACACACACACACACACACACACACACACACACACACACACACACACACACACACACACACACACACACACACACACACACACGCACACACCACACCGGCTGATGGCTGATACTACGTCCGCTCACCGTCACTGATCCCCGGCCACACTCCCAGCTCGTCCCCGCTGCTTTGGACCACAAACACACGTCACATTTAACGCAAACACGGCTTTACCTTACCCATCGTTTCACAGCCCGCTGTCCATTTATATCCACAGCTCACACACCGACACACAAGCTGAACTTCCGACTGTGACCGGCCTGACTTTCTATGAACTACAACACAACGCCGCGCAGCGCCATCTGTCGGAGGAACATGGCGACTACTGCAGCACGACTTCAAAATAAGACTGCAGCTTTACAACCTCTGTCTGCCCGGCTCCTGATCCTCTACAGTCCGTGCTCTCAGTCAGATTTCCAATGGGAAAGGTCACCTGGCATCCTCGGGCGACACACACAAAAACCTATCGACAGTGGGTTTATTATGCAAATAAAACACGTTATTTGTATAAATTCAAAGCAAGCGACACTCCACCAGTCTAACAAAATTTACATAGCTTACCTGAAATGTTGGCTCACTCTTACCATTTATGGTAAAGATGTTTATGTTTTATTTTGCCATTTGATTTTATATGAAAGATTTCCACCAATTTACAGTAAATGGAAGTAAAAACCAAAATTACACATTTTGAAACACTTTTACAAACTTAAAATTAATTTACATTTTACAAAACATTATTTCGGTTTGAAAAAACTAAATTCAATTAAAATTTAAATTAATTCAAGCTTCATATTAAGACGAAACAAGTTTACAAGATGCAAAATACATTTACAACGACTGAGACAAATTAACAATGTCAGACTTTCCAGCCTCTGTACCCACGGGTTACCGCTCAGTAAGCGAAGCTTAGAAATTTGTTCCTCTCTTTAGTGCTGAGGGTGGACAGACACGAATAAAGCTGATACACTGGAACACGAATTTCCCCTCAAAACTTTTAAGGCTTTTGGAGCTCTTATTTTGAAAATTTCGTAACAGGTTTTATTTGTCTTCACACGTCATCACCCTTTACACGGTTTGAACCTCACAGGACGCCATAGACACAGCTGTTACGTTACCTGAGCCTTGTGTGCCATCGACGGAGCCTCTGAGTGAACTATCTGAAGCTTTAAAATAAGTTAATACAGAAATTTTAAACCGAGACCTTCCTCCTCCTCCTCCTCCTCCTCCTCCCCCCGAGGAACTGGACAACCTCTCCCCTCCGACGAATTCACTGAAAGCAGCTTACCTGTGATCGCGAGCGCCGGAACACTGCACCTGAGCTGTCAACAGTTGACAGGTGTCTGCTGTCAGGTGTGCTAACGTCATGGAGACGCTGATCAAACAGGATCCAGGACCTGGGGCTACAATCAGCCTATCACCAGATCAGACAAGAGGGTGCAGGTTTAAACTGTCCCAGAACAGGTTAAAAACCATTCAACCAAACTGGACCAGTTAATCACAGATGTCTTGATGTACAACCTACTTACAAACACATCAACAAGCGCATAAGAGGACTGAAAAAAGAACAAAATAAGTACACATTTATGCACCTCTCAGGTGTTATTGTAGAATTCAAAGGGTTTTCAAAATGTTTGAATTTACATTAGTTTTTAGGAACATGTTATGTAATGTTGGTCTCACAATTCTGTTTTTACTCACTCTGTTTGACAAAGCATATAAAACAATGAAGAGTTCATTGGCAGGGTTGAGCGCCCATGGTGCTGCATAACAGTCACTAAATACATACATACATTATTATAGGTATGTCAGCATATATTCTTCAGGCTATGTAGTTTGACTTCAGATAAAGCTTAATCTTACTTTCACATTCAACCAAATTCACACAAAAAGTGTCTGGACAGCCTACTACACTCTCTGTTTATCAGCTAGCAGCTATCTAAAGAGTACTTATTTATTTTAATCACTCTATTTTTGTATTTTTCTACTGGCTCTATTAATTGCTGCTGTCAACACAAAAATTTCCCGCTTTGGGATCAATTAAGTAATTCTATTCTATTCTATTCTATTCTATTCTATTCTATTCTATTCTATTCTATTCTATTCTATTTGGGCAGAAAACAAAACAAATAATAACAAGGACAATAAAAAAGCCTTGGATCACTTACATATTTTTTTTACACAGTTAATCATTTAAATAGATAATAGATAATTTCAACTACTAATATATTTAGAGTTTCAAACAATGAAACCAGAAAAAAAATATTACTTTTTGGTTCAAATTATTAAGATTAAACAGAAAACACATTTAGAGTTTGTTATAATAGTAATCATCAAAGACATTATATTTCTATCAGTATTGTCCATGTATTAACATGTGAGGAGAGTAGTGGCTTTATGTTTTGTGTAAGGTGCAATACTTCTCTGCTATCAGAAACTCAGGGCTGTAGAATGGACCGATTTACACATTTTGGCAAAGGAAGCAGCATTTACCTCCATTCATTCAGACAAGTTCTTGTTTGATTCAGATGAGTTGTTGTCTCTTAACACTAAATTAAAACTGTTAGTACCATAAAAATGCCTGGTTGTTTTGTCGTCAGCTGTCAGAAATGACAACACCATGGGGTCAATTTGTATTCAGTTCTGACCGTTACAGATCTACAGGTGTTTTGGAGAATAGAGTGACTGTGCTAATTGGAGACTCTCAGCTGAACATGTCAGTGATGGTCTGCTGAGAGTCACCAGTTAACAGGGTCACACTTTACACTGAAACACCAGCAATGTCTGCAGGTGTGTTATTAAATGAGCCATCTGTATCCAACCTCAGTTAACCAGGTTTGACCACCAACAAGCAATACTAACTGCTGATATTCAAAATACAGATTTGATTTTGCTTACTTGATGAAAAAGTTGGTTTGGGGCTGAGGTTCTGACCAAACATGGACTCAATATAGAGAGGAAATAATAACTGAAGTTATAAATTATGATTAACAGAAACAGATTTTAGGATCAAAGTAAAATCACAGTATATTATCAAACTATTCACCAGTCTTATTGGCAATTTTAACGTACAAACCATTAAATTCTGATGGATTTGGAGCAGTTCTCTGCCTGGTCTTAGTTGTCTGGCTCCTCCTTGGTCTCAAACTCAGTGGGCTGTGTTCTGGTCTTTGGTGAAGGGTGCCTGCTTTATTGACACCAGTTCATGTCTTCATATTTCACAGATTGGTAAGTGGATAATGCAGTCATCATGAGCATTGAGTGACTTGTGAGTTTAAACTCCTCTCTGGGTAAAAACTCCTCTCCATCTGATATCTGTTCTCGGGTTGATCTCTTCTATCCACCCACTGATGCCTCATGAACCTGTGAGTTGTTCACCATCTGTCAGTTTGGTGTTATTTAAGTAAAAAATGTGTTTTTTGATGGTTAACTTCCTTCTGCTGTTTGACCAACTGCTTTACTCTGCAGCACTTTATGCATGTATTTCACAACTACAGATGTTATAGACACTGTAACCATCACAGAAATATTCAAGACCCTGAACTGACTTGAATTGTAAGACATCCAGTCCAATAAAACGGGGAGTTGAGTCCAAAGAGAAGGTTGCAGGTTGTGTGAGTTTGTGGCATGCTGACTGGATCTATAAACATGTTTACCATCCAACAGCACTGCAGGGTTAAACATGGTCTTTTAAAAAGAATACCCGTTTACTACTTGAAGTCTTTTTCTAGTTTTCAACAGTCCACGTCCTCTTGGTATTGTTCAATCTCTATATACCTTATTTCTAGATTCATCTTTGTGATCAATGCTTGGTCTGTTACTTACTCTACTGTGATCTCAGTGTTCCTGACTCTACGGTTAGACTAAAGCAGTGAAACTACAGAGGAGGAAACTTCTCCATGGAGCTGTGTGCATGAGAAGTGTTTCTCTTTCTGAAGGGCTCATTTATGAATGAACAGATGCTGGACAGCACACACCTGAGGCTCTTACCTACACAGGTGATAAGCTTCAGCATCCTTAAAACACATGGGCCGCGGTTAACTGTTCTCTATTAAACAGTGTGTTTTTGCTGAATGCTGCTAATCTCCATGTCTGTCATGGACCTGTTGACTGACGAAATCACACCTGGAACTGTGGTTTTCTCTTCCTCTACAAACACTTATTTTTTCTCCTGGCACACAAACAGAGGGGTGTCTTTTTACACTCTGAGGCCAAGTAGGAATGCTTCTAGTGTGTGTGTGTGTGTGTGTGTGTGTGTGTGTGTGTGTGTGTGTGTGTGTGTGTGTGTGTGTGTGTGTGTGTGTGTGTTGTCAAAGCGGTGTATCATCAGTGACTCAACAACAGACCTGGTCACATTCTTGCAGTGGAATATGGAGATATCTTTAAACGTCATGACCACAGACTGTAAAAAAATGAACATCATCTCATTCGGCTAGTTGTGAGGTCTCCACAAAAACTACTCCCCCTGGTGGCTGTCTGAAAAAAAAAAATCCATGTATCCAGGCATTTCACATGGAATGTGATTAAACTAAAAAAAAAAAACACTGTGGTGATATGAAGATACTATTGGGCTGCGTTGTACTCAAGTCCTCTTTTTTTCTGAAAAGTTTCTTTTTCATTTGTTAATAGAGGTTAAAAACTGTGTTTGACCTTAGGTTTAACAATGATTGACAGCTGATGTTCTTGTGTAGTTTTTTCAGGAACCAAGAAGTGATTAAACTTTTGAAAGAAAAAAAAACTTCTTTTTTTCTCACCCAGCTCCACACAGATTCTTTACAGCGCAGACTCTGGCTGCACAACGGCCTGTGACAGGGGTATTACGGCTTCAAATCGTACAGTGGTAGAAACAGTACACGCTCTCCATTTTCTACAGGCTATGGTTAAAACACTTACAGCAGCAGATATTCAAGAGACGAGTAGAGTCTGAAAGAGACATTTAAAGCCTACCTTCTCCAGATTCCAGTACACATCAGACCAGGACCAGAGACAGCGTGTGAGACACTAAAATGACTGCAGAAGACATTAAAAGGTGTTTAATAACTACTGAGATATAAAGACACACCTTTTTACAGAGTGTCATGATGAACAATCTGCTGGGATGTGAGTGTGTTGATTCAAGTCCATATGAAGGCGACACAGCAGACATCAGTCTGCAGGGTCACACAGTCAATGAAAACCATGATCTGTTACAGTCCACAGAGCTGCAGGTCCAGGCCCTGCAGGAAGAGCCAGACTAGTTATGGTCCTTCATCCACTGCTCGGTCCACTGCACAATCTGGTCCAGGTTCTTCTCCAAGTCCTCTGGACTGTTACTGGGCAGCTGGTGGACGATGTCATGGCTGTAGGCCTCCATGGCCTCCTCGTAGATGGTCTGAAAGATCTCACACTGCACGTTGTCCTGCAGCTTTTTTCCTGCGTAGCCTCTGTCAGGTCAAACACAGGAAGAGGTCATCTTCAGCCTGCTCTGGTCCCTAAAGCACAAAGATTTCTCCAGATTGCTGGAATCAGGATACCATGAACTGTAGGTGCCAGGATATTCAAAGTCTTCCCACTGACAAACACGCTTCTAAAGAGTGATTTCATAATAAGAGGTACAGTTGAAGTCCATGGGGTACACTCATCAATCTTTAGAGGTGTCCCAGTCTGATATTGATATCGGATATCGGTCTGATATCAGCAAAAAAAAAAAGTATCAGTATCGTATCGGTATGCATCTAAAATCTGCGATGTAAGCACTACGATATAAGCAGTTTCTGTTGCCTATTGGTTAATAATAAATGGATCAGTTTTTCATCATACCTACTGTTGCTGACTACTGTTCTTTGTTTGAATAATATCACTTAATCAAGCCTTTTCTAACATGGCAGACATACTACAGAATAAGTCATAAAAGTATGCATGTTTAATGCTGATATCGTATCAGATTAATATCGGTATCAGCCATTACTCATTGCTGCAGTATCGGTATCGTATCGGAAGTGAAAATGTAACATTGGGACATCCCTATCAATTTTACTAAATATTCTTTTCCAGCAATGACCAATTTTACAGTGGGTCATTTGGTGATATTTCACTTTCATTTAATACAGAAAGTTAACAGCTTCCATCATTTATTCAGGTTTTTTTTTCAGTATTAATCCTTCAAAGTAATCATTTAAACACGACAAAGGTGTTTTAAAAACTGTTTAAATGATTAATTTAGATAAATTAACTCACTTTGTGTGTGTCAGAGAAATCTGTCAACTGTGTTACCCTTTGAAAAATCCCTATAAATCAGCAATGGTTTGCTCCTAAGTCACATGACCCAAATCAACTGAGGTCCCATCCTTTTTGGTGGGAACCTTGAAGAAAGAGTGACATGTTTCAGCTCCTCCTCATCAATATTTCATCAGAATGATTGTCTGTACATGGGGCGCACTAATTCTTCGTCAACTGTGTTACCAACATTTTCTGCTATTCTTACCAGAAAGATGTTATAAAGACCAAACTGTAATGAAAATGAGCAGAAATATGAGCTGATGGAGGTCAGGTGGTGGTATGTTCACAGTCTGCAGTTAGCACAAGGGACAAAAATGGAGGAAATGTTGACTGTGTCAGCATCACTACAAGGAGGCTAAAGAGCCGCTTGTGGCTCCAGAGCCACAGGTTGCAGACCCCTGTTCTGGACATATAAAGCAAAAAAGCATGGTTTCTTTTCTTTTTTTTTGTATACCTGAAATAGTCTCCTGATTATCACTCTAAAATTAATTCACAATATTTCAACACAGTTTCAAGGACTGGTGAATCTCCGGCCAGCTTTCCTTCTGAGAGACTCTGCCTCTCTAAGAGGTTGGTTCTTATACCCAGTTGTCTTGTTGACTCGCTGTCAATAAACCTAATTAGTCTTAAAAAGCTCCAACAGCTGTTTCTCATCTTCTCATCAAATAGTCAAATGTCTGACTTTAAAGATTTAATATGTTGTCTATATTCTGTTGTGACTAAAAATGGGTTTGTGCCATTTGTAAATCAATGATTTCCGTCTGTATTTAAAATGTCCCGTCTGTTTTGAAATGGTGTTGAATATGATAGAGTGATGAAGAGGAGGGGTTACCTGCTCTCCAGCCTGGTGTACAGCTGTGTGTTGTCCGTGCGGAGGACAAAGACAATATGAAACCAGCGCTCAGGAAACAAATCACAGCCGTGGTAGTCCACTATCACTCCTCCTTCCTCCATCTTTTCATCCAGCTCGTCCACCACCTGCAGCAGAGTCACATGAAGCATTTACCTCAGGTCTAGATCCAAGCAGCAGCTCATCACTGCTCTCACAGCTGTGTTAAGAAACAGCCTCATATCCACAAACGTGTCAGGATGTAGGGTCCGAGTGTGGAGGAAAACTCACCCGGTCTTCATCCAGAATGGGACACTGATACTCTTCATCATAGCCATCATACAACTGTCCTGTTGGAGACAGACAGCCTCAGTGTGAAGTACTGTTAGCATGCAGCCAATGAGAACACAGACAGTGGCAGCACAGGAACCAGTGTTTCTGAGTAAATGAGAGTGTTTCTTTGTTATACATGTTCATTTCACACTGCTCACCTTCCTGAGCCAGGTCTCCAATGTTAACGTAGGTCAGTCCTGTCCTCTGAGCCAGCTCCTTCCCTAATGTGGTCTTTCCAACACCAGGGGTCCCTGCAGGGGAGAAAAAACACATAAAACACCACATCAGACCACATGTCCTCTGAAAACTACTGCCTGTTTACAGCTGTAGTCACAAAAAACATCCTTGTGTGAGACCGGATCAGGTTCACATCTGAAGAGCCCCCTTTATGACACTATTCATACGGGATCAGTATTACTTGAGGACCACTGGGCAGTTTAAAAATCAACCCCTGGTGTGGATTTTTGGCACATTCACACTGGATATGCAGAGCCTGTAACTGACTTTATTTCAGTGATGTTCCTGATGAAAAACACCACTAAGACCCACCATGCTTTTGCAGCAGCATCACAATCTGCAGCTTACAGAAGATGTCCAAACTTTAGGTAATGATACAGTCTAAAATAATGGTTTTGAGGTGTCTGTGCAGGTGAATCAGTGGTTACATACATATCCTCCTGACTACCAGTAGTTCAAATTTGTCCTCTGTGGAGGACATTTGTAAACCTAAATATCTTCCACTTACTTCACACTACTGAATAAACTCCTCATGCCATCTACAGAGGACATTTAGGGCTTTTCAATGATACCAAATGATCAAGGGTGGGGCTTTGGTACCTTTCTCTTTTTCATTAAGTGGAAGTGCAATTTATGGGAAGAGAAAAAGTAAGTGTATAAAACTTTTTAATAAGCAAATTTTGGCTTGAAAATTTTGGTGGCATATTTTATATGGGACTCTTAACAACACATTTAAACATTGTCTGAATAATTTTTTACTGTATTTTAGCATTGTAATATGCATTGTAATATACATAATATCTGAAATATAAAAAAGTTTTTTTTCCAAAAAAATGTGTTCAGTATTCTAATAACCTCACAAAGATTAGGGAATCTTAAAATCTTTATGACAATATTTTTTTTCCTGGTAGTCAGGAGGATATGGGATCAAAAACAGGAAGCATTTTCCATATTCTGACTTGGGATCTGTGGAGACATGTAAATTCTTTCTAACCCAGATAAAGGCATGCAATACGCTCAACTGATTTTTATATAGATCTCTGATAATGTTGTCCAGGTGAGGATGTATACTTGGGTATGGCTAAATGGTCTTTATAGTGCGGCTGGGAAAAAAAAGACATGACTTGTAAATGTTTACACCAAGAGGCACACATTTGAAACATTGTATTAATTCAAAACGAGAGGTGAAGTTTCCTTGTCTTTTTTAAAAAAGTTCGCGTCATTAGTAGAGCCCGAGCCGATTATGCCTGTCACGGCCAAAATGTAGCCAATTATAAAATTTTTTTGCTCTGCTGAGATTCTGTCACTCCTGCTCTTGTGTGTCTGTGTGCTGGGTCCCGAAAGTTGTTTTTTTGTGAGATAAACAGAGATAAATGCTACTGTTAATTCACATGTCCACCATTATCTAATGTAAGACTATAATACAGCGTTTTAACGTTGTGTAAGTTGCTCATTGTGTGTTTACAGTTTGACTTTTTTTCTTCTTACCTTGTTTAAAGTTTGACTTCTTTATTTATTATTGTGTTTACAGCTTGTTCTTATTTATCATTGGTTTACACTACAGTTCTTATGTTGACAGATTTATAATTAAAGTTACTTGTTTATTTTAATAGTGTTCTGTCTCTGTCTTTAATCATATGGGTATTATAATGATTTGTGATTATATACAGTATATATCCTGTGTATATCAATGAATTTATTATATGTATCAGCCCATATATATCAGATATCGGTCAATATATCAGATATCAGCCAATATATCTGATATCGGCTTTATTTTGCCCCAAGTATCGGAATCAGCCCCAAAAATGCCATATCGGTCAGGCTCTGGTCATTAGCATAGAAATACACCTCATATTTGGTATCATCAGAGCTGCTCTTCAGGCAGTCATGTGGTTCCTCTGGTGGACAACTCTTAGACTGTACAGTACAGGGATCAGACTGTAGTCAGACTGATGGAGGGTACTTTACATACATACCTTTTATATATATATATATATATATATATATATATATATATATATATATATATATATATATATATATATATATATATATATATATATATATATATTATGATAGACTAATATGATCTTTTTAGGTTTAATAGTTGGAGTCCTAAAAAACATACAACACTCACTGATTGGTTTCCCGTGTTCTAGAAACAGCCGGTGAAGATTTTGAAAGATTAAAAATATGAAACACACTGTTCTAGCAGATAGTACACAATACCCTTAAGTTAAATACAGTAAAGTGATGAGTAATAAAATCAGAAAATGGTAGTTTAATCACCTGTTAACAGGATGTTTGGTCTCTTCCTCATCTTCATGCCTCTGTGAGCAGCGCACACGTGTTTCTGTGTCCGGCACCTTCAACACAAAATATCTGACTTTATCCTGGGTGAAACAAGCAGCACTACAACACTGACCTGACGGACAGAAGCACACAAACACACCTGGACAACTGAGACGTGAAATACACGGTCCCTGGGCTCCTGGCTGTCTACCGTCACCACACAGCACCACTGTGCACAAACACTGCCGTAAACCGTCCGAGGCTTCGCGGCCATTTTACGGCAGTACACAGTCAATCTGCGGCAGACAACGGATTTCAGAATTTAAATGAACAAAGTTTGAGAGGAAGTCTCAAAGTTATCGAGATAAAACCCAAAGTTAAAAACAGGACTCAGCTCCAAGGGGTGTTTTTCTGTAGTGTTCAAGTCTGTGTCCCATTTATCAGGTTTGATTCAGATTTAGAGGGGCGGGCAATCTGATACTGACACTCATGCTACGACAAGGTAAGTTTACTAACATAAGGAGATAACCCAATGACTAATAAGGCCAGTTTAGGTCATCTAAACTAAAACCCTAACCTGCTGAGAAATGTGGTACAGTTCAAACACACAGTGAGACCCTGAAATGTACTCTAAGGGAGAGACCTGACTCTAGTTTGCTGCCTGCTGTAATGCGATGTATTATCCCTGTGAATGTGTGTCGTTGGTGTTTTAATAGAAACTGTGTGCTGTGTGTTTCAGGGTGCTCGGTGCTGCTGTTAAACTGAAGCAGCTCAGTGAGGATGTCTGTGGGAGAGAAATCTCCTCTTAGCAGGGTCAGTAATTTAACACGAGTGCTCTGTCATCTGTTTATGTGAAGATATGATCAAAATATGATTGTTTATATGTTGCAGCTCTAGGAACAAATGAAGAGCACACAGCCACAGTGTGCGTTCTCTGTGTGTGTTGTCTGCTCTAATCGCTCTGCAAAGGTTTGAGAACCCAGGGGACCAGTTTATGGATTTTAAAGTCAGATTTGGTCCCCTTTTTGGCTTGCAGAGGATTTCCCTCTTCTCTTTGGGGCCCAGGACTCAGCGTCCTTTATTTCCAAAAAGAATATCAGATTTGGATCCCCCAGACCACAGGACAGTATTACACTTCCATGGTCAGGCCCAGTCGTAGGTGTTTATGAATGAATCATGTTTTGTATCATGGAGGTCAAAAGGTTTTCCCCCTACTTTTCACACAGAAACCAAATTATTTTACAAAACCAAAAACTACTGGAGTCTAAATCCTTACCCTGCCTAGTGCTAACAGTCAGATGTGTCCTTTTGCTGATAACAGCCTGCAGTAGTTTGTTTTAGTTTGTAACAAGTCTTTGACACACCTCCCGAGGAATCTCAGACCATTCTTCTTTGGCATATCACACAAGCTCCTCCATGTCTTCTGGTATGGACCCTGCTCTTCAGTTCAGCCCCCTCTTACACATTTTCAGTGGGATTCAGGTCAGGGCTTTGTTTAGGCCAGTCAGCGGTCATGCTCTTGGCTTGCAAGTCCATTTCTGGGACATCAGGGCTGTCTCCTTTGGCCCTTTGACAGTTCCTGACTCAGCTAAGTGAACTTGGGTAGGTTGGCCGTTGTTCTGGGCTTTTTAGAGGTTTTCTTTCCAGAGTCCAGTTTGAGATCTTTGTCTTCCTACCTCTCCCAGACCCAGACTTCTTCTGGACTGTGTGGCCCTCTGCTCTGAATTTCTTGATGATACTTCTCTCTCCACTCTCTTGACACGCTGTCATAACTTTCTTTATCCTTCTCCTTATTTGTAATAGGGCTGAACGATTTTGGAAAAGAATCTAAATGCGATTTTTTTTAGACCGATATTATGATTGCGATTTAGCATACGATTTTTTTTTGGGGGGGGGTGGACTTTTATCTTCTGCATTGTTCACTTAACACAAGTTTTAAGTAATTTCATAGTATGACTAACCAACAAAAGATACTGTTGACATTTAAACAAGTCTTTTTTGTATTCCTTAATTGAAAAAGAAAAAGGAATACTGTGAAATTTTACTGACCTCCAGTGTCAGTAAGAGTAACAAACCATACAGAAAAAAGTGACAAAGGGGCGTGGCTCTACGATCTACTAGATGGATCTTTGTAGCTCACAGGGTTTGTTTTGCCAGAAAAAACAGCATTTTGCCTTTTGCTGGTTTTAAGGGAGAACAAGTACAAGTTACTATATTCCCTCCATGTCTGTGTACATAAACCTTTTTTTTCTCTAATTGCAGCCTTTGGGATTTGAAAATTGCATTCTAGTACACTGCAATGTTGGTTTAAAATCGATTAATTGTTCAGCTCTACTTTGTAAGTGTCAACACTTTTTTCTTCAGTATGGATTGATGTCCATGGGGCTTTTGGCTCCAGTGACAGCTAAAGGCCTGAGCTGAGCTTTTCATTCTGTGTGTAAAGTGGAGGAAAACCCTCAGTTTGAACTGGATTTAGTGTAATAGTTTGGCTGTAATTTATTGATCTGACCCATTGAATTAAAATGTTTTTGAAGAAGCCATGCTTTTTAGTCCCAGGTTGTTGCTGATAGATCTTTGATTCTTTGTGTCTGACTCTCTCCAGCAGTTGAACAGCTGGGTGGATCCATCCTTCTTTGATTTCCCAGCAGACAGTCTCTCTGTGCCTGCCCGGAGAAAAGGGGGTCAGGGTTTAAACTCAAAGTGCGAAGCAAAGAAGAGCAGAAAGAGGAAAGGAGAGAGCAGCTCAGATGCTCTGAAGTCCTCTCTGCTCAAAGAGCTGGCTCACAGGGACCAGAATGAACCCTGGGTGGACCGATACACACCTCGCTCACAGGTCAGACTTTGTGTTGTTCATCATAACCTCATAACATCATGCAGCAGCTGTACAGCAGGGGTCATTTTCCCTCAGCTCACCTGGGTGAAAGTCATTCATGAGGCACAAATCTACTTAATCTTCACAATAAAGACTATCAACAGGATAAAATTGTACCACAGTTAAAATCTGATGAATAGTTATCTAGGGATGGGTACTGAAGCAGGTACTTTTTTAGGTAGGGACCGAATTCTGACACAAGTACTGGGTACCGATTCATGTAAAGTCAAAAGGTACCATGTTAAGGTACCTAAATGCATCTTTGTGACTTTGAGGAAGTGAAAGAGCAGGCGAATTTCCATGCTGCACATGAACACAGCATTCCAAGTTTATATATTGAAGAATAAATATGTTAAATTGAAAAAATATATATATTTCATTATTAAACAAATTGATATTTTTTACCACATTAACACACAAAAGTACAGAAAGTTGGTACCGTTGAGTACCGGTATCGATTGCCAGGTACCAGGCATTGGTACCGTATCATTTCAACTGTGAAAGGTACCCATCCCTATAGTTATCTAAATGAGACATTTTTGAATTTATAAAATTGTACATCTTTTTTGTTTTTAAAAAATTAACATAACTTTCAAAATTTTTGAAATTTGCAAAAAATGAAAGAAAAAATGTAATTAAAAAAAATCGAAAACATTTTAAAAAAGTTGAAAAAATTCCTAAGATTTTAAAATTTCTGAAATTTGTAAAAAAAAATCACAAAATTAGTAGAATTTTGGAAATTGGTAAAATTTCCAATGATAACAAAAAATATAGATTTCATTTTTCATTTCTGCATTTTAAAAATTTTCAACAACTGAAAAAAGTGACATTTAATAAATTTTCAAAAAATGTATAAACATTTGAAACAATACTTGAATTAAATAACATAAAATGATAATAATCCTGAATAATCCTTCTTTTCCTCTGTCTCACCACATATCAAGCATGTGTATTAAGCTGGCATGTTGTCAGTTAAATGAATCCACCCACACAGAATTAAGATCTGTATTTTCCTCCAGATTTGTCTTTTTGTAGATCTTACCAGGGCTGTAAAACTTGAGGTTAGTCACAGGTGCATGGAAAGTTGGTGGATTGTTGATGTTGTAGGAGGTGAAGTAGAGCGGTGACAGGCTTTATTGACAGATGGGATGAAGATTGAGTTCAGCAAAATGTTAAATCATGATTATATTTCGTGTCAGTGTCTTTAATCATCAATACCCTCTTTAAGAAAAATAACAAATATTTATTTCAAAAATATTTTTTTAAAGCTACAAGGACTGCAAAGAAGTCAAAGAGCCACATGAGGCTCCAGAACTGCAGGTTAAGGATTCTTGCTTTACAGGGACAAAAGCATTGATTCAACACAGAATTTCATCACAGGCATGAGCCTGCTTAAAAAACTGGAAACTTCCCCTGTAACAATTCAATTCAACTGTAATGGAGACTGTCTGTTGTATTGATGACTCTCTATGTATGTGTGTGTGTGTGTGTGTGTGTGTGTGTGTGTGTGTGTGTGTGTGTGTGTGTGTGTGTGTGTGTGTGTGTGCCCGCGTGCGTGTGTGTGTGTGTGTGTGTGTCTGTGTCTGTGTCTGTGTCTGTGTCTGTGTCTGTGTGTGTGTGTGTGTGTGTGTGTGTGTGTGTGTGTGTGTGTGTGTGTGCAGGCTGAGCTCGCTGTGCACAAGAAGAAGATTGAGGAAGTGGAGAGCTGGCTGAGAGGTTTCTCCTCACAGGTACCTGAAGTTTCACTTTCATTTCAGCAGCTGAATCTTGTTTCAATCATCCTCTCTGCTAGAGATGGGTATTGAATTAGGTACTTTTATAGGTACTGACCAAATTCTGTCAAAAGTACCAGGTACTGATACATGTAGAATCAAAAGGTACCATGTTTAGGTACCTAAATGCATCTTTGTGACTGTGAGGGAGTGGTAGCCAATTTTCCATGCTGGACATGAACACAGCATTGCAAGGTTATATAATGAAGAATAAATTTGTGTAGTTGAAAAAAAAACATGTACTTTGTTTCTAAACTAATTGATATTTTGACCATGTGAACACAAAAAAATTACAGAAAATTGATACTGTTGAGTACCGGTACCGATTGCCAGATACCGGTCATCGGCACTGTATAGTTTCAAATGTGAAAGGTACACATCCCAACCCTCTGCCCTGTTGCTTCATCCAGAGCTGTGAAGAACAACATCAGCTCTCCTCTCTGTGCAGTTCAAAAAGTCAGGTGTCAGCAGGCCTTGGTGCCTGTGGGAGAAACAGGTTTCAGACTTGTTAACTGGACTGAGAATGATGCAGCACATGGGCGAAGGAGTCCTTGCTGAGTCCCTTCTTGCTAACTGGGTGGTGGAGGGGGTGAGCCTTTGTTCACAGAGGCAGTTAAAGAGTTTTCTGTCTGTGCTCCACCACAGGGGGGCGTGCTGCTACTGACTGGACCCTCCGGCTGTGGTAAGACAGCCACAGTCCGGGTTCTGTGTGGAGAGCTGGGTCTTCGGGTCCAGGAGTGGACCAACCCCACACACCTGGACCACTACAGCAGCAGTGATCAAGGTGAGGACCCTGATGGTGGTGTTACCTGGCTCACACCTCTGTGGGTTAATTCATATGTTTGTGTTACTGACAGCCAGTGCTTATCACAGAGCTGAGTTAGGGCTCACACAGTGTCTGCTGATACTGTCTGTGTGTGACTCTGTCTCTTCCTCTTTAACCAGACTGGCGGATGATGGACTTCTCCTTCTCCTCCTCCCAGTTAGCCCAGTTTCAGGACTTCCTGCTTAGAGCTAACAAGTATAATTGTTTGAAGATGACGAGTGATGGAGGAGCCTCAGACAGGAAGGTCATCCTGGTGGAGGTAAATAAAGTTATTCCTCTTCATCCTGTCCCTGGCACAGCATGAGGAGGGTTGACGTGGCTGGACAGGCTGGACGGTCTACACTCAATGCCCCAAACAGAAGACCAGCAGACTGTTTGAGGCTGACTAACTCTTTCTGCTTGGTCTTGGATTGGATGGCTTTGATGTGTTTAAATGTTTCCAAGATGCCTGGTCTTCTGTTTGTATGTGCAGCTGCTCTTATCTGTCTCTTATCTGCCCCTCTTCACTGTGACACTCTTAAAAAGGAGATTTAATCTCAGTGGGTTTGGTTCCCTGGTTAGATATAGGTTAACAAAAAACACAAAGAAATACAACATTTTGATCTCAGAGATCTGAAAATGTTTCCTTTGAAGTTTCTTGTTGACCACTGTGTGCTCTCTTGTATGGTCTGGTTGTTTTGATGATCCTACGATGCTGTGTTTGCATTAATGTGGGTCAACCCTGCCTGCTGTCTCCTCAGGATTTTCCAAACCAGTTCTACAGACAGCCAGGCAGCCTGCACGATGTCCTGAGGTGAGAACCAAGGTTATAATAGTTTTAGATTTGTCATTATAGTTTAGTTTTAGTTAGTTTTGACATTGTTTTCTCATTACAGTCTAGTTTTCATTAGTTTTAGAGCAGGCATTCTAGTTTTTATTTAGTTTGGTTTTTGCAACAAGGCTTAGTTTTAGTTTAGTTTCAGTTTAGTTTTAGTTTTTTCATACCTTATTAACCAGGCACAGGATTCAAAAAGGTCAGAGTAAATATTTTTTAATACTGTTTATTTTCAAGTCCAACATAGTGCTGTAACAATAAAGTCAGACTCACTTGCAATAAAACTATTACAGATGCTCTGATTCATTGCCCCCCTACGTTTTGTCGCAGCACAGCACACAACCAGTCAGTGCAGTAAACAAGCACGTCCCAGTAAGTCACTATGATGGTGCTGTACGGCGCTGACAACTGCCGAAAACTATTGTAAAATTGGTTGGGAAAATGTGTCGGGTTAGTTTAAATCCTAAAGGCTATTAACATTGTCAGAAACTATAACTAAGGAAATTTTGTCTATGATTTTAGTTAATTAGAGTTAGTTTTATGAACACAAGGTACAGTTTTAGTTTACTTATCGTTTTTGTTTTCTTTTCTAGTTTTTATTAGTTTGAGTTAACTGCAATGTTCGTTTTCAGTTTCGTTTTAGTTAACTATTACAACCTTGGTGAGAACTCAGAGTAAATCCTGACCCTGTGCTCTGTCTGACCCTGTGCTTCATGTGTTGCTCTGTGTGTTTTCTAGGCGCTTTGTAAAGACCAGTCGATGTCCCCTGGTGTTCATCGTGTCTGACAGCCTCAGCGGGGACAGCAGCTCACGTTTTCTTTTTCCAAGAGAGATCCAGGAGGAGCTGCACATCACCAGCATCAGGTCTGACATAGGGCTGCAACTAACCATTATTTTTAATGCCAACTAATCTATTGGTTATTTTTTTCGATTAGTCAATTAATCATGATTATTTTGTGTTTCAACCTAATTTGGCCTTTAAAATGTGTAGACCTTTAAAATTCAACCTGTGTGTTGCATTTTCACTGCATTTACTCAGAGTAAGGCTCACACCTCTGATTGGTCAGCCCTGTGTCATGTTTGTTTGTTTGTCTTTAATTCATTCATGATGTGATAAAAATATTTAAAGTATAATACAAAATAAAACAAACCCCAAAAAATCTCAAAACGAATGAGGCAGGTAACTAGACAAATGAAGTTGTTGTTCGCATTGTTGGACAGACCGCTTATGAGTGACTTTGAGATTGTTTTCCAATGTTCAGTTGCTCACTGGGGCTTGCTTTGCTCTCTGTGTGATCCTGCTGGACTCTCCCAGCTCTTCATATCAACCCATTAAGTTAAGTTTCTCTACATGGGCTACCTGATGGTACAAATTTTCAAAATTTTCTCATGCCCGCTCTGCCCCTCCTCCTCCCCGCTGAGTGTTTGAGTGTGAGAGCTCCTTCAGATAAATGTCCTCTCTTTTAAAAAGTTAAAACAAAAAAAACCCTAAATGATCCCAAAATATGACTCACAGATGGCTCTAATTTAAATCAATGATGGTGTGCTTTTTAAATTATTCACAATGGTAGATAACTTAATAGTTCCTCTGGTAGTTTACCTGATGGTTCCTCTGGTAGTTTACCTGGTGGTTCCTCTGGTAGTTTACCTGATGGATCCATTTGTAGTTTACATGATGTTTCATCTGGTAGCTTACCTAAAAGTTGCATTTGTAGTTTACCTGATGGTTCCATTTGTAGTTTACCTGATGGTTCCTCTGGTAGTTTACCTGATGGTTCCTCTGGTAGTTTACCTGATGGTTCCTCTGGTAGTTTACCTGATGGTTCCATTTGTAGTTTACCTGATGGTTCCATTTGTAGTTTACCTGATGTTTCATCTGGTAGCTTACCTAACAGTTGCATTTGTAGTTTACCTGATGGTTCCATTTTGGTTTACCTGATGTTTCATCTGGTAGCTTACCTAACAGTTGCATTTGTAGTTTACCTGATGGTTCCATTTGTATTTTACCTGATGTTTCATCTGGTAGCTTCCCTAAAAGTTGCATTTGTAGTTTACCTGATGGTTCCATTTGTAGTTTACCTGATGGTTCCATTTGTAGTTTACCTGATGGTTCCATTTGTAGTTTACCTGATGTTTCATCTGGTAGCTTACCTAAAAGTTGCATTTGTAGTTTACCTGATGGTTCCTCTGTTAGTTTACCTGATGGTTCCATTTGTAGTTTACCTGATGGTTCCTCTGTTAGTTTACCTGATGGTTTCATTTGTAGTTTACCTGATGGTTCCTCTGTTAGTTTACCTGATGGTTCCTCTGTTAGTTTACCTGATGGTTCCATTTGTAGTTTACCTGATGTTTCATCTGGTAGCTTACCTAATAGTTGCATTTGTAGTTTACCTGATGGTTCCTCTGGTAGTTTACCTGATGGTTCTTCTTGTAGCTTACCTGACCTTTCATCTGGTAGCTTACGTAATACTTGCATTTGTAGTTAACCTGATGGTTCCTCTGGTAGTTTACCTGATGGTTCCTCTAGTAGTTTACCTGATGGATCTTCTTGTAGTTTACCTAATGGTTCCTCTAGTAGTTTACCTGATGGTTCTTCTTGTATTTTTACCTCGTTTACCTGACCTTTCATCTGGTAGCTTACCTAATAGTTGCATTTGTAGTTAACCTGATGGTTACATTTGTAGTTTACCTGACGGTCCCATTCGTAGTTTACCTGATGGTTCCATTTGTAGTTTACCTGATGGTTCCTCTGGTAGTTTACCTGATGGTTCCTCTGGTTGTTTACCTGATGGTAGTTTACAGGTTATCTTAGTAGAACCTGCTGTGCAGAACTCAGTGCAGAACTGTGAGCAGTATTTTGTTTAGCTCCTCAGCTGTCAGCTCTCTGCCATCACTGTTGCATTGAAGATGTGATCTTAATCAGACATGGTCACCTTTGAGTGTGTGTTGTGTTTTTTTGTGTCCAGTTTTAACCCCGTGGCCCCGACCACCATGATGAAGGTTCTGAGCCGGATCTCTGCTCTGGAGGCAGGAAAGGTGAGAAGATGTCCTGAAGGTGATAGAGCTGGAAAGAGCTTCATGTGTCTGAGTGTTTTGTTTGTCAATCCTCTGAGCAGAGCGGAGGGAGGAGGTGTGTCTCAGACCCTGCAGAGTTGGAGACGCTGTGCTCAGGAAGCTCAGGAGATATCCGCAGTGCCATCAACAGCCTCCAGTTCTCCTCACTCACAGGTCAGGGCCACATCCTCATCCCTAAAACTTCTGTGTAGTCCTGCCCTGAACCTGTACCTCTCACCACACTGCAGACTCATCTCTGGAGCAGAGGCTGTGGAGGATGAAGAAGGACCGAGCAGGGACTTCTGTGGGGAAAGCTACCTCCAGAACAAACCAGAAGAAGAAGTCCAAACGGGGGAAGGAGCAGGAGGAAGAACAAGCCATTGGAGGGAAAGATGCCTCTCTGTTCCTGTTCAGAGCCCTGGGAAAGATCCTGCACTGCAAACGTGAGTCAGCCCCTGCAGTTGGCTCCAGACTTTACCGTCCAGGAAGGATCTCTGTGACAGAAAGACCCCAGATCAACCACATGAATGTGTCTGTCAGCAGGGGCTGCTTGAGGTTCTTGGGTTATATTTTAGTTGTCTGTGCTGTCCCACAAGTGTGAGAGAGTACCCTGTGCTGCTGCTGCAGTGCTCACTTCAGCTTCAACACACAAATCTCTGGATGCCTCAAGACCTGCAGTCTTAGAGGAACACTGCCTTTTCTGCTGTTCTGCTGGTTTTCAGTGGTCTGACTTGTTTCTCAGAGCTGAATCAGTTTGTGTGTCTCTCTATCATCATCATCATCATCATCATCATCATTTTCAGGAGGGAGTGATGAAGGCTCTGAACCTGCTGAACCAGGACCCGGCCTCCCGTCCCACCTCTCCAATCATCACAGAGAACCGTTACTGGTGGACCCTGAGGTAGAGACACACTTAGGGTCTGAAGTGTCATCAGGTGGCAGCTGTTAACATCTCTCACAGCCTGTGTGTGTGTGTGTGTGTGTGTGTGTGTGTGTGTGTGTGTGTGTGTGTGTGTGTGTGTGTGTGTGTGTGTGTGTGTGTGTCTGTCTGTCTGTGTGTCTGTCTGTCTGTGTGTCTGTCTGTCTGTGTGTCTGGTGTGTGTGCATGCAGCTGGTTATAGAGCGCTCTCACATGTCCGGGGAGTTCTTCAACCTGTACCTGCACCAGAACTACCTGGACTTCTTCTCACAGGTGGAGGATGTGGAGCGGGCCAGCGAGTACCTGTCTGACGCCGACCTACTCACTGCTGATTGGACGGTCAGTCTTAAGAGTAAACCACCTTTTGCGTGTCCGTGTCTGCTTTGAATCTTGTTCAGGGAAGCACTGTTGTTCTTGAAGCCGAAGTTCAGGCTGAAAATCCATTTGTCAGAGAGGCCTGGGAGAAGAGGAGGGATGTAACGGAGCAGAGCTCCTCATCACTGCAGACACAGGTCCAGGGAAATGTGACAGGAACAGAAAATCACCCAGGTGAAGCTGGAGCAGTCCGTAACACATCCTGAACTCATTCTATCACTGATTCTTCAAAAAAAACACAAAAAAAAGGTGTGGACTAAAGACACATGTTCCGTTCCTTAAAGTCTTAAATTCATGTATCTAAAATTAATGTATTAAATTTGTTAAAAAATGTAATAAGTACGGTATCTCACAAAAGTGAGTACACCCCTCACATTTCGGCAAACATTTAATTATATCTTTGCAGTCTGCATCAACGGGCAAGAGCAAATTAATTAAGAGTTGGCTGGAAGATGTCTGTTGGGATTGTCATACAGCAGGATCCCCAACCATTGTCTATAGAGTTTTTGGCCTTCAATTTCTTTCAAGATGGAATCAGAAAGGTCTTAAAAAGTCTTAAATTTGACTCGCTGAAATCTGCAGATACTACTCTGCCTTCCAAATTATTATGCTAATTGTATTTTTCACAAATTTTCCTACATAGTTAATTCAAATAACAGTCAGCATAATTTTGAAGCCATCAGCCATTAGAGTTTAATGCAGATGCTATTAAACAAACCTCTAATGTTAACAGAATTAAACAAATAAAAAAATTGATGTCTCTGTCTGGCATTAAGGAGAGCATCTGGATATGTCTGCAGCTGCAGCCAGTTCAGGTCTGGGTCTAAGAAGGGAGAGGAGCTGTAAAAAGCTCTTCATCTGAACCATGACTCTGTTTTACAAGAGTCACTGAAGCACATGAACAATGTCACATGTTCCATTCATGTTGTGTCTGTCAGAGTCGCAGCACCATGGGCGGTTATGGCAGTTCAGTGGCCACCAGGGGGCTCCTCCACTCCAACTCTCAGCAGGTCTCCGTGGGCTTCAGACCCCTGCACAAACCACACTGGCTGCTGGTTCACAAGAAGGTAACACACTCAAAGAAAACACACTTCTATTCTTTGTTTGCAGTTTGCAGAAGTGGCAGAAATATGCATTTCAAAGTAACATCAGAACATCAGTTTAAGGTTCACCAGTGCTCAGCTTTACACACTCTGGTTTTTACTCTTCTTTTTGGACATGATGTGGTGGTGATGACGTTAATGATGATGAGGTCACTGTTTTTCCATTGGTCAGCATCGGGAAAACAGCGAGGCCGCTCAGTCTCTGTTCAGGAGCTTCTGTCTGTCACCTGTCAGTCTGCAGACTCACCTGCTGCCTTACCTGGCCAAGCTGACCAACCCCATGAGGAACCAAGGTAACATACGCAGACACACACACATACACACACAGGCTATGTTTACATCAGCTCAATTTTCTGGTGTTACTAAAAGTGTTGCTATGATCTGTTTAGATGTTCTTACAGTTTCAGAGCTGTGTGTGTGCTAACATTTCAAACATTTGTGTGTTTCTGTGTCTCAGCTCAGATCGCCTTCATCCAGGACGTGGGTCAGATGTCTCTGAAAAGAGGCCCCACCAGGTATGCACACATCTATCCACCCATAATGCACCTGGACTGAGGCTTATTAGGGGCACATGGACAAGCTTTGGTTATTCAGGCTGATGATGTGGGCTCAGGTCTGGTTTAAAAATTCTAACACAGAGTATGTTTCCATGCAAGAAATGGGACATGAGTTCAGTCAGACCCAGAACAGACTGAGCATAGCTCGGTGGACACATGTACATTATGTGATTGCTATCAGACTGCGGTTGGATGTGACAGGTCTCAGTACGCCTCAGTGTTCAGCTGAAAGAGGAAGTAGATGACCATGATAAATAGGGTCGCTGCCATAGACTTGAATAAGTAGATAGGACACTCCCCTTTGAGCGGTGTGTCTTCAACAAGGCTAAGCTAGTGGGGGCAAAGTGTCAGGGTTGTAAAGGCTCAAAAACTAAAAAGACAAGGAAACCTTCACATTTTGCTGCATACGGTCACACATGATGCTGTATGGTTGAAACGAGGAAACCAGGAATGACTTTTCAGTGGTGACAATTTTTTTTGATTGTAATCAAATGTTCTGTCTTGATAGCACATATTTTGACATTAACGCTTAAGTAAACTGCATGAAAATCAGTTGAGGAATGAGCAAGATGTGATTTATTTTCAAAGCACTGGCTTTAATGAGAATGTTGCCCCTGCCACGCTTCACTTATCATAAGACACACAGCTCTCTCAAGAAAACTTTTTGAAACAAACGGAAACCGTAGTTTTCTGACTTTGAGCCGCTACATTTTTGAACCCTGCGGCTTCAACAATACTGCGCCCAAATCACAGATTTTTACAGTCTAACGAGCTTCAGGGCATCATAGCATCAAAACTAAGCAATTTCTCGATTATTTTTCGTTATCATTCAAATACGTGCCAACGACAAAATATGAGTTTTGCCGAGCAGAGTTTAGGCACAAGTAGACAGCCTGCTCTGGTGCATCCGACTGGTCTTGAGTCTGAACTGTCGCCCTCTGTTCTTCAGTAAAAACCACTGCCACCGCTCGCAGTATAAGTCTGATTGTTGTCCGAAAAGCGCAATAGCGACGGGAAAAAAGACGTCAGTGAAATGTTCTGTCTCATGCTACAGCTGTTTGTATTACAGCAGCAGTGTTAGAGGAATAAAAGCGCAGAAATTTTAAGCGCTTCATTAGACAATCTGCCAGGCTTCAGAAAACACACAGAACATACACTTAGGAACACTCGCAGGACGACAATCTGGTCATGTTTATTTTTACAAATTTATTGGCCTCCAAAATGTTATTTGTTAATTGCTCGCCCTTTTTAAATAAAATTCAAAAAGTTATTTTTTTCTGTAAGTATTCTTCATTCCTCAGACCCAGTTTGCTCACCAGTACAGTGCACTTCAAGCTTGAAATGGGATAAGTTTCTCTTCCAAAAGCACATTGTGGGCAAAGGCCTTTTTCTAACCCAGTATTAGACATTTTACACCTGCTAGGTAGGACGGGTACACTGATAACACAGAACAGAGTCAGAATCAGGTTTTGAAAAGAGTCCATGTTTTACATGTTGGAAGATATATGATACGATAGGGGATATGATACCATTATCGCAATATGAAGGGAAAATACAGTGATGTAAATTTTAGGTCATATCGCCCACCCCTAACTCAGGTGATGTGCATTTTATGGGAAAATACGGCTCCTGATGTAGTCTGTAAACATTATTATCATCATTTAACTGTCATTGGAGAATAGCAATTTAACTTAAATCGGCACCCCAAAAATCGCTATAGAATCAAATGGCATGAATAGCATATTGTCCCAGCCCTACCTCTGATGCACTGTCTTTGTTTTTGCTGCATTTCCAGTCTACAGGGTATAAAAGTTTACAACTGAAAAGGAATTTCTGTACATTCTGAAGCTTTTTTTTTCTAGTAAACATTTAAATATTTTATAGTTTAAATAAATGTTCACTTCAGTAATTCCATATGCTCATTTTCTACCTTTTACCCAAAACATTACCAGTCTTATCCCACAGTTAGGATATGCAGGTTATTATTAAACACTGGTATTAGATTGGTATCTGTATCAGTTAAAACCCAAAGCCCAGGTATCGTATCGGAACCAGAAAAGTTGGATCGGTGCATCCCTTGTTTTGTGTGCAATAGGACACGTAAGCGAGTTTTCTGGCTTCCTAACTCATTGTCTGCCAGCTGTTTCCATAGCATCTTGAATGATCCTTTAAGACCCAAATAATATTGTTTTCTATGACTATGTCAGCACCAAAACTACCCAAAAAGAGTGAACTCTGCTTTTATGTCTCTCTCCCTGTGTGTGTGTGTGTGTGTGTGTGTGTGTGTGTGTGTGTGTGTGTGTGTGTGTGTGTGTGTGTGTGTGTGTGTGTGTGTGTGTGTGTGTGTGTGTGTGTGTGTGTGTGTGTGTGTGTGTGTGTGTGTGTGGGTGTGGGTGTCTGCAGATTGAAGCTGGAAGCTCTGACAGACAAAGAGCCAGCTCGGCTGGACGTTGAGGAAGAGGAGGAGAAGAGGGAGGAAGATCAGGCTGCAGGTGATGATGCTCTATCAGCCAGTCAGCCCAAACCTATGAGCAGCCAGGTGCTGGAGGAGGAGCTGATCATTGAGGAGTACAACAGTGACTGAGACACACACACACACACACACACACACACACACACACACGCACGCACACACACACACACTCTGTTGTACTATGACATTGTCCTTTTTTGTATTTTGAGTCAGGAGGGAGATTTGAGCACTGTGAAAAGACTGAACTCTTATGAAAGGAAAGGACACTTCATGCTCAAGTTTTCAGACTTTAATTTCTTGCCCAGCTCGGCCTGTGGCAGCCGTCTTCATGCGTGTGAGGCGAGGACTGGTCTAATGCTCAGAGTGTGTTCTGGGAGGTGTGAATGTGACGCTGTTACTCAGTATTTATTTGTTGTTGTTCAGCACTTGTTTTTTGTTCTTGTCTGTTGCTCTGCTGTGTAACATGAACGTTCCCTGGGCCGAGTTCAGGCCTCAGCTGTGCTCTGTGCTCTGTGGGTGACTGCTGATGGACTGACTGACTGACAGACGGTCTAACAGAGTGTTTCTGAGCCCGTGGAGCCTGTGGATTAAAGGAAGGAGTGAATCTAATATGCGCACTGTCTTATTGTTATACTCACACACCCCTTCATCCAATATTGACTAAGCAGCTCACGTGAAGCTCCTTTAAATATTCCCTCTGGGGACACTGACAGCTAACTGTCTTTATGCAGGAAGTTCATGCTCTCCTTTCAAAATAAATCAGAATATGATTCTCATCAATGGTTCGTTCAAAATTTATGGTCTGGAGATTTTTGTATAGGCCTACATAAAGAGCCATGCATCTTGACATTTATCTGACTGTTAACCAGTTAATCTAGTGATGTCCTGGCTCTGTTAAATACTTGATTCTGGTTGACTGAAAAATCGCACTGACTTTTTTTTGTCTGCAGAAAGGCAGAAATATTCCATTTATTGCTCAAAGTAATACATCTACTCAAAGTGACATAATTAAAAACAATTAAATAATCTTTTCAGTAAATGAAAGGCTATTGTCAATCTATAAAAACCTCACACATAAAAATTCAAATACTCTCTGTAGAAAACAGTTGTACTTATAACTAACAGCTATAGTATAAATGATATTTCACACACCGTGACAGTCCACGGTTAGACCAGGGGTCTTTCCTGCAGCATTCTGACTCCTTAGCTGTAGCTTCCTGTAGCTTTAAAAATACATTTGAAAAAGTTTAATTAATGATTAATGACAGTGACACTTAATAAAATCATGCACTAACATTTTATTGAACTAAATGTTCATTACATCTGTTAATAAAGCCTGCCACTGCTCTACTTCACCTCCTGCAATATCAACAGCCCACCAACTTTCCATGCACCAGTGGCTAACCTCAAGTTTTACAGCCCTGGGAAGATAACTACATCTACAAAAAGACTAATCTGGAAGAAAATACAGATTTTAAATCTGTGTGTATAAATTCATTTAAATGGCAAAAAATAGCAAAAAATAAAAAATGTATCCTGTTTTTTAGGTCTACAATTTCATAAATTCAAGTATTTTTTGTTTAGATAGTTCTTCATTAGGAGGGGAGGAAGGGCCACTGGAAAAAAAATCCAGGTTCATAATTTTTAAAATTATTTTTATTATTGTTATTATTATAATCATCATCATCGTTATCATTATCATCATCATCGTTATTATTATTATTATTATTATTATTATTATTATTATTATTATTATTATTATTAGTCAAGAATTCTGACTGCAATCTCCGAGTAATAATTAAAAATGCATTTCGGAACCTTTTTGTTTTTAGTGTCCCTTATCCTCTTCCGTAGATATACTTTACTGTTCTTTTCGCCGTACTGTCTTTGTTGAGAAGGTAAAGTAGATTGTGTGGCTTAGGAATGACTTGAATCCAGGTGAGAGGAGGAGAACCGGCTCCTCTGATGGTAAAAGCTGCTGACCCCTGGGTTAGACGAACGTCACCTGTATCATGAACTTTATTTTGAAGGGTCCGAGCGGAAACACAGTCCGCTTATAGTTGAAATGAGGTGCAGGTGCACAGGTGAAGCGGCAGCTGCTGTCTCTCTTCACAGTATCTGTGAGTTTTGATGATGAAGAGGATGAAGATGGAGGAAGATCATCGCCCTACTTTCGGACCGGAAACGTTTTTCTCGCTCTGGTGAAGTCTTCCTCTCCTCCGTTTATCCGTGGACCACCGAGGATCGAGAAGTTAGGTCAATACCTCAGGTACAGGTAAGAGGAAGTCTCCCTCATACTGTATACGGCTCACATCATTAACATTAAAGGGAAAGTACGTCCGTTATCTGTTGTTCATTATTTCTTATACACTATTTAATTCGACAAAAACCTGCACAGAGCGGGAGGTGAAACACCGCCCGGTGGGGGGTACCTGGATGAGCTTCACAGGTTTGAAATGTTATGACAATGACAGGGACGTGACTGCGTCCATATGTCAGAGAGTAAATAAGGTCAGACCTTCTTGACGAACAGTTTCTTTCTCTCCAGAGGAGATGATGTTATGTCTGGACTGGGCCTAACCGTCCCAGCGCCACCCACTTTCCAACAGGCACACCCTAAACTTTTCTTTGACAATACCCTCTTTTTAAAAAAAAACTGGTTTAAAAGAAACATTGTATGGTAGCGTATGGTAGCGTTATGTTGTTTTCACAACACAACTATCATAGAAACAGGATTCATAAATATGCACAGGCATTCAGACCAGTTATCGTTTTCTAAGCATAAAAGTAAAGCTATAAGCAGCATAAAATTAGGGGAAAAATCAATGTAATGTATGGAGGCGTATTGTATTCACTTGAAGAAAAAAAAAAAAAAACTCAGGTTTTTCAGAGTAATTTATTCTTTGGTTTGTTTTTTGTGGTGATAAATTTTGTTTTTCTGATTCATATTTTGTTTATTGGTTTGTTTTTTGTTATAATTATTACATTGGTTTGTTTTTTGTTATAATTATTACATTGGTTTGTTTTTTGTTATAATTATTACATTGGTTTGTTTTTTTGTTATAATTATTACATTGGTTTGTTTTTTGTTATAATTATTACATTGGTTTGTTTTTTGTTATAATTATTAAATTGGTTTGTTTTTTGTTATAATTATTATATTGGTTTGTTTTTTGTTATATTTATTTCTGTTTTCATGAGTAAATTTTTTTCTGTTTTCAGATTACTTTTTTCCTGTTTTTATTAGTAATTTTTTCCTTAAGTAATGAGATTCTTAGAAATCCTGTGAGAACCTCAACCTGCTGTTTTTCATGGTAATTTTTTCCTCCTGTTTCTAGGAGTAATTCTTTTTAAGGAATAGACGAAGATAGGGCATTAAAAAATGCATTGCTTCTACACTGGAAAGCCGGTAGAAACTTAAGGATAAGGCATATATGTGCCGAACATGATCTCTGATCCGTGGGGGACACAGGAGCCACCACACATCCACGGGAGTCGTCTGCAGGTTGGAGGTTCTCACGGGATTTCGAAGTAGCTCGATACTTCAGGAAAAAAAATACTCCTAAAAACAGGAGGAAAAAATGACCATCAAAAACAGCAGGTTGGAGGTTCTCGCAGGATTTCTAAGTATCTCGATACTTCATGAAAAAAATTACTCAGAAAAACAGGAAAACAGTAATCTGAAAACAGAAAAAAATTTACTCATGAAAACAGAAATAATTATAACAAAAAACAAACCAATAAAAAAATATTAATCAGAAAAACAAAATTAATTACAACAAAAAACAAATCGAAAAATAAATTACTCTGAAAAACCTGAATTTGTTTTCTTTTTTCTTCAAGTGAATGCAATACGCTTCTGTAGTAATGAGATTTTATTGAACAATTTTTTTTTGTTCTAAAATCGTTTTTTTTCCCAAATTTAAATCCTTAAACTTAGACTTTGATAACAAGTTGGATTGGAAAAAGGCTGAGGTGTCCGATCCCCTGAATAAATCCTAAAAGCTGTATTTTTGTGGAAAATATGGCTCCTTATTTAGTCTGTAGACATAATCATCATCATTCAACTTTTCCACACGGTTTGTGGTTAAAAAAAAGGAAATTAAAACTTGGAATATCGAAGAATCGCAATTAAATAATTAAAATGGAAAAGAATCGAATCAGGGGAAAACAAATCATCCAAGCTCTGCTTAGAATGTGTGGTTGTTCCATGCTCAGCTGTCAGAAACGATGCTATACCATGGAGCCAACTTCTATTGTCCTCTGACCGTTACAGAGATAACGGTTGTTTTGGAGCAAAGACTGATCGTGCTAATTGGTGACTCAGCAAAACAAGTCGGTGGTTAACTGCTAAGAGTCACCAGTTAACAGGGTCACACTTTCCACTGAAACACCAGCAACGTCTACTGCTGTGTTATGAAGTGTGTCTTCTTTATCCAACCTCAGGAAACCAGGTTTGACTAAAAATTAATAATATTAACTGCTGTTTTTGATGGTAACATATATATATATATTTCAAAAATCCTGTTTGGGATGGTTAAGAGATAGTTATCTTATAAAAACAGGAATGTTTTTCTCTATTTTCAAGTGAATGCAATAAGTCACTGTAACCCTGAAATATTGTGTCACTTCAAGTGAATTTTGTCAGCTTTCTTCATAAAAAGAGATGAGCTCAGCAAACGTATTGGCCTGTTGGAGGAAAAAAAAAAAACAGTCATTAAACATTTAGCTTCATGTTACAGGCAGGACTTAAGAATGCTTTTGGGAAAAACTGGAGGGTTTTTTTGTCTGTCATTGAACCTTGGTTAATGTGGCGACTATTGCTTATCTAAGTCAACTGGTGAATTGTTGACTGGTTTGTTTAGTAGGAGGAATGAACTCAAATTGACGCCTTCTTGCTCTTGCCCGTTTATTCTACTAGTAAATCAAAACACAAAACAAAGACGTTCGCTATGGTCAAAGCACTGTGTGCTCATCCAGTCACAAAAAACACACCCTCTCTCCTGGTGAGCACACCCATATCCTTTTCCAAGACTCCACCCATGTTCCTGTATAACACAAAGGAAAATAATGTGTGCATAAAAAAATGGCTGTAACAGTTTATATTGTCACTCTAACAGCCTGTAATACATGTAAAGCTGTAGTGCTGCAGCCTGCTGGTGCGTGAGAGCGCTACTTTTGGTCAGTATCATGGAGAGCAATCACAGGTAGATCTGTCTGAATCACAATCTTTATCAAAATGTAATCAAATATTAAAGGAGTGAAAAAAAAACCCCAAATCTGCCTTAAACCCACAAATAGTGAGTTAATTTCTCCAGCTGAAATAATGATCTTCCAGTTTTTCTAAAGTAAGGCCCATCCAAAATTTGTTTGGCCCACCCAAAAGTGAAATCCTGGCTCCATCTGTGCTCTCAGTATGTGACATCAAAGAGGGTTTTCTCTGTGTTTCTATCAGAGTGAAATTTATTTGGTCAAACAGAGAAGAAGGAGGTAAACTAAAGACATCATTCTGATGCAGATATCTGATCAGAGGTTTGTAACACCATGTATGAGTGAAACACTGATAAAACATCACTGATCAGACTCACTGGACCTTCATAAACTCTGTGTACAGCTCTTCATGCTGTAAACATAGAGTCACAGGACACTGAATGAAAACTTTGATATGATGATTTTAAGTGTCATATGATGGGTCAGTAAAAACCTGCTGCCCAGTGGTATGCCCAGACTTTTTAGAATAGAAAAGAATAGAGAATACTTTATTTATCCCTGAGGGGAAATTCAGGAGTCACAGCAGCAATCAATAAAACAAAAGTAAGAAAGTGTATAGAAAGTGCAAAAATGTCCACAAGAAAATAGATGATGACATCCCGTCCACCACTCTCCAGCCCAGCCAGTCTCCACCTCCACAGGGTCCAGGACTGAGCCTCCCCAGCAGTCTGTTCAGTCTCTGTCTCCTGGATCCTGTCTGCTCACAGCAGGCGAAGCTCCTCCAATGTGGCGCCGGCGTCCTATGTCAGCTCCATCAACCACGTCCGTGAACAGCACCATGCCACTCTGCCCTCCAGCAGCCCCTCTGCCGCTGGGCTAGTTCGTCCATCCCACCGGAGATAGATCCCACGTTCCCAACAACAATGGATGGAAGGACAGGTCCATGTCATCACCTCCCAGCTCACACCCAAGAACCAGCACGTCGTCCTCACCTCCTCCTCCTCACCTTGAGGGAAATCATTAAGCCCTACACTAGTTAGCATTGACATGCTACAGGCTGCTAACAGCTAATTTCACATGTAAACAATGCAGCCATGGTTACATGTAGGATCTCCAGACAAACACAGGAGAAAAAGTAGTAAAAATATCGCTGAAGCCACAAAAAGTTTAGTGTCCATGACCAACAATGAACCATACAAAGTAATGATCCACTCCAAATACAAAGATGACGAAAAAGAGACGAAAAAAATTACAAGAAACGGACAAAGACGAGAGAGCTGCTGCAACAGGCAGCTACTTGGGCAGCGCCTAGCAACGAAAAAAGGGGCAGATGGGAAAGAAAAAAAAGTACATAGGCCTACAGTGCTTTCTTAACACTGGAGAGGGTACTGAATTCCACGGCCCATGTTCACAAGGTATCCTACGGCTAAAAGTAGCTCTTAGTGATGTTATTCTTAGAAAAATCTAAGAATTCCTTGGATTCTAAGGTTTTTCTTGGAATAGAAGTTATTCACAAAGTGTCTTAAGCCCTAAGAGAGCTCCTAAGGTGAAAAACTGTTAGGAGGAGGGAGGAGGACTTTCAAGAAGCCTAAGAGTGAACACTGATACTGGTGTTGGACTTTCCCAACACGCTAAACACAGTTTCTGCCACCTGAGACAGCTGTTAATCTGCTGACCCACCCCCTAAACACTCTGGTCAATGAGCAGATGAGATTCTAGTTCAGTTAATAGTATCAAAGAAACTGATGTCAGCAGCAATAACCTAAGTGGGAGCCTACATCACTGTATGAGAACAACTTCTCTTCGTGCTGTAATCTCCACTCTCTCTTGGGATTGCAGAATCTACCAGAGCTTCTGGCACTCATGCTCAATGTGCACGCGAGGAAAGGGAGCGACTCATTGATTTGTTGGGCAATGGACCCCCAAGTCTGCCTTTTCCCTTGTGCCATGGTCCCAGGAACCAGTTTTCTTTGTAATACAGGAGCTAAGCCAAGAGCAGGCAACATCTTTTTTTTTTTTACATTAACATTTCTGAAAACAGTCTGAGTTATGTGATCAGTTCATTATACTGTCCATTCATTACTAGGAGCATGGAGCATTTTTTCCCTTCTCTGTATCAACCAATCACAGCTTTCATAACTGAGTCACACCTAGCAACGTGGTCAACCACACCTCCTCACTGAGATAAAAGTTTCTGTCTCCTCCTTGCTCAGAGCTGCTCTTAGAAGCTTCTTAAGCTAAGACTCCTTGCTAGGAGCTTTTAGGCTAAATTAGGAGCTCTCTGAGAGGACTCTGAGAGGCTCTGTGAACACGGGCCCACATGTTTTCCAGGGCACTGGAGCCGACCTAACATGCTAACTTTTGAAAAAGGCCTCCAGAGTGGAGTTTTTCCCTGCTGTGCTTGTGCTGCTCAGTCTGCTGTGTCTGCTGACTGTCTTTAACAAAATGTAAATCTGTTTCTTACCCTCCCATCCTCACTCTGTGAATAAATGTCATGTTTGCTCCTGGCGCAGATGCTGGAGGTGGATGGTGCCTGCAGTCTGGATGATGACATGCTGGACGGGGACCTGGGGGTCGGGATGGGGACCCAGACTGCTCGCAGGTCCAGAAGGATGAAGAGTCAGAGCTTCAGTGGGGTCTTAGAGACAGCGCCCACAGTTGCAGACAGTTCCAGGTGTAGCTGGCGGGAAGGTGAGACCACATTGATCCCTGGACTGAAGAGCACAGAGACCCTGCAGAGAGCACGCTGGAAGCTGCAGCACTCAGGTGAGCCCTCACCTGAGAAAGATGTTGCAGAAAGATGCACTCACCTCCAGCAGATGGTTTGGTTTCACTGCACAGGGGCTGTTTGCTCTTTTCTCAGTGGGGTCATTTCCAGCAGCTGTGGGTGTGGAGGTGGATCCACTGCACAGGGCCTGTAGCTGTAAGCTCTAAGCACTCTGAACTGTACATACAGCAGATAGTGTCTCTTCATTCCTGCTTGTTGTGAGCTTTGAAGCCAGTAGACAGCCTCTGTGGTGGTTTGAAGCAGACACACAGGTTAATAGAAAGGTCAACAGCTGATAGTGTTTTTTATGTTTCCTCTCACTATTCCCGCTCCTCTCTGAAAACACAGTGCAGACACCACCATGGGTTACCCCTTCCTCTGCTTACACAGAAAAAAATCAACCTGACAGATTGATCATCATTAGTCAGCAAAACCTCAGAGCTGTCTTTGTGTCCCTGCAGGCTCTCTGGACCAGCTGTCCAAAGACCAGCTGAGAGACAGCCTGAAGGAAGCCACCGAGGTAATAAGTGACAGCGCCTTTGTAACCTCTGACTGATACTGAACCACCTCTGTCTGTACCTGTGTGACCTCTGACTGTGACTGTGTGACCTCTGACTGTTACTGTACGACATCTGACTGTACCTGTGTGACCTCTGACTGTACCTGTGTGACCTCTGACTGTACCTGTGTGACCTCTGACTGTTACTGTACAACCTCTGACTGTACCTGTGTGACATCTGACTGTACCTGTGTGACCTCTGACTGTTACTGTACAACCTCTGACTGTACCTGTGTGACATCTGACTGTACCTGTGTGACCTCTGACTCTACCTGTGTGACCTTTGACTCTACCTGTGTGACCTCTGACTGTACCTGTGTGACCTCTGACTGTTCCTGTACAACCTCTAACTGTGTGTGACCTTTGACTGTTACTGTGTGACCTCTAACTGTGTGTGACCTCTGACTGTTACTGTAAACCTCTGACTGTAACTTTATGACCTCTAACTGTACCTCTATGACCTCTTACTGTACCTGTTAGACCTCTGACTGTTACTGTTTGACCTCTGACTGTTCCTGTACGACCTCTGACTGTACCTGTGTGACCTCTGACTGTACCTGTGTGACCTCTTACTGTACCTGTGTGACCTCTGACTGTTACTGTACAACCTCTGACTGTACCTGTGTGACATCTGACTGTTACTGTGTGACTTCTGACTGTACCTCTATGATCTCTGACTGTAAGTGTGACCTCTGACTGTACCTCCATGACCTCTGACTGTACCTGCGTGACCTCTGACTGTTACTGTGTTACCTCTGACTGTACCTGTGTGACCTCTGACTGTACCTGTGTGACCTCTGACTGTTACTGCACAACCTCTGACTGTACCTGTGTGACATCTGACTGTACCTGTGTGACCTCTGACTGTTACTGTACAACCTCTGACTGTACCTGTGTGACATCTGACTGTACCTGTGTGACCTCTGACTCTACCTGTGTGACCTTTGACTCTACCTGTGTGACCTCTGACTGTACCTGTGTGACCTCTGACTGTTACTGTGTGACCTCTGACTGTTTCTGTTTGACCTCTGACTGTTACTGTGTGACCTCTGACTGTTCCTGTACGACCTCTGACTGTTCCTGTGTGACCTCTGACTGTTACTGTTTGACCTCTGACTGTTCCTGTGTGACCTCTGACTGTTACTGTTTGACCTCTGACTGTTCCTGTACGACCTCTGACTGTACCTGTGTGACCTCTGAATGGAACTGTACCACCTCTGACTGTACCTCTATGACCTCTGACTGTTACTGTTTAACCTCTGACTGTAACTGTTTGACCTCTGACTGTTACTGTTTGACCTCTGACTGTTCCTGTACGACCTCTGACTGTTACTGTGTGACCTCTGACTGTTACTGTACGAACTCTGACTGTACCTGTGTGACATCTGACTGTTAGTGTACGACCTCTGACTGTGCCTGTGTGACCTCTGACTGTTCCTGTACAACCTCTAACTGTGTGTGACCTCTGACTGTTATTGTACAACCTCTAACTGTGTGTGACCTCTGACTGTTACTGTAAACCTCTGACTGTAACTTTATGACCTCTAACTGTACCTCTATGACCTCTGACTGTACCTGTTAGACCTCTGACTGTTACTGTTTTACCTCTGACTGTACCTTTATGACCTCTGACTGTACCAGTTTGACCTCTGACTGTACCAGTTTGACCTTTGACTGTTACTGTACAACCTCTTACTGTACCTGTGTGACCTCTGACTGGTACTGTGTGACCTCTGACTTTTACTGTGTGACTTCTGACTGTACCTCTATGATCTCTGACTGTAAGTGTGACCTCTGACTGTACCTCCATGACCTCTGACTGTACCTGCGTGACCTCTGACTGTTACTTTGTTACCTCTGACAGTACCTGTGTGACCTCTGACTGTAACTGTGTGACCTCTGACTGTACCTGTGTGACCTCTGACTGTAACTGTGTGACCTCTGACTGTACCTGTGTGACCTCTGACTGTTACTGTGTGATCTCTGACTGTACCTCTATGATATCTAGCTATACCTGTGTGACCTCTGACTGTTCCTGTGTGACCTCTGACTGTACCTCTATGAATGCTGACTGTACCAGTTTGACCTTTGACTGTTACTCTACAACCTCTGACTGTACCTGTGTGACCTCTGACTGTACCTCTCTGACCTCTGACTGTTACTGTGTGACCCCTGACATTAGCGAGTATCTGATGTTCTTTGTCCTCAGGTGATTGATTCTCTGTGCTGTGAACTGGAAGTGGCCCATCAATACTTTGAAGGGAAATATAAAGCTCTGAAGATTCTTCAGGGGAAGGTTGAGAAACACCCACACACGCACACACACACACACACACACACTAACATACTGATGCAGTCTCTGTCTGTCTCTCCTCTGCAGCTCACACCTCACTGACCTGTTGGTTAGATAAAGACATTTGGGTAGCACTTTAGATTACAGCCCGCGTCTTACAGTGTAGTTTCCCGTCTCTTACAGTGTAGTTTCCTCAACTGTAGGGGTAACTCTCACACATGTACCTTGACATTTTGCGGTACCTATCGGGTAGTTACGCTCTCGTCTTACAGTGTAGTTTCCCGTCTCTTACAGTGTAGTTTCCTCAACTGTAGGGGTAACTCTTACACATGTACCTTGACATTTTGCGGTACCTATCGGGTAGTTACGCTCTCGTCTTGCAGTGTAGTTTCCTGTCTCTTACCATGAACTTGTCAAAACAGTGTAATTTTCCTGGGCATATGCTTTTGCTGTTAATGTGCCACTTCCTCTTAACAATCAGTATGGTGAATAAAGCAGACCAATGATGAACCTAAACACTGTAATGTATTGATGAGTATGTGTTTCACACAATAAAGATAAGACTTGCAGATGTAAAAAAAAAAAACTTTATTTTTTTAAACACACAGAGACCCCACATAGTAATTCACCTTTTAAGTAACCCGGCCATTAAGTTAACACTTGCCACTGCTTACTGTCTAACTGTCCAGTACTTCCACTGCGACAACCCACTACTTTACCTGTAACTACTGGTCAACAACTGGAACCGGGCTGGATTATAAAGTGCACACATGTTGGCTTTACTTACTGTGTAACTACCCACTACTTTACCTGTAACTACTGGTCAACAACTGGAACCGGGCTGGATTATAAAGTGCACACTTGTTGGCTTTACTTACTGTGTAACTACCCACTACTTTACTGTAACTACTGGTCAACAACTGGAACCGGCCTGGATTATAAAGTGCACACATGTTGGCTTTACTTACTGTGTAACTACCCTCTACCTTACCTGTAACTACTGGTCAACAACTGGAACCGGGCTGGATTTTAAAGTGCACACTTGTTCGCTGTACTTAATGTTTAACTACCCTCTACTAGTGTGCATTTTATAATCTAGTCCAGTTCCAGGTGTTGACCAGTAGTTACAGGTAAACTGCTGGGTTGTTGCAGTGGAACTGTTGAAGCTACTGACATCTGTGTTTCTATGATGAATAATGCTTGAAAACTTTATCCACACAGATACTCCGGTCAGAAAGTAAAGGCAGATACACAGTTCACAGTTCAGTCTTTTATGTATCCTTTAAGAAACAGCATTACAGCAATGGCCGGATGGATGGAGATTGAATGAACGAAGAGGATGAATAATGTGTGTGACATCAACGTCCAACAGCCACTTATCAGTAGTGCATCTCAACAGGGCTGGCAGTGTATGGTATCTGAAACAATAAATAACAAAAGGTGAATCAAAGACAGTGTCTACCAGACGTTAATGATGCGCCCACTAGCTATTTAGCATTAGCAGTGCAACGTAGGGGAAACAAGAGCCAAAATTCCTGCCACATAAACAAACATTAGCTAAATGTTTATTCCCCTCTCAACACTCCTTAAAGATAACTTGTAAGCTATTAAAGTACGTACTTCCTCAAGAATGCATCACTGATAACTTATAAGATGTTTTGAAGATGCTTTTAAACAATCGCGGAATCTCCGTTCGGGCTATACAACTTTTAGGACCCCAGGCTGCCCGCATAAAGGCATGAACGCAAATACGCAAAAACCTAAGGACCCCGGTCTGCCCTCTAAGTTGCCTGAATAAAATTATATACAAAATGCTTACAACACATCAACGAAGAACAGAGGCAATTTATAACAGAAAATACTGGATAGTTAGCCAGTAAGCAAAGACAAGTGTGATCTTAATGGATCAGTAACTTAAAAGGAGAATTACAATGTGGGGTCTCTGTGTGTATAAAAAAATAGAGATATTTTATACGTCTGAATATCATTATTATGTGAAACCCATACTCATCAATACATTACAGCTTTTAACTTTATCATTGGTCTACATAATCTTTATCCATGCTGATTCTTAAGAGGAAGTGATACATCAAGGTTTGCATAGTTAGAGCATATGTCCAGGAAAATTACACTGTTTTGATAAGTTCATGGTAAGACACGGGAAACTACACTGTAAGACTCCAGGACTTACACTGTAAGACGCGAGCATAACTACCCGATAGATACCGCAAAATGTCATGGTACATGTGTGAGAGTTACCCCTACAGTTGAGGAAACTACACTGTAAGACTCCAGGACTTACACTGTAAGACGAGAGCGTAACTACCCGATAGGTACCGCAAAATGTCATGGGACATGTGTGAGAGTTACCCCTACAGTTGAGGAAACTACACTGTAAGAGACGGGAAACTACACTGTAAGACGCGGGCTGTAATCTAAAGTGCTACCGACATTTGTTGTGATTTATTCTTAGTTTAGAGGCATCAGTGCTCCTGCAGTTTTCAGTCAGTGTGTCTAACAATCTTCGTCTGTTGTTTTTTACAAAGCAAAACACAGCTAACCAATCACAGCAGGGTTAGATCAGCAGCGCCTGTGAGGTTAACCACCTGTGTGTGTGTGTGTGTGTGTGTGTGTGTGTGTGTGTGTGTGTGTGTGTGTGTGTGTGTGTGTGTGTGCGTGTGTGCGTGTGTGCGTGTGTGTGTGTGTGTGTGTGTGTGTGTGGAGCTGTCAGCACCAGCTCAGAGGGAGGTAAAGCCAGTCTGTAAATTGATAGAACTCCTGCCTTGTGTCTGTCAGAGCAGTTAGCTGACAGCTGTCGTGTGTGCTCCTCTCAGGCCATCCTGGACAGAGCCACGTGTCACACTCAGAGCGTTCTGCAGAAGAGCGAGGAGAAGGCCAAAGCTCTGGAGAAGGTAAGAGTCAGCTGTTCAAACAAAGGCTGGGTCTGTTTGCTTTAGTGTCACACTCAACAGTCAGACACCGGCTGCTCCCTGCCTTTCCCTCCAAGACACACGGAAACACCGTCTAATTCCACGGTACCCAGAGGAGGACACGTTCCTTTGTTTACACTCAGACCAGTCCCAGTGTCCAGCTGCTGTCAGGAGAACTGACACACGTCTCAGGAGTATGGTTGATTACAGATTGATAAGTGTTTGATATCCAGGAGGTTTGTGCAGCTGCAAGTTAATTAAATCAGCTTGGATGGTCCTCTCTCTTCAGAGATGTTTCCCAGCAACCTCTGGTTGATGTAGGGTCCAGATAAGATACATCAGGACACACCTTTACAGGATTTGTTCCTTGAGTCTCTGAGCAGAGTTAAAAAAAAGTCCTGGTGGCCGATGTTAGCTGCAGTGTGTTGGTGTCTGATCATAGTCTGATTCTACACCTTTACAGCTGTGTTAGATGAAACATGCTGACTCATGTGTTGCTGGGTGCTCTGCAGGAGGTCAACAGCCTGCAGTGGGAGATCAGCTTCAACCAGGTCCAGATGAGGAAGTGTCAACAGTCCTGGGAGCACAGCTACAGCAGGTCAGAGCTGGGGCCAGGGCTGGCCTCTTCCTCTGTACTCTCAAGTTAAATCTTACTCATGTTAACATGTTTTTGTTGCTGTTGTTGTTTTCAGAGCTAATGTCCTTTTAGCCTGATTTAATGAGCATGATGAGCTAAGGCTCCCTTTGCTGCAGCAACAATCATTTGGAGCGTTCATTTCTTGATCTGTCTTGTGTTGCCTCTGATGCGGTTTCATACGTGGGTTTTGAGCAATCTGTCAGATGAATGGTGCTTTTTACCTAAAAACATTTGAGCTACATTGAGTCATCATGGATTTGATGTTCTTTTATGAGTGTCCTGTATTATGTATTAGTAGAGGTGTGATAAAATATTGATACGGCGATACAACACAATACTTTAACTTGTGATAAAATATTGATTTTCATCTCTTGATATCAATATTTTTGTTAAAATAAAAATTCACATTTTAGGTAAGTTGGAAAAAAAAAAGTCCCCTGCATCTCCACTGCAGTAGATGGCGCTGAAGAGCTGCTCCACTGTATATTGCCAATAAATTGCATAATAAATATGAACTTAAAGTATATTCAAATTTTTTTTTCCTTAAATTGATGATGTGGGTTTTGATGCTGTGAACATCAATGTTTTGTCTCTATTCTTGGGTCAGTTAGTGTAAAATCATTTCTAAAGTGGAGTAGACTGATAAAATAATAACCATAGTCATGTTTTGTGCAGTATTAGGTTTTTTTTTTTTTTATGAGTAACATTAGTTACACCAAGTGACATTTATCAGTTTCACCAACTGACCACGTCTTCTTTACCCAATAACTTTGTAAAACATTAGTTTAATGTCACAGTATTTTAAGTGACAAACTTGGCAAACTTTATGATAATTGTTTGTATGAAACACTGCATCTGACTTTCAGTATTTCAAACAGGATACAATAGAAAAGTTGTTTTCAATCATATCATTACCTGTGCAGAATATCGCAATGTATCACAATAATGTGGTATCATGATTGGGGCTTCCACTTTATGCTGTTAATTAGATTAATTAATGACACCGCAAATTAAGGCGTTACAAACATTAACGCGATTAACTCATTCACTGCCAGCCATTTCCAGAGCATCTGGAACGATCTTTCCAGACCCAAATAATATTGTTGTCTATGACTATGTCAACAACAGAACTACCCAGGAAGAGTGGACTCTTCTTTTATCTGTCTTCCTGTTTTTGATCCAAAAAACAGACAAAACATACTTTTTTTTGATTGCGTTCAACTCGAGCACTCCATCCTGTGATTCTCTCCATGATCCCCTTCATCTTTTCTCACGATGGCGCCGCTCTTTCTCTCTGAACTACCACGACACACCCTCAGTTCCAGCGTGAAATGCCTGAATTTTACTGACTTGCAGCATCTTGCTTTGTCTTGGGCATCTCACATCTTCTCCCCATATCCATGCTGAGCTCTCATCCAAAGAGAGCACCGCTCTCACCCACAGTAGTGTACGAGCATGATTTTGATTGACAAGCTTCACTAGACCCCGCCTCCTCCTGCTGAAAAACATCTTCTATAGATGCAAAAATCAGCTGAACAACACAACACCAATGGCAGCAAACGAGGACATTTGGCCAGTTGATAAAAAAAAGGTGTATTTACAAATATTCTCTTTGCTGTGGATTCATTTGATTAGTCATGCACTACAGTTTTGTAATGTCCTAGTATTCAGATTATTTATTTGCGGACTTTAAGCAGACATGAGATCAAAATGTGATAAATTAGATTAATTAATTACAAATCCTGTAATTAATTAGATTATTTTTTAATCACCTGACAGCACTATGATATTATTTTATCCTGACCCAAGTATTGTACTGTAAGATGTGTATCGTATCGTTAGGTTCTTGCCAATACTTAACCCTACTGATCACTTATGTATGGTTCCAGCTAACGAGACTGCTTTGGCATAATTCAGCCTTCAATCATCATGCTAACTGAGTCAGGCTAATTGCTCAGATTGTTTGATCCACGTATGAGGAACAGGGCTGTGGTCTTTATTGTCGTGGTTTTTGGGGTATGGTTGCACAGGTTATTGTTTTTGGGATTTTTGTGTTGTATGTTTTTGCACTGGTTTCATTGGTTGCTGTCATTGTTGTTGTTTGTGTGATTTGAATATGATCTCACTAGTTGCAGTTGTTTGTGTTGTCAGGGTGGTGAGTGAGAACCGCTCTCTGACGGACAGCCTGGAGGAGAGGGAGCACGAGCTCCAGCAGCTGAGAGCAGAGCACGCTGGTGAGAGTCACTGCGTGAAGAATGACCCTGAAGGGGTCATGTTACCTCTGTTACTGACTGTACTTTTGGTCATAAAAACTGTGTGTGTGTGTGTGTGTGTGTGTGTGTGTGTGTGTGTGTGTGTGTGTGTGTGTGTGTGTGTGTGTGTGTGTGTGTGTGTGTGTGTGTGTGTGTGTGTGAAGCTCTGAGCAGGCAATGTTTGGAGCTTCTGTCAATGTTGAGCGTGAAGGAGCAGAGAGCTTACCAAGAAACCAAACCCAAGTACAGCCCAGACAGAGATGCAGGTATCCTGGAGGTGAGTGAGACAGGTGCCTCCACAGAAAGGGGGGGGGGGGGGGGGGGGGTGTCTTTGTGCTTTCATTATCCATGTTTGACATTTGACTCTGGTATAAAGAGAGAGGCCACAGGGCAGACACAAGCTGGACTGCACCCAACACCCCAAACCCTCTGCTTCTCCTCCCATGTCTTCTCTTTCTCAGTGTTTAAGAGTTACTGACTTTAAGACTACGTTAGTTAGTTGGAGCTGAGCCCAGCAGATATTCAGGTATTTGTGACATTCATAAAGTGCTGTTACGTTACGGCTTCATTTCAAAGTGGCATAAATTTATCTTTTCTCAAAATTCTACGTTTAGCACCCCATAATAGAATAGAATAGAATAGAATAGAATAGAATAGAATAGAATAGAAATACTTTATTTATCCCCGAGGGGAAATTCAGGAGTCACAGCAGCAATCAACACCATGCAGCATGGAGAGAAGATCTCTGCGAAGTGTCCTCTGCATATAGAAAAGCTGTTTTGGCTTAAGTCAGAATTAGAGCAATAAAAATACCACAGGGCATCCCTCTGCAACTTATTAAACTGTATCATGTCAACTGTTCAGATCAATGTGGCAGTGGTAGCTTTCCTGGCCCAAATCTCAAAATTGCCCATCATTTAAGTTTTACAGAAATAAAGCAACAGGCAAGACTTAAACAGCTGGTTCAATCCCCCACAAAGGCATGAGGTAAGTTAATTCACCAGTGCAAACGTAGCCTCCGCTCAGGTGCAGCAGTGTACTGTAACGTCACTCACAACAAACAGTGCCACCCATGTTGCTGGAACAAGCTCCGATACCAAGTGAGGCTCATTAAAAATCAATTCCATCTCAGTTTGGAAACAGGCACATTACAAATCTGCATATTTTCAGAGCTCCCCCTGAATGTGTCAGGTAGCGCTTTCAGGGGAGGTTTAACCAAAGCTGAGCGAAAGGCCTAAAAAAAAACATTTTACGTCTTTCACCTTAATCTGAAACTGTGGACAAATGGAAATCATGTGTGATATACTTGATGTATTCTTGGTTCTCTTACAGATGCAGTTGTAATTATGTTGTAGATGAGACTTTAATGATTTAGCAGGTGCAGCAGTAATTATTCAACTCATGTACTTGTAATAATTAAGTAGCTGTTGTTTTAATAATTGAGTAGGTGTCGTTGTAATGATACTGTAGATGATGTAATGTGGCTGTTATGTGGTGATAATGTTGTATTTTTAATTATACAGTAGATATAGTTTTCATAATCTAGTAGTTGTTATAGCAGTGATGTAGTTGATGAAGTTTTAATGATGTTGTAGATATTTTCAGCTGATCATGTCTTTCTCTCCTCTGTGGTTCAGCTGGCCGTGTTGGGGGCCTGCAGGTGTGCAGGCGTGGCTGACGTCTGCCCCTGCAGTCGGGCTGCAGCTGCCAGCCGGAAGCAGCTGATCCAGCTTCAACAGGAGGTAAAAAAAAAACCACATCTCACCTGTCCAGCTGCTCAAAAATGTGCATTCCATCATCTCTGTGCATGTGTGTGTGTGTGTGTGTTCCAGCTGGATGCTCAGCGTTCCAGGAGAGAGGAGGCATTGATGGTGGCTGATGCGTTTCGTATCGCCTTCGAGCAGCAGCTGAGGAAACGCAGCGAGCACTTCTTGCTGCTCACTGAGGCTCACATCCTGAAGTCTCATCACAGCAAATCTGACGGTCAGTGTGGCGCCTGCAGACGTCTGTTGTAGCCCATCAGGATGTTAGAGCAACGCTCAGCCTCACAGACCTGCAGAGAGTCAGTGACATACCTGTACCTGTGCACCCCTGAAGTAGAGGGGGGTTACATAGTGTGTTTTAAAAAAACAAGTTGGAATAGAAAGGCTGTCCCAGTCTTCTCCATCAGGACTGCAGCTGTATTACAGACGACTGTAACAGTATGACTACATGCTATAACATGCTAACGCCGTCACTGGTTGGCACACTGATATTACTCAATCTATCAGAGCTATGATCATCAAATGTGTGTCTGCTCCCCAGGTGCTAACAGAAGCCCTCTGATGAGTGTGAGCCAGAGGCTGAGAGGGTTACTGCCCTCAGGACTAGAGCTGAAGGTCTCTGATGATCTGTTAGAGACTCTCTACAGACTGCTGGACCTGGTGAGGATCACCCTTGAAGTCTACACCTTATATAAACCAAATGTAGCCACTGACATACAAACACTGAATTATTTTGTGTCTCATCCTAACTCAGTGTAGCATATTACAGCTGATCAAATGAGATGGTTTTACAGTGATGTTGATTTTGTGGCATCATGCAGTGCTGTCTCTTTGTATTCTATGATATTGTAAGACATGTAGTGTGTCCCAAATCGCATACTTCCATACTGTGTACTCAAAATTTTCAAGTTGAGTGTACTAAGCATACTACATACTCACTGGCTTAGTGCGCAAATTTTGAGGGTGTAGTGCTGTCCCAAATCGCATACTGCCGAGCGCCGTACTTACCGGGAATGACGACATGATGTCGAACTGTTCTTCTACATTTAATTGTGACCAGCTCGTCATCAAGCTCTGCTCGAGCCTGATAACGAGCCGTTCATTTGAATCAGGTGTGCTGGAGTGGGGTAACATCTAAAACATGCAGGGCAGGGGGTCCCCAGGACCAGATTTGAGAAACACTGGCATAGCCTATCATTCGCGGAACAAAACGAACAAAAACAATTTACACCACATACACAACGTCAACAGCTGATGGTGCTTGGTGGAAACAACACGTATAAAAAACAATATCAATAACTTACATTTATACATTGCTGCCAGAGGAGGAAATGAGTGTGTTAAGTGTCCACAGCTGCATACTCAAAATCCGGGACGATTTGAGTACATCATCCTGGTACTTTTGCATACTCATTTCTCGCATACTATGCATACTGTTTTTCATTTTGACGCAGGATACTCAAAATTTTGAGTATTTGAGTATGCGATTTGGGACGCACTAATGGTCTCTTTTCACATCAACTGGAATCATGTTATACCAGGTGGTATTGTGTTATATAATATCAGGTCTTATTTTGTCTTGTTTTGTTGTATCTTATTATTTCTTAGGGCTCTAATTTCGTGGCGCAGCGCAGGGGGCACAAGCCTGGTGCACCCTGCGCAGTGCTAATTTCGTGCAGCGCACCATGTGCTGCCAATTTGACAATTTGGTAGACCGTATTGGTGTGACTGCGCGCCAGGGGCAGTTGACGGCGTACCGGGGGAGGTGTCAGCAGATTCATGTTGGCGCAGTGACAATTTCGTGCCAAAAACAGCGCAGAAAGTGCGCTGAAGGCTCGCCATCCCCAACCTGGTCTATCCTCGGCGCAAAGCGGAGTGCACCCTCTGCAGCTGTAATTTAGTGACAGACGTACATGTGCGCACATGTCAACAAAGCCTCAGAGGCAGGTTTCCAGAGTGTCAGGCACATTTTAATGCAATAAACAATCACAGTAATCACTATTTAATGTAACCGTCTGAACCAGCATATACATTTATATCTATATTAACTGTCCCGTCACATCTGATGTCAGATTAAAGCCGTTTGTCATAATGGAAAGTTAACCTGACGGCAGCTGGAAGTTTGATGCACATCTTACAATTAAACAATAAACAGCCTTAACATCTGATACTGAGTATATATCTGGTTCTCTCATTTCATTTAATTCAAAGAAAAGAGGGAGAGAAAAGACGAAGAAAAAAGAGACAAAATAAATGTATGTCACTCAGGATTTACCCGTGATTTCCCATATTTCTCTGTTTTAGTCTTTATTTTTAACCTGATCTAAAAAGATGAAGTACATTATTGTAAGGAGGATGAGGTGGAGACACCAGGAGAGTATACAGTATATCACCAAAGGTTCTGCTATTTGGTGATGACAAACCAGGAGTGCAGGTGGATCAAAAGTATTCTGAATGGATAAGTCAGCTGTGTAACTGTATCTTCATTTTGTACTCCTATTAATAACAAAGGAACAGATTACATCTGTCCTGGGAGCTGGCCCACATGGTGACGTGCTTCGTATCCTCTGATGCATCCCGCTGTCCATTCTGAGCCTCTCTTGGCACTGCAGGAAACTTGCAAAGTGCGCCAGTCACGCCCTGTCTGCACAGCGAAGGCCAGGGCAGGGCAGGTGCGCCTGCGCTTGCGCCTGGTCTACAAAATTAGAGCCCTTATTGTGGTCTCTGTGTATCTGTTGTACTGACAAAAAACCCTGTGGCACCAGTACCAGGGTTAAATTACCAGAAGTATTGAACGACCTTCCCCCTGAGGCCCCTCTTAGTGACGACGGGTATTGAATGTCGACTCACTGTGTCTTGGGAAATAATAGTCCAGCTCCTCTTTCCTCTTCAAGTTTTTAGCTGCATGCAGCTCCTTATGCTTGTGTCATTCACATGAATCAGTTCTGCTTTAAAGTGACTGTGAGGAGTTTCTAAGTGATCTTGAAAAAGTCTCCCTTCCAGATATATGCCTGATCCTAACACCTCAAATACACCAGATACATCTGCAGTTCGACTCTGTTTCAAGCAGCATGACTGACAGACAGCTGGAGTCACAGACCGAGGAGTTCCTGCTCTTCCCACTCCTTTGATAAGTCTCTCTTGTTGGGCTGTAAAACCTCAAATCTGTTGACTCCTGGTCTGGCTCCACTCGTTATGTCTGTTTATTGTTGCAGCCAAGCTAAATAGGAACTGATATTGACACCGTTTGTTTTATTTTGAAGGTCACTGGGTGTTTTTAGGTAGTTTGCGGTCACAACTTCCTAACGTTACAGACCTGTCCCAGAGCACCGGGCTGTTTGTAGAGCTAAACTGCGGTACAAACTGACAAAGTTTGCTTGTTGTCACGTTTCAAAGCACAGCTCTACCTAACTGTTGATAAAAACCTTACCATGTGGCATTGTATCAGGTAAAAAGTTGTCTTGAACAAAGAAAAGTAGAGTTAAAAAGAAGATCTGATCTCCATTCATTTCCAAAATGAGCACATGCTTTGTTAAGAATCACATCTTCACCATAGTGTGTGTGAGACTCCAGGCCAAAGGGTGGCGCTGCAGTCCACTACAAACAGATAGTCCTCCTTAGTCCTTTTAACAATCCAAGTAATGAACTCGGGGATTAAGCCTTAACTTATTTACGATAACTTTCTACTACATGAGTTAATTGAATCTTTCATTCACCGTCACGTTTGCCAGTTCTTCTCTGTCCCCAGATCAGTGTTGTCCCTTTTTCACTGACCCTGTTCTCTCTGCTTCAGCTGAATGACAAAGAGGAGGCCCTGGCCCACCAGAGGAAGGTCAGCATCATGTTAGCCCACAGCGCTGAGGAGCTACAAAGACAGCTGCTTCTAGATTCACACTGCCGGCCACCAGAGTCCAAGGTCCCACCAGAGTCCAAGGTCCCATTGGAGTCTAGAAACCCAACAAAGCAACCCGGAAGAACTAACAGGCGATCGCTGTCACACCAAAAAAGCCACCAGTCTAAAACTCAACCATCAGATGTATCAGAGTTCAGGATCGAGTCAAAGCCAGCGCAGGACCCTCCAGAACCCCAGAGCCAATCCCTAGAGTCTAAAAACCAACCAGAAATATCAGGGATGTCCAACATCCAGGCTCAGAGAATGTCGCAGCAGTCCGATCAGCAGGCGCCAGCAGACCCACAGACCACTGTCCAGCAAATCCCCAACCACAAGGAGCACAAGTCTGTAATCCAACCATTCAATCCACCAGGATCCAGGATACCCTCAGAACAATTACAAGAACTATTGAAGAACCTGAGCCAGGCTGATACACCAGGGCTGATGACACGCGTCTCAGCAGAGTCCAACATTCAAGGACATCAAAACCACCTGCAAGTGCCCCATTCTCAGTCAGGACAAAGACCAAGCATGTCAGAATCCAGAACTGACCCACTGGGGTCTCATCCACCAAACACAGGCATTCAGGGAACCTCTGACCATGAACTATACAAATCTGTAATTCAAGAGACAGATCCACCAGAGTCCACTGAACCATCTGACCCATCACAAGGACTGTTAAAGAGCCAAAGTCCGGGGGTCAGACCTGAGTCTAAGAAACAAGTCTCATCCGAGTCCAACATCCAGCACCTCCAGTTGCCAGTGTCACAAACCAATGTCAGACCACCATGTCTTTTAGAGTCCAGGACTGAAGAACAGAACCAATGTGGTCTACCACAGAAAACCAGCCAGACATTCTCCAACCACGAGGGTCATGGTTCTGAGATCCTACAGCCAAACTCATCAGAGTCCAGGATGCCACCACATCAGTCACACCAGAGTGAATCAGACAAAGCAGAGTCTAAGACACAACTAGTCTACACAGAGTCCTACACCCGTCTACAGCAAAACAACAAAAACCACAAGTCGGAAATCCTAGGCTCAGATCCAGCATCATCCAAGATACCATTCAAACTTGGAACGCTAAAAAACCAGAGCCAGTTCCAGGCAACATTGGACACACCAGAATCCAGGACACATTCTCAGCCCACAACCAGAAGTCTGAGAGCCCAACATTCAAATACAACAACAACCAGAGCTGCCAGAGTCTCAGCTTCAGCCAAGGCAACCACCAAGTCTGTAAGAGTCCAGGACTGACCCTTAGGTGCTGTGACAATCTAACAGAGCCTAACATTCAGGAACTGTCCAAACAAATGAGGCCCACAGAGGCCAGGATACCATCAGAACAACCACTTGAACTTTTAAAGCATCCGTAGTCAGACAAAGAAACCAGGGCCTCAGAGACATCAGTCTTTTTTAAAGTCAAACCTCCAGCTACAAGACCCTTAAGACTGTGACCCAGCAACTAGACCAGTTCCAGTAAAGGATTGCATCAGTGCAAACATAAGTACCATCAAAGAGCCAGAGACATTCAGAGGACACAAAGGACCTTTCTGAGTGAAGACTGGAAAAAGGAACAATGAATGGAAACTTAAACACCAACACAAGAGTCTTTGGATTTTCCTTAAACAGGAATGTCTGCTTCAGACCCGCACAAGAATCTGGTCTCTGCTGTGGACCTGACCCACCTGAGGGAGACAAGTGAGAGAAACATCATACTGTTGCACCAAGCTGAATCAGGGTCTGTTGGAGGAAGGGGCAGGATGCCAGCCCCACAACCAGTACAGCAGTATGAAGGCAGTATTTTGAATCATGTTCAAAAGAAAAACACGAGCTTACCATCCTCAGAGAGAGTCTGTCTTTGACCATGGAAGAGATAAAATATGAGTTAACCTCTTCTCAACAACATCTCTCTGACCCTTTATGAACAGGTCACCATCCCTAAGAGTGGCAACATAAGAAATGCGTCCTCCCCAACTCAATGCAACATCAACACTCTAACTGCACTCGAACCACATGAAGGAGAGCTGCCGATAAGAAGAGTGAGGGTTTTAGAGTGCAGTGTTCTACCTGTAGTACATGCATCTACACACCAGTTCTTCTCCACCAAACACCTTTGACCCTCTCCAACAAGGAAAGTAAGAGTGACAAGGAAACTAACAAGTGTATTAGACAACTCAAACACCAGTCTCATCCAGCCAACCAGCTAGTCAACCAACCAACCAATCAGCCAATGATAAACCAATCCATCAACCAACCAGCCAACTAGCTATGCACCCTGACAACCAACCAATCAAATGGTCATGCAGCAAACCAACCATCTATCCAAGAAACAAGCAAACCAACCAACAGTGTTGAGAAAAACAGGGTTAAAAGTAAAGGTGTTATTAACGCTGTTCCTTTATCAAGTAATGGGTAATCTAATTAATTATTATTTCGAAGGTTATACCATTGTTACCGACAGTGAAATGAAGGGCGTTACTGTGTATCTGTTACTATAGCCGCATTTCCACCAAGCAGTCCTGTTCAGTTCGTCTCGGTACGGTGCGCTTTTAGCGGCGTTCCACTGACTCATCCCGGGACGGATCCCTAAAAATGGAGACGAGCTGACCTACTTTTTTGGGACCCTTTCGTATGGGTGCCAGACTGAACCAATCCGCTCTCGTTTTCTTCTTTGTTGGATTTAATAGCGGGGTAAGGTGCTATGGCGTTGCGCTATTGTTTAACAGCTGCGGCTTTCAGCATCCGGCTTACACGCCGCCCACCACAAGAGGGCACAGTTTGCTGTGGAGACGCAAACGGGATCAGGCTTAACTGTACCAAACCGCCCCAAACCGTACTGAACCGACCCGGACTGCTTGGTGGAAACGCAGTTTATGTTGACTATAGCTTGCTCAGCCAGGTACCAGAGAGGAGCTGCAAATAATATGTGGAGAAAAGCGTCAGACAACCAAGTAATGATGAGAACAATCATGTTGACACGTCTTTAACAAAGAGCTGATGCTTATTTAAACTTTTCATCAACAAACATCACACAGCTACCTGTGTGTGTCTGTGTGACCTGCAGTCAGAGAGGATCTCCTCCTGATCAAACCAACTCCAGGGAGAGGGCTGGATGCTTTTCCAGGTTTGAATGTAAGGCACAAGTTAAAAAAATATTAGAGATGACAGGACCAGATTTGAAAATAAGGGGTTAATCTGAAGAAATTACAAGTCAGGAGAATCCCTCCTGAATCAGGAGAGTTGGCAGGTCTATCTGACCTGGATCACTCAGCCAAACAGAGGACAAGAGCTGCAGATTTAATATGAACGAGTGCTGAGCAGTCTGTGGGGTTAAAACTGGCGTTTTCAGGATGGGAGTTGGTCTACAGGCTTTACATTAATGTTATTTTCAGGATGGGAGTAAACAGACACCACTTCAACATCAGAGATGGAAAAGACAAGAACAGACATGTGAACATAATGTCCCAGAGCAAATCCTGCTCAAAAACAGGTTTTCAAAAATTAACATGAGAATTACTTTTCCTGGTATCTAATTATTTTAATGAAGGAATAATTCAGTTACTAATTCAATTACTTTTTGGGGAAAGTAATGAGTAACTATAGATAATTACTTTTTAAAGCAATTTGCCCAACACTGCCAACTAAACATCAATCAACCAATTAATCAACCAGTCAACCAGCCAACCAATCAACTATTATTCACTAATTAAAAAAAACAACCAACCAATCATCTCTGACAGAATATTAACAAAAACTGTTTTGTATTTTGTTTTCAATTTTCCATCTCTCTGTTAGAACATTCTGACTGATCATATCTTTATAGAGGTTAAACTTACAAAATCAGCAGGGGGTCATATTCTTGTTTTCTTTACTGTTAATCCAATGCCGTTTAAAGTGACAGTGCAAACTAAATTACTGTATCTGCAGAGACTACTGCACATTTAAAGCAATGGCGCACATTTGGATCAATCAATCAGAGGTCTAGGCTCAAGGTAAAACATTGGAAACATTAATGAAAATATGAAAGGACAGGGACTGCAGAACATCTATGTTTGATTGATTGATAATGAACAGTCATGTGACCACAGGACTTAGTGTACGTATGTTATTCGTTTCATACATGTTGGCTGAGAGAATGCTGCCGTCACACTGACCATCAGAGGGCAGTGTTGTTCCATTATACAATCCCTGCCAGAGGCTCTGAAGCTCTGGAGGAAGAGCAGAGAGCAGATATGTTTCCACCTGACAACAGCACACTGAAATCTGAAGCGAAGAGGAATTCAGAAACTGTATTTGGTTTAAAACTTTGTATTTATTGACAGACTTCTCATGTCTCTGCATATTCTCTGTCAGTTTGTTAAATGTGTGAAAACGTGTTTCAATTATTTGCTAAGCATAAAAAGAAATAATTATTCATGGAATTACCAAAAAAATAACCAACAGTGTAATACATTTTTACATGAAGTTCATACTGTTTTATGTTGAATACTCAGGCACATGTAGTCCACTGGAGTGGACATGTCTGTAACCTTACAAAACAATGTTGTGAAGTTTTTTTTTGTCTTTCTTATTTTGCACTAAGAACAATAAATATGAAGAAAAAAAATCTTGTCACAGGCTTTCACATTTTATGCATCACATCTCTCTCAAGAACAAACTGAAATGTCACACATGATGCTGTAGAAGCACTTTTGTCCTCATATGTCAGACATGAACGCACAAAAACTGTCAATTCATACTTTAAAAAATGAAAAGAAAATGTAGTTTTACAGTCTGACTCAAGCTGGATAATTTCTCTCAGAAACAAGTTTAATTTTTTAAATCTATTTATTTATTTATTATTCATTCACTTAGCTCAGTTTCATATCTTTATTTACTTTTACTCTTATCTTCAAAATATTTTGTATTGTATCTGATGAAAAGGTGAAAAGGTGGATAAAGATGTAGAAAAAAACAATTCATCATAGTAAATTACTTAATTACACATACAATGGTTTAATGACTGCAAATAGAACAGCATATCAAGGTAAATACATAATGTTTGGCCTGTGAGACTGTGGAGATCAAGAGTCAGAAATAGTTTAAACTGATCTGAGAATAAAGTTCTGATATTCAAATTGATGCTCTATGATGTCACTATACACTGCATTCAAAATTATTATGCAGACTGCAGTTTAGTGTCATGAAGACTAAATATTTATGAATTTAAATAAACTCATGAATGGTCTTTGTCTCAGGGCTCTTTAAATCACTGAAGTCAATCTCAAACACCTGTGATTATTAGTTTGCCAGGTGCGCCCAGTTAAAGGAAAAACTACTACAGAGGGATGTTCCACATTATTAAGCAGACGACAATTTCCAAGCAATATGGGAAAGAAAAATGATCTCTCTGCTGCTGAAAAGTGTGAAATAGTTAAATGCCTTAGGCAAGGTATGAAAACCTTAGATATTTCATGAAAACTTAAGCGTGACCATCGTAATGTGAAGAGATTTGTGGCTGGTTCAGAGCACAAGTGAGTTTGTGCAGATAAAGGCACAATAAGGAAGGTTTCTGCCAGACTAATAAATGGGATTAAGAGAGCAGCTGCTAAAATGCCGTTACAAAGCAGCAAACAGGTATTTGAAGCTGCTGGTACCTCCGGAGTCCCGCTAATATCAAGGTGTAGGATCCTCCAAAGGCTTGCAGTTGTGCGTAAACCTTCTATTCGACCCCCCCTAACTAACGCACACAAGCAGAAACGGCTGCAGTGGGCCCAAAAATACATGAAGACACATTTTCAAAATGTTTTATTGACGAATGAATGCCGTGCAACCCTGGATGGTCCTGATGGATGGAGTAGTGAATGGCTGGTGAATGGCCACCATGTCCCAACACGTCAGCAAGGAGGTGGTGGAGTCAAGTTTTGGGCCGCAATCATATGAAGGGAGCTCGTTGGTCCCTTTGGGGTCCCTGCCGGTGTCAAAATGACTTCTGAAAAGTATGTGGACTTCCTGTCTGACCACTTCCTTCAATGGTACAAAAGGAAGAACCGTGCATTTTGAAACAAAATCATCTTCATGCATGACAATGCACCATCTCATGCTGCAAGGAACACATTTGCAGCATTGGCTGCCATGGGCATAAAAGGGGAGAAACTCATGGTGTGGCCCCCATCATCTCCTGACCTCAACCCTATTGAAAACCTTTGGAGCATCCTCAAACAAAAGATCTATGACGGGGGGAAGACAGTTTACATCCAAACAGCAGCTCTGGGAGGCTATTCTGACAACCTGCAGAGAAATTCATGCAGAAACTCTCCAAAAACTCACATGTTCTATGGATTCAAGAATAGTGAAGCTGCTATCAAACAAGGGGTCCTATGTTAAAATGTAACTTGACCTGTTTAAAGATGTTTCTGATTGAAGTAGCTTTTGATTTCCGTTAATACGACCCCTTAGTACTATAAAGTCAACAGATGACCATTTTGAATTCTTTACAACGCATAAAATGCATTAAAACTCTGTTGAGCTTCAAAATTTGGAACAGTGCATTCTATGTTTTTTTTATTTGTTTAATTATGTTACCATTAGAGGTTTGTGTAACAACATCTGTATTAAACTCTAATGGCTAATGACTTCAAAATTATGCTGACTATTATTTGAATTAACTATGTAGGAAGAATTGTGAAAAATACAATTAGCATAATAATTTGGAACGAAGTGTAAAGATGTGGAGGATGATTCTGTGTTGGAGCAGATTTACTCTGGAAAACATTTCTTTGTTTCTTAAGTTAAAAATTCCATGAGATATAAGTCACATCTTAAGGAGATAAGAAAGGAAAAATATCTTTCAGATTGTGTCAGGGAATGCCTGAATAAGTTGTGACACACACACACACACACATCAGGACCCTGTAACCTCTGAGTAAACGTCCTTTGGCTGATACAAATTACCGTAATAAGTACATACAAAATAATGAACTAATTACAGGAACTCCACCAGAGTGCCTTTTCTGGTCCCAAACCCCAAAAAGGAGGTTTGTGGTTTTAATGAACAGGCTGTTTTTTTCCCCACCATATCATGTCAAAAACATATATCAGTGTTCACAGGAGCTTTAATGAGGTTAAGAGATGAATCACCCCTTAACTGCAAAAATTCATTAAGATGGAAGAAGACAAGAAATCCAGCTGTCTGTGCAGTGAGGCTTCAGGCCTGTAGGGGGAATCAAGAGTAGCTGAAAGGCCCGTTTACGCTCAATGTTAAACCTAGATCTGGATACAGAGGGAGCCTTCTGTCTGTGCTCTGTGTTCATTTTGTTGTATTTTTGTGTGTTTCCATAAAGCTTATGAATATAGACCAAACAGGGCAGTACTACCGAAAATCGTGGGGACAGTGTCGCTGTTACTACCCTTTATGTAGCTTTGGTGAGACATGAAGAAGAAATAACAATGGCAGAACTATCATAACATATTTAACTGCCTCACCAACCACTGCCTGTTACAGCGCTGCCTCTGTTTTTGTCTTTTATGTTAGAGGCTCATTAGCAATACCTCCTTAAGTGTGTTGTTGTCATAAACTTTTGACTCCGGGCTGCCCCCCCTGGTGGGTGTATTGGCTGACAGCAATGCCAACATAACAGACATATCTCATATGAAAAGGGAGTAGAAATGGGCCTTAGCTTGGCTGGATAGAGGCAGAGAGGAGGCCTGAAAGAACAGACATGGCTGAAGGTGTTGGTCAGGATCATGATCCACAGACTGCTGCACAGAAACACAACCTAGATTAATGTCCACAGACAAACTTCATACAGGGGTCTGTGGTTCAAGGGACTGGGGGATCTTTAACGTAGTAGTGGTTTATGGTTGACATGAAATTCTTTTTACAAGGACTGGGTTTGTGCATCTGTAGGATAAGATTGCCTGTTATTCCTGTATGTGTTATGGGATTTTCTCTGTTCCTCTCTGTACACATCCCCCCTCGCTGCAGAGCTGCAGAGTCCCTGTTGCTTTTCAGACCTTGGAACAGAAGATGGTTATGAAGATCCAGAAAGAACCTGCTTCCATTAATCCACTGTAGTCTGTTCTCCCTCTGCTGTCTCACGCTCACTAAAGAGAGTGAGACAAATGTCAGTCATCACAGGTCAGCAGGCACACACACACACACACACACACACACACACACACACACACACACACACACACACACACACACACACACACACACACACACACACACACACACACACTCCGGTGTCTTTTAATCAGCTGTGGATGCACACTCCCTCACTGACGTGCAGGAATTGAACTGCATTAGCAGAGCATGTGTATCATCCCTCGTGCCCACGTCTGCCCCATTAGCTTCAGATAATAGCTCAGCTTTTCACACCCAGGACGGCTCAGCAGCCATCTGGGCCATTAGCATCTTTAGCCTTGGAGCAGTGAGCGTCACTGATTGCAGCAGTTTGAGGATGGAAGTGACAGAGAGCGCCAAGAGGGAGCGATGGGAATCAAATCGCAGGAACATTAGCTCATTGAAAAATGCAAACACCTTCAACAGGCAATTTATATTCACTGCAACCCATGTCACATCAACAGAGACAGATCTATCTGTGTGTGAGAGGAAGTGTATGTGCATGCTCAGTCTTAGGACAAGTAATATGACTCTGACAGGATTAAAAACCTGCAAACTTCTGTCTGTTAGACGGTTTTCAGCAGCAGTTTGGTTTGATATGGTCAGATATCATTCAGTAGCTAATCACTGTTTAACTCACTGACTCTCTCACAGGATCAGGTTTCATCAGATAGAGACAGAATTTAAGGAATCACAGTAAAAAGTGGTTTCCATAAAGATTACCTCACATACCTGCAGGTTTGATTTGACAATTTTAGTGTAGTATAGTTTAAGTATAGTACATATCTTTACTTTTGAGCCTGATCTCTTGAAAATACGTGAACTGAACATGAATCCTTAACACTAATTTCTGTGTCACTGTGACGTAAAGAATCCACATAATGTGTTGCCATTGTTAGAAAATTACCTGGGGAATGGAAAGTGAATGGTGCTCCTGTCTTCCAACAGACTCACCATTTCTCTGGTTTTAAGCAGGGACGCAGTGAGCAGTAGATATTGATTTAGCTTTGTTTCAATGTACAATTCAGTGTTTTTAATGTAAAGAATTAAAAGTAAAAACACCCGTGCCTGTTGTAAATATATTTTTGATGTGGTGAAATGACCTGGTCAAGCAATCTCTCACGAAGGACAGCTGATAATATTGTTTCTTGAAACATTCAGGGGGACAAGCAATATGGAGCCTTTATGTCACAGGGACACAGAACCAGTGTTGCCACAGTTACTTTAAAAAATAATCTGATTACTAGTTACTGATTACTCCTTTAAAAAGTAATTTAGTTACTTTACTGACTACTTGATTTTAAAAGTAACTAAGTTAGATTACAAGTTACTTTGTTAGTTACTTTCAGCAGCTGCCAGCAACACCTGCAGCTGCATAAATTGGCAAAAATTGTCCAATGCAATTAAAATGAATTATGACATGAGCCCACATGTTTTGTTTTAAAGTAACATGCAGACATCGGTAGTTGTAAAACGTGTACTTTACGATTAAAAACAAAATTATTCATTTTACACATTTTGAATTTCAAAATACAACTAATGAATGCATTTACAGTACTATTTTTGGTGCACTGCGAAATTTTTTATTTAAATTATTTTCTTTTTAAATTCTTTTTTTTTTTTGGTCTAGTTTGGTTTTTATCAGTTTCATTTTTCTCAAAGCTGTAGTCTTTTGAACCTGTATTTGTAATACAACAAACAAAAATAAATGTTGCTGGAGTGTGGGCTCACATAAACCTCAGTACCCTGCTCGGGGCACCCCAGTCTAAAAAGTCTGGGCACGCCCCTGCTTGCCACAGGGTGCTCCGTTGTAGCCTACGTTATGTTGCTCTGCTCCTCAGTGGATGATTTTGTGCTAAACAGAGGGCTCAGCTCTTGGAATAGAGGGAGTTACAATGAAAGATGGGACTCACCTTTCCCCAGGTAACAATCAAACAACTTCTCAAGCGTTTATGGCCGCAGAGCGCGAATCTCTCTCTGATTGATTCCTAAATGTTTGAGTCAAATATCTTAAGCAAACTGCCAGAGCAGAGTGAACAACGAACCATATTATCATCTTTAGCTGTAACAAACTCAAAACAGTGACTGTGTTTCCAGCTAGAAAACGAACCCCCCCCCCCCCGTCTGTTTACCTTTGTGTCGCTGGCTGCTATAACTTGTGAGTTGTCCTCATGCTGAAAACATGATGAACACGCGACTCCCGTCAATCCCCGAGACACAAGAAAAAAGCATTTAGATTTTTTTACATGAAAAATGAAAAGGAAAAGTAACGCACAGTGAGTTGAATAAGTAACTTTAATCTGATTACTGTTTTGGTAATAGTAACATGTTAGATTACTCGTGACTGAAAAAGGTGGTGAAATCAGAGTAACACGTTACTTAGTAGCAAGTTCCTGGCATCACTGGACAGAACTCTGCTCAGTTCAAGTATTTCCATGAGATCAGGTTATCACTTTAGTCATGTGAATGGTGAAAACTTAGGGGATGTTTACAGGACAATGGTTTTAGGATGAAAAGATAAAACTGAGACAGAGTGGAATTTTTCTGAAACACTGTCGACACCGTTGCCGTGTTAACAGTAAGCTGGAGTCCAACAGTACCGTTGTTATGATCGTTGTGGTCGACCATTTAACAAAATGAGCATCTGTTGCTCCACTTCTGCTCTTAGCATTCACCAACACACCAGATGATCAGCTCAACTCTACTTCAGTGGAGATCTACCAAAAGCGTTTCTGTGTTTCTGTGTTTTTGTGTTTTAGGATAAAACATTGTTGTATAAATGGGGCCTTAAACGCAGGTATCTGATGATTTGTATTTGTTGTTTGTTAAACTAAAGGTTTCTGAATAGTAACCCCAACAAACTCGAGACCCTTTACAACCTGTGTCATCGTTCAGGTGTGAACAGATTTTGGCCTTTAGAATTAAGGGTGACCGTGCTAACCGCTGATCTTAAGCAAAACCTGTAATGATGGTTGGTTAGCAGTCACAAGTCACTAGGGTCACACGGTCCGCTGAAACACCAGCTAAAACGCCATTTCCATGTCATCAAGGGGCCAATACGCAAAAATACTTTTGTTGTGTTGTGTAAATGAACCCTCAGACAGACATCTGCTGAGACTGTCGAGAGAATGACCATGATGATGATGGTGAAACAGCTGGAGTCTGACAGGTCCACAGCATCAGGCCGTCCACTGCACTGATCCGGAGGAACCTTGGAGACAAACTCAGAGCCTCCCAGAGAGGTGTATGGTCAGTAACTATAACAGGACATTGAGGCCCCATTTACATGACGCCGAAAACGGTCAATTCCGCAAACATTTCGTTGCGTTGGCCTTCCATTTAGATGAGACCACGTTGCGTTTTCAGTTCCCAGAGTGGAAAGATTTGAATCCGCTCTTCCATCCAGCTTCGTGTAAACACAGAGCGGAGTGTTTCAGGGTGAAACGCTGACGTCACCACATGCGCACTCGCAGTTTCAGGTGAAGGCTGCGCGTGCAGCCACATTTCCAGTTGAGCCATTCCGGTCCAGTAGGTGGCGGTAATGAGCGTCATGGTTGGATTGCCGACCGTCTTACACAACAAAATGGCAGAAAATGAAAGAAAAACCACAACAATGATGGCGGATTTCCGAGCAACATACGTGCTGCTTACTGTCCACATCGCCAACTACTGGCCTGGCATGGCCACTACATCGTTGTGACTTGTCCTCCTGGAGTCGTATAAACGCGGCGTTTTCACGCCGTCTTCATGTAAACGCGGGTGGCTTTTGGAAACGCAAAGGAAGAATCTTTGCTGGAGTCTCCGTGTAAATGGGGCCTAAGACTAGAAGTTAGACTGACAGATAGAGAGGGAAACAGGAGCCCTGTGAGTCAGTTCCCCCCGGCAGTCTAAACCTATAGCAGCAGAACTAAGTGCTGGTTCAGACCTGATCCAGCTCTAACTGTAAGCTTAATCAAAAAGGAAAGGTTGAAGTCCACTCTCACAAGTAGAGACTGTGTCTGTCCCCCAGGCCTCAGCCAGTCAGTACCTGCGCTTAAGGGTTCTAAACCAGAGTCCTCATTGACCTGTTAGGATTCAAGCCGGATCCAGCCTGGAGGAAACGAAAGCATGGACTAGTCTCTCTGTATCGCTTTGAGACAAGATTTTGCTGACAATACGAAGATGAAAAAATTCTGTCCTTGAGACCTGTTGGATGTGAGAGTGAAAGAACAGGTCTTGATCTAAAAGAATTCCTAGGTTCCTGACAGTGGTGCTCAAACAATGAATTCTTATTTTTCTGACTTGAACTCTAAAATATTTCTGCTTATCCAGGTCCTTCCGTCTTTGAGGCATGCTTCAAGTTTAGATCAGCAGTTGGTTTCTTCTGGCATCATAAGTACAGCTGAGTATCATCAGCATAGCAGTGTTAATGGACTGTGTCCTCATTGTAGAGCCAAGAAGAAGCACATACAAGATGAAAAGAAGAGGCCCGAGCACTGAACCTTGAGGAACTCCAAAAAAAGGATGGACTGATGTGGCAGAGGAACAAAAACAAGACTATGAAATGACTAAATCAGAACATTTGAACTGGTTTCTTACACTGCCCATCTGATTTTTTTTGTGTGTTTGTCTGACAAAGACAAACTGAACATGAGAACTGTTCCTCTGGAGTTTCATATACATCTGTCTGACGTGGAAAAAAGATCAGATGTGTCATTTCTCTGTTGAATGATAACCTGCATTGGACTGAGCTGTATACATCAGGGGTTATGACCTGAACTCTTCAGTTCAACCTGTCATACAGTGACCTGTGTCCTTCTGTGTATGATGTGTGTGTGTGTGTGTGTGTGTGTGTATGATGTGTGTATGTGCTGCTGAATGTCCCAGACCTCTCTGTGGGTCACGGCCACTTCCACTGTAACAAAAGAGGAGTAACACAGAGGAGACGCAGGCCGGGGTCGCCTGCCTCCCCAGGGCACTTTATTTGGGCCAACTTGAACCTCCAGGACTTTTATTTTTTGCTCTTTGGGACGTATCGACACTCGCTGAGCGCTCATTGATCCGATTGGAGCCACACTGCTGGAGCTTGAGCAGAGCGGGCGCACGGGATCGGCTGATTAATTAAAAAGAAAATGGTTTTTACTCTGGGTGAGTGCATGGAGATAGGAGGGGGAGGGGCTGCACGCACACACACACACGAACTGGAACTGATTGGCACAGAGAGCAGTGACTGCTGGGTGAGGAGGGGAGTGCATGAAAAACATTAACCCACAATGCACTGCTGCGTTTTGACAGCTCTGTGCTCCAGGCTGCTGAATTTATGAGCTATTACTGCTGCAGCTCAGGACCTAGTTGGTGCATTATGTTCCATGTCATTGGCCATTAGCAGAGCAGAGAGTGACATCCATTGAGGGAGTGGAGTGCAGTGACATGGTAGGGGCTGAGCGGCCGCACGGCGTGCTGCACCGTGATGCTGCAGCATTGTTATGTTGTTTGAGGGCTCTTCTTCTCTTTTCTTGTGCATCCAGTTGAGTTCATGTTGCAGTAATCTGTCACTGCAGCCTGACTGCAGCCTTTGTGCTCAGCAGGAATCTCCAGCTGGCCTCGTTCACTGTGTTTTTAGGACACGGAGTGGGGTTACCTCACAGAGACGGGTTCACTGTTTACAGTGAACCTTACCAGAACAATGTACACCTCCACTGAAAATCAAATGAAATCAATAAAAAAAGACTTAACCTTACATGAACTGATCTCATTGTGTTTTTTTGGCTGAAACACTAACTTCTAAAGATGTTTCCTGTAGAGTTAATTTAATACTCGACCCAGAATCATAGAGACATAGTGGTGTATGTCGTGTATGGATGAAACACTGACTATTGTTTCAAAATCCATATCTGATATTCAAAACACAGCACTTCATTTTTTTCTGTGCCGAATGAAACAGATGGTCCTGACCTTCTGACTGCTGATTTCACTGTATCACAACATGAGGACAGATGAGCTTGTTTCAGGTTTGACTGTCTGCGCACACTTACTGTTTTTAGTTTTTCCATGATCAAACACTGAGTGATGGATCAGCCGCTGTGTCCTCATTAGCTTTCAGGCTAAATAGCTCTTTAACGTACTGGAAGAGGCTAATGACAGCGCTCAGTCCATGTGTGTTGTTTACACACTCTTTAGAGAAGGTCAATGTATTGACCCCTCCGGACATGAGGGCATGCAGGACAAAATGCTGACAATAGTCTGAGCGGCCTTGATGTTCCATTAAATGATCGATTCAACTGGTTTGAGTGGAGGTAGGGGTGTGTGTGTGTGTGTGTGTGTGTGTGTGTGTGTGTGTGTGTGTGTGTGTGTGTGTGTGTGTGTGTGTGTGTGTGTGTGTGTGTGTGTGTGTGTGTGCGTGTGCTCAGAGACTGTACAAAGGTCAGTTTATCTGTTAGTTCATTGGTGGAGTGATTAATGAATCGATCAGAGCTGCAGGGAGCCAGTGAACCAAACAACTGCACTCACAGCCGAACTCCTCTCCAGAGAGGACGCCACGTCATCCTCAACCAAAACAACACAAAACACATACACACAAACACACACCTTTATTAAATTAACACAAGAAAGTCCAGACAGTCAGTACAGTTTGGTACGGGTTGGAATGGTAGAGCCTGGTTGTATTTGTGTTTCTACAGCCAACCATGCCCTTCTTGGTAGGCGGCGTGAAAGCTGGATGCTGATAGCTGCAGCAGTTACATAATAGCATGACAACATAGCAGTGTGACACAGCGTACCCTGTTAATATATTCAAGGAAGAAAAGGAGCAAGACACAGTTTCATTTGGACGGCAGTTTCATGCTGTTTGTGACGCCATTTTCCAAACAAATTTTAATCCAATCAATGGACAGCAGTGTTTCTAGCTCCACCTTCTGGTTGGATCAGTACTTCTGGCAACCCAACAGAAGGGAACCAAAAAGTGGGGAAGTACAGGCCAGTGATTTGGGGACCAGTCCTGGTTTTAGTCGAAGGAAACGCAACAAAAGGTGTGCTCTACCGAGAGGAACCGAACTGAACCACTTGAAACGGGGCTTTTGATTTCATGTGTGTTTGATGTTCTTAGTTTGATGCTCAGGAGTAGGGGACTCCATGAGTTCAGTGCAAAGCAATCACTCCTTTTCTGTTACTCTCAAAACTTTGAATAGAGATCATTTAGTAGTGTTGAAATCCAAAAGTATGAGAAATTTTCCCACTAAGTTTATAAAAGTTGACATTTCTTGGTTTTTATTCTCCTGGAGGACCTTCATTTCATGGAAAGTAGTACCCATGTCTGTTTTTGCGAAAGACTCCTGTGTCACATGACCTTGGCTATTTTCACGTCTTAATTTTGCATTGTGTGTCATTCACAGTGCACATCATAACTTTGCTTTGATCACTGTAAATATGTTTTTTTTATTGGTTTCCTGTGAAATTTTGTTGCACATTTCTATTTGTGAGATCTAAATCATAAACCCTGTATGTAGAAAAAGGGAAAGGGTCAAAACTAATGCCTTTACCTGATTGACTGAGTTTGAATTGGTTTTTAGTTTTAAACAGCACAGCTCAGCTTTAGGGTAGACTCCTGAAGCGCTGTGTGCTCCAGATTATCAGAGCAGAACAGGAACGATGAAGGGGAACAAGCCAATCCAGCTCGGGTCAGTCACTGTCCCAGATCAGATTGGTTTCCATTCAAGTCAATGTATCATCTAACACTGGATCTGCTCCATTGTGGTCCGGCTGCGACCCTGCTCCAGCAGTTTGCAGCAGAAACACAACAATCCTATTTGTGCAGGATGCTGTGACAAATCAGTTTACCATAGGGCAGATTGAGTGGTGCTGGAAGCTACAAAAAAAGGGACATTTAAAATTAAAAAAAGTGCATCTAAACAAGATTGTATTTATTGTGACTTCAACAACAAATGGACTTAAAGAGTGGAGTCAGACCAGGAGTCAACAGGTTTGAGGTTTTACAGCCCAACATGAAGAAGAATAGGTACTTTAAAGTTCCTGTGAGGAGTTTCTAAGTGGTCTTGAAAAGTCTCTCTTCTACATATATGCCTGATCCTAATCCACTCTTTGAAATGAGATTACCAGTGCCATCATAGGTTTGGAAATACTACTTGTGTAGCAATCTATGGCTTCCCGATCACACACTTGCCAATGCCCCCGTTTTGGCCGGGAGATTCCCGTTTTTCATCACACCTTCCCGATTTTCTCCCGGTGTCATATTTCTCCCACATTTCCACCGATTTTTACCGATACCTCATCTTGCCTTATTATTATTATTATTTTCCGCTGCCCATTTCATTCGACTCATATTGTTTCCACTCAGACTTCATTAAAGTTACTCACCGGTGATGTCATTCCCCTATTATTAGTTTGCACGCGCACACAGCTATGTTTACCGCTGCCGCGCCCACATACCCCGCCAAGTACTCGTGTAAATTCCAGAATGAGTGGAAAAAAGAATCCCCATTTATCCGGGACAGCGCGAAGGGGACGGGATATGCATAGATTGGTGGTTAATCTATGGAATGTATGCCCCTTTTGTTTGCATTTTTATTAATTAAGCATACATTGCATAGATTAACCACCAATCTATGCAATGTATGCCTTTTTGGGAGGTTTTATTTATTTATTCAATTAAGATTTTTTTTTAATTTACCATCTTTTGCATGGGTACTGTGGACAGCTATTACATTTGCTATGTGATTTTACTTTGTTCTGGGGACTGTTATTTTCTTTGTCCAATAAATGAACTCTGTGAAATTCAAGTATTTCATTGTTCTTGTTTTGTTTGTATATGACCCCCCTCCCCTTGAAAAACTCCCGAATTCTGAGGTCTCAAGGATGGCAAGTATGCCCGATCGGGCCGAACAGGACCAAACTGATTTACAGCACGTCTAGGTATCTATGACAACACCACGCCGGATGATAAAGTTTAGTAGAGGGAAGAGAGATCTGTGCTATTCTCAGCTGAAAAAGATGTCTGTGATTAATTTAGTTGTGACTGTGGACACTGAAGCCTAACTGTCAGACAGAAAAAGGACAGAAGAGCAGAAGAAAGATAAACAGGAGAGAGATAGAGCATGAGCTAAAGGCTAAAAGGGCTAATCTGTTTGTGCTAATGTTCATTCCAACCCACAGTCAGCAGTTATTCTGCAGTGGTCTGTTCAAACTTGAGAGTCTATCAATAAAATGAAGAGTGAGGTTACTTTAGCTCTGCTTGGTATATCCTGACCCTGCCAGTGCTCATGTTGGTACTGACATTACACATTGCTGACAAGTCTCACTGCACCAGGCTATCAGTAGTGCTACACATGGAAAGCTACTACAAACTACTATACAACTGACTGTTAGCTTGTACACGTTAGCCTATAGATACGTCATAGCACCAGGCTGGTAGTAGCTACTTATAGCCCGCTACTGACATACAGTCAGTAGTGCATTACATCCAGTTAAAAGTTGACTTGAACAAAGAAAAATAGTTCCAAAACAATCACACTCAGTGTGTGTGGGACTCAGGCCAGAAGGTGGCGAGGCAGTCTGAGTGAAACTGATCCTCCTCATAGCAACTTTAAATAAACAAGACAGCCAGGCTTGTGTGGTACCTTCCTATTGCCAAACAGATGAAGATTTTGTGACAGCTGATGATGAGACATGAGAGGCGTAAAACATATAGAGACACAGAAAGGTGTAGAGTGATCTCCAACCAGCATCACCTGTTCAGGTTACATGGATGTTAACATTTTTTCTCTAAGTCAGACATGTTTACTGTCTCTATTCACCCATTCACTTATTCTCCACCATGTAAAAGTGTAAAAACAGCACAGAGCAGAGTGAGGAGACAGCAGGGGGTTGGTCAAAGAGTCAGACATGAAAGAGGAAGTCGACTGATGTCTATTAATGAGCTCCGTCCACAGCTAACAATGAAATCAGTAAAACAAAAAAAAGTAAACCTCCAGACACACACACACACACACACACACACACACACACACACACACACACACACACACACACACACACACACACACACACACACACACAGGGCTGGTGGAGCCCTGTGTGTACCTGTGGCCCTCTTGACGAGCCCTGCTGCTCCACTGCTGATGTGTTTAATGGAGTTCACTGATTGTTGTGTGTCTTCCTCACGTCCCGCTGATGAAGCTTTCAGAGCAGCTGAAGCGAGAAAACTAATAAACAGTCATTAGACAAACAAGTCTCACACACTCGCTGAGAAACAAGCAGCAGCTGTGCCCTCAGCCAGCAGGGGGCAGTAGCTGTCTGCGGCTGCAGCGGGAGCAGAGACGAGTCCTGGTGTTTATCGTCTGATGTATCAGAGCATGTCTGAGAGGATTTCAAACAAATCCCTCTGAGGCTCCTCTCTCTGAGTGAAGAAGAGGAGATGATTCCTTCCTGCACAGGCTGCTGGGTAATGAAGGGGAAAACACACACACACACACACACACACACACACACACACACACACACACACACACACACACACACTGATGGTTTTCTGTAGATAAGGAGAGGAGAGTTCACCAAGAGAAAGTGAGAAAAAGAACAAATGAGGAAAAAATATGAAAAGTTGATTCAAAACATTTGAGTTTCTGTCTTCTTGACATTAATCTGAAATAGTTGAAATTGAATTCATATTTGCAGATTTTTATTTATTTATTTATTTATTTATTTATTTATTTATTTATTTATCATTAACTCAGCAGCTCAGTGACAAATCAGTGACACAATCACCTAAACATCCCACTTCATCCATCGCTTCAAAACCAAAAGAGAAGGTAAGCTAAAGCTGCGTTTCCACCAAGCAGTACGGGTCGGTTCAGTACGGTTTGGGACGGTTTGGGACAGTTAAGTCTCATCCCGTTTGCGTTTCCACAGCAAACTGTGCCCTCTCGTGGTGGGCGTCGTGTAAGCCGGATGCCAGAAGCCACAGCTGGTAAACAATAGCGCGACGCTGTAGCAGCTTACCCCGCGATTAAATCTAACAAAGAAGAAAACGCGACACAGTAAACAAAGAGCACGGATGGAAGACATGCAGCATTTCGTCCTCTCTGTGACTTTCATGTAACTCTCTGTTACAAAGTGCAATCAAGCTTCATTTCAGAGAAGTCTGTGAGCCGCAAGGAGAAATGCAGCCACTGTAGGGGTAAGTGACGATTCTTTTGACCAATCAACCGTCTGCAGTGTGTTGCTCCACCTCCCGAGAGCGGATCGGTTCAGTCTGGCACCCATACGAAAGGGTCCCAAAAAAGTGGGACGGCTCGTCTCGGTTTTTAGGGATCCGTCCCGGGATGAGTCAGTGGAAATGCCGCTAAAAGCGCACCGTACCGAGACGAACCGACCCGGACTGCTTGGTGGAAACGCGGCTTAAGTGAACGTGTCTTTAGCTAGCTGTCATGGCTGTTAGACAGCTAACGTTTGCCAACACCTACATAGCTTATACAGCTTTTTGATATATGTCTTGTTACAGTTTTTTTTACAACTGCTTAAGCACGATTTTGAAAACAGGGCTTTGAATTTTAAAACACTACATTCAATTAGCACAACCACACACACAATATGCAGAACACCTCAGATCCTGTGCAAAATGAAACACTCCTGTAAAAACTATACACACATATATAAAACCATATTATGTTACCATGTGAAACACACACATTTCATACACTTTGAGCAAATCTACCACTCAGTGATTCCATTGTTGTGAGTGAAGTACACAGAGAAAGTGCAAATAAACAACATGGTAAATTTACCAAACACAACACAGGATCAATGCTGCAGACTATTGGAAATATGTTTTATTTCTCTTCATATAACCAAAATCAGTCAACACAGACTCCTCCTCCATGGGCTCCCCCTCCCACCCTCACTCTTCTTCCTCTGACTCTTCCATTTTGGTTGAAAGCAGGTGAACTCACCTGCTGCATTTTTATACTGCTAAAACCTGATTGGTGTGTCTACAATCAATCAATCACGCGTTTACACATCTGATGTGTGTGTTTAATCAACTGTGTATTGTTCTGCAAAAGTGTGAGGTTGACTTTGTGTATATAGTGGTGGAAATCTGGTCCAGTGTTTTTCTCCTTGTGTGTAAGGTTCTGATAATTTTGTAATTCTTTTGTTTTTAATGTTTATGCAATCATACAAAACTGTAATAAAATGTGCAGTAAAAGTGTATTTCGCTAACTAATTTTTTTTTTTTTGAATGGGTGAAAGGTCAAATGGAAAAGAAATGTTTGGTAACATGAAAGTTAAAAATAGCTCATTCAACTAATATCAAAGATTTTATGAGAAGAATCTGTTTTATTTGGACTGCCTCACCACCTTCTGGCCCAGAGTCTCACACACACTGTCATAAAGATGTGATTTTAACCAGGCATGTGTTTGTTTTGGGACAAATTTACTCTGTTCATGACAACTTTTTACCAGATACTATGCGACGAGGTAAGGTATTTATCAGTACAGTTACGTAGTGCTACAGTTTGAAACATCACATCAAGCAAATGCAAGTTTGTACTGCACGCCGGTAGCTAGCTAAATTTCCAGTGCTCTGAGACATCCTGGTTATGTCCTGCCAGTCATCTACCAATCAGAGCTAACGTAACCTCACTCTTCATTTTATTGATAGACTCTCAAGTTTGAACAGACCACTGCAGAATAACTGCTGACTGTGGGTTGGAATCAACATTACCACAAACAGATTAGCTCCTGTGTTAGCCTTTAGCTCGGGATGAATCACTCTCCTGTTTATCTTTCTTCTGCTCTTCTGTCCTTTTTCTGTCTGACAGTTAGGCGTCAGTCATTTTCATCAGAGAAAAACACAGATCTCTCTTCCCTTTGCTAAACCGTTGTCAGCCGGCGTGGTGTCTGCCATTACTACAGAAACTACTGAATGTGTTTGGATTGACTCGCTAATAGCCAAACACAGCTAATTGTAGTCAGTCAGTAATTAAAACAAACCTGTTTGATGGAGCTTAAGAAAGTGATGAGTGTGTGTGTGTGCGTGTGTGTGTGTGTGTTCTAATGTATTCTTGTATAAATGGACTGGTCCACGGGGCACAGTGTGTTTGAATCGCATCTCTTCTCCCTTAAATCTGTCTGAATACCAACTGATCTTAGTCCCTCTCCCGTGAATAATCTGACAGCTCAGACACGTTCCAGGTCCAAACAGGTCTCTGCATCTGTTTCAGTAAAAACACCAGTCAAGAATTTCCTCCTCTGGAGCGCTTCACTAACAGCTGCAGCAAATACAGGTAAACACTGAGAGCAGCTCAGATTTACTGATGTGACTGCTAACAGGACGCTACTCTCTGTCCTATAGCATGACACACACACACACACGCACACACACACACACAGTGGACAGAGAGAGGTGAGAAAGGGGAGCAGGATTATGATCATTGTGTTGTTTGACTCTGATGTTCATTATTATTCCTTTAATGTCGCTAACAAGACTGAAAAATGAGAGTACCATCATTTCCATGCACAGGTTGGCATTTTTTAGTCTGGATGTGGATGGAGGGTCCACTCAGGTTTCATGTCAGAGAGGAGTCTATAGTGGTGCCATGCATTTTCAGACGGAGGTTCACAGATTAACAGTTTGAACTGTGAATTAGTCCTGATGCCCAGCATGTACTCAGCATTTTATTCTACCTCCACCAATCCCCACACTAACAACTTTCCAAACATAACTGATGGAGCTCCAGCACTTTTCGAAACACTCAAAGGTGCTCTGAATAATGTGCAACAGGTACAAGAGAAGAATGAGACACAGAAGGAGATCAGGTAGAGGTCACTTGTTGAAGGCTTTTATTTTGAAAAGGTAGGTTTTAAGTTGAGGTTTAACTGAGTGAAGAGAGTCCGAGTTAAGGATGTTTGGAGGGACAGAGTTCAGGGGGTTCAGGGAGCTGCAGTGCTCAGAGCTCTGCCCCCTGAGGTGTGGTACTTGGTCATGGTGACGGTGGTGAGGAGGCGTCTGATGATCTGAGGTGGTGAGATGGAGAGGGGCGTTTGAGGAGCTGGGTCAGATATGAGAGGGCGGGGTTACAGAGGGCTTTATGGGTGATAAAGAGGGTCTTGAAGTGGATAAGGAGCTGTAAGAGGAGCAGGTGAAGCTAAGCAGAATACCTGAACATGTTCTCATTTTTGGAGTTAGAGAAGGTCAGTGTGAAGGTCACAGAGATGGAAGAATGATGGTACAATGTTAATGTTAATACAGTTTTTAATGATTGCAGAAACACTAAAAACAAAAGAATTACAAAATTATCAGAACTGTACACTCAAGGAGCAAAACACTGGACCAGATTCCCACCAAACACAAAGTCAGCCTCACACTTTTTGCAGAACAATACACACAGCAATTTGTGAAACACTGAACACACTTGTATACATCAGGCATAGAAGCATATCATGATGTCACATCCTTCCAATTCCAAAGCTCTGATTGACAAATCAGCACATCCATGAGCCAGTTGATTAAACACACACATCAGATGTGTAAACGCGTGATTGATTGATTGTAGACACACCAATCAGGTTTTAGCAGTATAAAAATGCAGCAGGTGAGTTCACCTGCTTTCAACCAAAATGGAAGAGTCAGAGGAAGAAGAGTGAGGGTGGGAGGGGGAGCCCGTGGAGGACGAGCAGGAGCTAGAGGTAGAGGAGGACCTGAAGCAGGAGGAGAATATGTTTAGTTGTGATTGTCTGTGTTGAATGATTTTGGTTATATGAAGAGAAATAAAACATATTTCCAATAGTCTGCAGCATTGATCCTGTGTTGTGTTTGGTAAATTTACCATGTTGTTTATTTGCACTTTCTCTGTGTACTTCACTCACAACAATGGAATCACTGAGAGGTAGAATAGCTAAAAGTGTTTGAAGTTAAACACAGCCGTGTGTAAGTGGTTCAAACAGAACTAAGCCTCATGAAATGTGTGTGTTTCATATGGTAACATAACGTGGTTTATAAATATGTGTGTATAGTTTTTACAGGAGTGTTTCATTTTGCACAGGATCTGAAGTGTTCTGTGTATTGTGTGTGTGGTTGTGCTAATTGTGTGTAGTGTTTTAAAATTCCGAGCCCTGTTTTCAAAATCGTGCTTAAGCAGTCTGAAAAACTGTAATAATAAAAGCATCATCATTTTATTTGCGTATTGCCTTTCCAGATGCTCAAAGACACAGTTCTAAACACAGAAGGGTTATGGAAAAACTCCAAACAGCAGACAGAACTTGGGGATCACACAGCGTAAAACAAAGCTTTCACGCATCAAAAGTTGTTCTGCACAAATCAGTTTTTCTGAGTTTTCTGAAGCTGAATAGGTCGGTGCAGTCACAGATGAGTTTTGTCAAGGAGAACCAGGGGGTGGAAGCAGCTAAGGAAACTGCTCGGTCTTCCCAGGCCTGGAGCTTGGGAGGGGGTGTGACAGTGGAGCAGGTGGGATAGTTTCAGATTCTTAAATCCTAAAAACAAAGGCTCCTCGTACCAAACAGCACTTTGCTGAACTCCTTTATAGGGGACATATCATGCTTGTTTCTCCTTTTCACTATGCCAGACTAGGGTGCCTGTAGAGTATTTCTGCCCTCAGTACAAGTCATTTAGTTCCTTCATTGCCCCACAATAGCGTTCTCAATATCCTCAGTTTAGGCCATTCTGAAGATCTCGTTGAAACGCTCCGTTTGGAGAATGACCTCCAGTAACCTCGCAACGTCACAGCCCTTTGTGCTCTGATTGGTCGGTTCTATCAGAGGGGCGGAGGGGGTAGAGCCAGGGGGCGGTTTTTGCAGCATGGCAGTATTTACGAAATCGCCATATTGAATGGAGCAGACCGAGCGAGTTTGCTGTTTGCCAAAACTTCACCGTAAGGCATTGATAGCAGTAATAAAATGGCAGAGTGTAGGATACGACCTTTTGTATTGGACCCCGGGTCAGACCCGGACGGTTCTGCAGCTCAGGAGGAAGAAAATCCACCTGGACACAGATCATCTCAGGACGCTTCAGTGTGGTGAGTCAAACCGGTACTGTAACATGTAGAGTTTATACGTGGAAATATAGGCAGACTTCACCAATAAACTATTTCTATAACAGGGCTCCATCCTGCTCCTTCACTTTTCTCTGTCTGTTTTATCCATCATGCTGAAAGTGTAGTCTAAAGATCGCCTCTACCGTCAGTTCCTCACTATGTTATTACCACAGCATTATTGTGGTCCAGGTTCACAGTGCATGTCAGAACAAGCATGCAAATATCACAGTCTCACAAGTATTACAACGTCTGCTAAAACTAGTGTTTTAACTGCAAATTCACCATGTAAAGCTGAGCTGCTCAGCAGAGCAGAGTCCCTGCATCCAGCACTCAGTCAGTCGGCTCTTAGTGGGTGTATCCCTCGGTGGCGGTTGTGTGACTAACTGACATCACAGAGGAGCAGCTGCTTTATCAGATTACTCCAATAAAAAGAAAGGATCCTCGTGTCGTCACGACGGTCCAACATGGGCAATGACCTATTTTCAGAGGCATCAAATCTCGTTCTAGGATATCAGAAAAAATACAATATCTCATTTTTTGAAAATTCAGGGGGTGTAAGGTCTTGTTTTCAAATTTATTATATTATATGTAAGTATTAAATCAGGTATCAGCGTGATATGTCCTCTTTAACTTGATGGGCTGATTTAATGTCACGGACCTCTGATGTGAAACCTGTTCCCTCTCCAGTTGGTGGAGGGACTCTCAAATCCACCTCGAGAAGCCATTAGTGTCACTGACTTGGAGCTTATCAGAGGTACATCTGTCCTCTTCTTTTGAAGTCATTTACACCACAATAGTTTTAGGATATAGCGCAAAAGTTTTGTTGCGTTTTGGCCTCTACCAAAAGCTGCTTCTGGACAAAACAGTTACAGCACCAACTACAGGCCTGGCATGCTTGCTACATTTACATTTTTTCAGTCTTTTAGTGTTTCTGTGCAAACACACAGGTTTTTTTTCACTGTTTGCACGTCGTGTAAATGGGGCCATATTCATTTTTACTGGTGAAAGACTGGCGTGTGTGCGTGTTTGTGTGTGTGTGTGTGTCTGCTCTTTGTCCTGAATAATCTTCATGTTAGATCCCGTGAAGGGCCTGGCAGCCTCCCAGAGCTCTGCTGCCCTCAGGCTCTATCTCTGCTTCACCCACTAACCCTGAGTCTTCTCCCAGTGACAGACTGGTTTGATCCCAGTCAGTCCTGTCTAACATCTCTGTGGACATCCAGGGACACACACAGGGAAAGTTGGATCTGACTGTGGGCTCTAATGGAAACAGAAACCACCTCAGTTAGTCTCCAGAGTCAGAGTGTATGAACACACCATGCTCGCTCATTCGCTTGTTTCTGCTGGAGCTGCACACACACAAAGAAGTTGTGTATATCAAGAGGTAACTTTGACGCTAAGAGTTTCTGAGCTTCAGATGCATGATGGGTAGCGCTGCACTTTTAAATGTGATGATCCTCTCTTTGTTTGGAAAACAGATCAGTTTAAATTAAATTCATGTGTCACAAATAGAGTGTTGGTGATGGAAGGATGCAAAGTCAGGGTTACACACAGCTCATCTGATTGGTTCCTGGTCATATGCCCCGCCCCTTTCTCTCCATCCTGACCCTCCACATCCTGCTGCGGTAAAACCAACCCTGACTGTTCATCCTCACATCATCCTCACATCAGAATAACAACTTATCATTCCTGCAACTCCTCTTAATCTCAACACACACACACACACACACACACACACACACACACACACACACACACACACACACACACACACACACACACACACACACACACACACACACACACACACACACAGAACAGAAAGTGAACAAATACACAGGCAGAAAAACAGCCACACAGTGTTCCTAATCCTGATCAGTGTGTTTCACAGTGACCTGGCATCAAAGTGTGTGTGTGTGTGTGTGTGTGTGTGTGTGCATCTGTCTATGTGTGAGAATGTGTATGTCTTAGTGTGTATGGAGTCCTGTTTCATGCACATCTGTTCAGCTATTACCCACCCTGCCTCAAGTCCACACACACACACACACACACACACACACACACACACACACACACACACACACACACACACACACACACACACACACACAAATAACCCCCTGGTGGGTGTGGGGGCTGAGTGGGGTGGGGTCTAAATGGCTGAGTTGCGTGTGGATTAAGACACAGAGAGAAAGTGTGGATGTTTTTATCCCCGGCTCATAGCGGCTGAAGAAAAGCTCCTCAAACCTAACCCCAATCCTTCAGACGTGAGGGCCACTTTGCAGACACACACACACACACACACACACACACACACACACACACACACTTGAACTCTAGCTGTGTTTTGAATGGTGTCTTCAGCTCTTTTCTAATCTGAGAACATGATTGTGTGTCCACTGACATTTTGAACAAACATGGTGAAACTCGATTTCTCAGCTGTACTCAGAACAGTCAGAAAGTTGAGTGTGGAAAGTTGGAGACTTCTCAAACTCAAGTGTCATCATATGTGGCTATCTGGTGTCCCAGGCCTAGTGAGCCTCTTCTCCCTTGGGCCCAGTGCAGTGCAACCTAACGTTATCTATAAGGATCTTTAGAGACAGGGGCGTATTTAGTGGTTTGGGGGCCCAAGGCAAACCCAGTCAATGGGGCCCTCCATGTTCTTGTAACTCATCTTCCTCAGAGCTAGACTGGCCTTCCCTGGGTCCACTGTCTCTTTCTGAGAATCAAGGCATGAGACAGTGCTAATCTTGTACATGGTTACTTAACGCAACTAAAAGCATTTCCTCAAGTTCTGTACTTTAGTTTGATTTTGAAAAAAGTGAATCCATAATTTAGTCCACTTTGTCCTGGATTTGAAATCTTTTATGGTCAACTGACAGCTTTTTTGTCCCACAGTGGGGAATTTACAGAGTAACAGGAACAAACAAGAAATTATTTTAAAGTTAATGTATTTTTATTTGACCTCCTGTCCAGTGAGTTATGTTTCCAATAAAGAGATTTTGTACAAAAATGTGTATCACCAACTCAAAAAGTTTGATTTTGAGAAAAAGATCCTGTTTCCTGGGCTAGATAAAGTCCTTAAAATCCTAAAAGTCTGATATGTTTATCTCAGATCTCAGAGCAACATTGTTTTTATTTCCAACTTGGTTGAAAATAAGAAAAAAGTGGGAAAAAAGTGTTTTTACCACTTTCTTCCTGAATCAAATTTTCAGATGTTGTAACATGGAATAGCCCATTGAATAAGAAGGGAGGGGGAGTACCCAAAAAATCATTAAAGATTAAGCCTTTTGATGTATTTTGAAGCATGTGAAGTAAGATTTAGAAAAAAGAAATGCTTTCAATTGAAGAGAACTTCATAAATCAGTTTTTAAGAGATGCTTTGGGGGCCCCTGGGAATCTTGGGGCCCCAGGCAACTGCCTGTGTTTGCCTAATTGTAGCTACGCCCCTGTTCAGAGATGGAGAGGAAACACAAGAAGGTGCAGAGGAACAGAGAGAAAAAAATTGTAATTTAAAAAATCTAAAATTTGCTAAAATTTTTAATTCAAAAAATTCTGAAAACTAAAAAAAAAAAACATAATAAAAATATTAACGTATTTTGATAATACTGCTCAGCTCATCATTTCTTGTTGTTTGCTGATGTTTTGCCACATATCAAGCATGTATAATAAACCAGCTTGTTGTCAGTTAAATGAATCCATCCACACAGAATTAAAATCTGTATTTTCTTCCAGATTAGTCTTTTTGTAGATTTTTTTTTTTTACCAGGTCTGTAAAACTTGAGGTTAGTCACAGGTGCATGGAAAGTTGGTGGGCTGTTAATGTTGTAGGAGGTGATGTAGAGCGGTGGCAGGCTTTATTGACAGATGTGACGAATATTTAATTCAACAAAATGTTAACACCTTATTTTATTTAGTGTCTGTGTCTTTAATCATTAATACCCTCTGTAAGAAAAACAAAATTTTTTTATTCCAATAATATTTTATTTTACCTACAAGGAGCCACTGCAAAGGACCTTACAACATTACTGAGGCCATCATTAGGATGCTGGTTTCTTAAACAACATCCTGTTCAGAGCTTTCTCTTTTGCAATAGGAACTGGGAACACTTTGGTTTTATCAAACAGTGTGTGTGTGTGTGTGTGTGTGTGTGTGTGTGTGTGTGTGTGTGTGTGTGTGTGTGTGTGTGTGTGTGTGTGTGTGTGTGTGTGTGTGTGTGTGTGTGTGTGTGTGTGTGTGGTTATAAAGCAGCCTATCTGGGTACAGATCTTAAGCAGCTCTTAGTAGGAGCCTGTTAAAGTGGCCTGCTGGTGATGCAGTCAGCATACAGGAGGACACAATCTCTCCATCTCTCTACCACAAACACACACACACACACACACACACACACACACACACACACACACACACACACACACACACACACACACACACACACACACACACAGAGAGCTTTCTGGTAACATCTTTATCCTGCAGCTCAATCTGGCCTGCATCTGCCGAGGACGAATTACTGAGATCTACTGTGACACAGTCCCCTCTGCACGGACTGCCAACCCCCTTACACACACACACACACGCACGCACATGCACACACAGTCAGTGTTATAGCCCATGTCGACTTTCCAGTTGGGCGCTCGTGCACCACCTCCACACTCTCCACAGGGAGGATGGCAGACTGTTACTGGAAAGGACTTTTAAGATCTGGTTTGTGGTGCAGGTCCAGTTTTTAACGGTGGAGCTGGATGTTCTGCACCTGAAGGATAAAAAGGATGAGCTGCAGTAAAGATATTGTCTCTTACCATTTAGTCTTCATTAACTCTGGTTGAGATGTGTGTTTAGTCCCCAGAGAAAGATTTCACAGTTGGGACATAATAACCCAGACTGTCCTACACAGCACCAGCCAGCGGGAGGCGGCAAAAAGGCTCTGTCTCTGCAGGTAAGACATGAGGAGCCCCTTGGTGTCCTGGTAAGGTCCAGCTTGTCATGCTGGAGTTAGTTGTTGAATGTTGAGTCATCATGAGAAATCTTTGGTGCAGACATTAAACATGTGACGGTGACGCAGTTGGACAGTAGATGTAGATTCTCACTCATCCAGGTCATAGTTATTCAGAACTGATGGAGCCTTTTGGATGAGAGGAGAAACGTCTTCCCAACCTCTACACAGTCAAGCTGTCTCGTTTCTGAGCATTCAGATAGTTTGACGGTGCAGGTTGGCAAGAGAAGCTGATAGAAAGTTAGTTTTAGAGTCGATCTTTCCAGGAGAAGCTATCGATAAGCTGGGATGAGAGTAGATTATTGCAGGAGAATCTGAAACCAAGTTTGTTTGAGGGGCAGTCTTTACAGGAAAAGTCAGACAGGTGCAGATGTGTGGTCATGGTGTGCTTTGTTTTTTCATTTTTGTTTTCCTCTTTTTTGTATTTAAACTATAAATGTGTACCAGCAGGTCAATGAAACAGAAACGCTAAAAGAGACAGAGGTAAATAAGTTTAAATTATTATACAATAACAAAAAAATAAAAATAAAACTTATATACATAAAATAAAAAAACTAAAAAAAAAAATTTTAAAAAAAGAAATTAAAAAAGAACAATACTGAAAACACTTGAAACATCAAACAAAAAAAAAATCAAACAAAAAAAAACGAACCAAGCAATAAAACAAAAACTACTAAAAACAAAAAATCTCAAACAAACAAACAAAAAAAAAACAACAAACAAAGAAAAAAACAAAAATAAAACAAAAAACTCCAAAGCAACAAAAGACCCTGGCAAAATAAAACCAAAGAAAACAAGGGACAAAACACAACAAAAATGTACAAAACAAAACAAAAATACAAAACTAAAGGAAAAGAACAAAAATTTAACAAAACAAAGAGACAAACCAAAAATACAAAACAATACTGTGTATGCTGTGTATAATTCACAAACCCTGACAGTCTCATCATTTATCAGTACATGTGGTAACACATACTCTGATGCTTGAATTTTCACAGCTGGAGAAAGTTTGGGTTAATATTATCGGTGGAAGGAGAAAATCAGTTTTCAGTTATTTATTTACTTATCTGTATTATAAAAACAAAGATGGTGTTTTTAGAGCTCGGTCGATGAACTTAACCTGAAAATGTTGATTTTACAGAAGAGGATTGACCCCTCACTATCTTTCTGACATCTTCCCCAAACAGGGCTTTTTGGACCATGTGAATGTGGATGTTATTCAGCAGTCAGACACAGAGCAGACTGATCCACATGAAGAAGAGAATGTAATTTTCTAAAAGCACTCTTTCTAATTTGGTTACCCACACTGAGGCTGAGCTTTTTGTGAATCAGATTTCTCGCTGTGAGAAATAAAAACCAGCCGAAAGGCTGGAAGCTGCAGAATCAGTGAATCTTTTCTGCTGAACAACAGAAAAAGCCTCTAAGTCGTCCAGGAAAAGACAGAAACAGTATTTATCATAAAAATAAGCCCGAATCCAAAGAGAGGAGCAGATAAAACAAGAAAACACGGACACAGAGTGTACGTGGCATCTGCTGGGAGGATTGATGCTCCCTCCCAGTGAAAGCAGATTATGTTAAAGCCCAAACTAGGCTTTTACATTTTGTCAAATCCTGTGGCTATAATCTAATCTTATCCGTCTCAATCCAATTTTTAATGCTGGCTACACATGGGATTAAAGGAGTGCAGTTTGCTTTGTAGGCCATTTGACAGCAAGCAGCATCTGCTGCTGAAGAGGAGCAGCTCCAGGAGGAGCAGAGGAAAGGTCAGAGCAGGCGGACCTGGTGTTTACTGAGCTGCAGGACACATGAAGTGTCCCAACTGTGTAATAACACCTCTATACACTGTGAATTAATAACTCTATGATCTAAGCAATAACAGCTCTATATACTGTTTAAAAACCTCTATAATCCAGTAATAACAGCTTTATTAACTGTCTATTTTCAACTCTATAATCTCAGAAATGACTGCTGTATATACTGTTTAAATGCTTTATAACCAACTAACAACAGCTCTATTAACTGTTTATTATCAACTATATAATCCGGTAATAACATCTCCATAAACAGTTTCACAGCTCTATAATCCAGTTCTGACATCTCTATATTCTGTTCATTAACAACTTTATAATGTAAGCAGTAATAGCTCTATATCAAGTTAAACAGCTCTATAATTCAGTACTAACTGCTCTTGTAACTGTTTATTAACAACTCTATATACTAACAATTCACAACTCTAAAGACTGTACATTAACACCTTTAATTAACAGCAATAATACTGTGTAATGAAATGACCAAATACTGAGAAATTACATCTCTAAATACTGTTTATAAATGTCTTGATGTACTGTGTAATAATATCTCTAAATGTCGTTCCTTAACATCACTGTATGTTTAATAACAGTACTATAATCAAGGTAATCACAACTTACTCTTTGATGACATATATATATATATACTTTATCATATATATATATATATATATATATATATATATATATATATATATATATATATATATATATATATATATATATATATATATATATATATATATATATATATATATATATCAGTGGCGAACCGTGAGTACTACAGCTGGGCCTTCACCTCAGCCCTCACAGCCCAGAAAAGAAATCGTCGCGGAAAAAAGTAGTTAACAAAAAACATTATCATTGAATAAATAAAATAAAAATAAAAAAGAGGCTTTACATAAAACAATGACTAACATTATTAAGTGAGTTTACAAAAAATACTAAAATAACCTAAAATGATGAAGAAAATGTCTTAAGTTTTTATCTTTGTCAATCTGTGTCATACATAAACTCGTTACTTTTACCCATGGAGAGTACTGACAGACTGCCAACATTCCTGAATATGGAGGGAGTCTCCCATTTTTTAAACCCCTTCTCTGGCTGTTCTCCTGGCTTGTGATTTCTCCCGATTGTCCCCCCACTTAAAGAATACTCCTGTGATCGCTAATATTTTTTGAAAGTGAATCAAGTCCCGTACTTGGGCGTTATATCGAAAACTCAAAAACCATCCACCCCCTCTCTCTTAGTTGGTTTGATACAAAGATGCTGCAGGAGACCTCAGAGACGGAGACAGATCACTTTGCTGCACTTGTTGATGAAGAGTTGATCAGAGCCTTAGCTGTTTTCTATCTTTCTTTTTTGGTGTTGACATGTCGTGAGTTAAACTAACCTAGCTCTGCTCTAACGCAGCATCCTCTTCAATCAGGAGAGTTTAGAGCAGCGTGAAGTGAGAAGGCTGACTCTAAAACAGTGAAACGTGTGTCGGTATGAAGTTCTGTCTGTCTCTGGTGTGTGATGCACATACGAGCTGCGTGTGTACACGACAGCGCTCTTAGTGGAGCAGATAAGTGAAAAAATCGTTCACATGATGATGCAAGCATGAAATTTGGTACAGATACTCTCTAAGGGACACTCTTTTGAAATAAAACGTTAGACACGCCAAAATTCAAGATGGCGGCCATTTTTTCATATGGACGCCATTTCTATCAGACGATTCTTATTTCAAAAGTTCAAATGGTGATGCAAGCATGAAATTTGGTACAGATACTCTCTAAGGGACACTCTTTTGAAACGAAATGTTAGAAATGCCAAAATTCAAGATGGCGGCCATTTTTATAGATGGACGCCATCTCTATCAGACGATTCTTATTTCAAAAGTTCAAATGGTGATGCAAGCATGAAATTTGGTACAGATACTCTCTAAGGAACACTCTTTTGAAACAAAATGTTAGACATGCCAAAATTCAAGGTGGCGGCCATTTTTAAAGATGGCCGCCATTTTGTTGAACACTTGTTATTTTTATATATTTCTATTGGTGATGCGAGCATGAGTTTTTGCACATACACTCTCTAACACTCATGAAAAATCAATTTAGACACCCCAAAATACAAATTGGTGACCATTTTTCATGATGGGGGCCATTTTATTCAAGATGGCTGCCATTTCAGTTGAACGCTCATTATTCCAACTCAAACTCAAACGGTGATGCAAATGTAAAATTCGGCACAACTACTCTTTAAGGGACACAAAAACTATGCTAGACATACAAAAATTGAAGATTGCGGACATTTTTCAAGATGGCCACCATTTTGCTTTAAAAGCTCTGTTTTCAAACACATCAATAATAATGACAATACTAATAATTTAATGGTAAAAACAATAATTATATGAATGCTAAAAAGAATACATTAAAAGACGTTAAATAATAATAATAATTGTTATTACTATTAAAATAATTTTATGAAGAAAAATAATAATAACCTGAAAAAATTATATATGTTTTATGCTACAGAGGTAAGAGAATTAAAATACAGGCACTTATTTTGGAGGGAATTTTTTTTTTTTTTTTTTTAATCAAACAGCTTAAGTTGGAAGGTGCAAATGTTTCAGGTTGGGGTTCACCTGCACAGCACTGTGCAGCTGCAAGTGTGAATAGAAGAGTAAGCAGCCAGCTTGAGTCTTTGGTAGGGCTGCACGATTATCGCAATCGCAATCGCAATCGCAATGTCAGCACATGCAATTACGTAATCGCAAAAGAGGATATCGCAATCGCAATCGCAATGTCAGCACATGCAATTCAGATTTTTCTCCATGATAACCAAGCAAGTCTGTAGACTCATCATGACACAACTTTTTTTATTAAATCGCAAGCACAATCGCAATCGCAATATTGTCCACCTAATCGCAAATCGCACCTTTTCTCCAAATCGTGCAGCCCTAGTCCTTGGTATGGCTCAGTCTTTGTGTAGTTATCTTTTCTTTCTTTCTGTGTCTCTCTGTTCCCCTCTCTCTCTTGCTCTTAAAAAAAAAAAAAAAAAAAAAAAAAAATATATATATATATATATATATATATATATATATATATATATATATATATATATATATATATATATAGTTTCCTCTACACTCAGACGGGGCCATAATTTACTTGATGAAAAACACAAATAAACTGACTCCCACCAAAAAACGCTGATATCGGTCTGCATTCACGCTTTATTTAGAGAATTTTCAGTGCATTACTTACACCGCTAAATAAGGCTCTAATTCTCATCGTGTCTCTTCGTCCTGGCAGACTACCTGCGTTTGTTTATATCTGGCACGCCGTGCGCGCAGACTGATACACATATACATTTTGGTTACTCATCATGTTTTTCCGCCAATTTCACTTCCGGTTCCATCGCGGTCAGCAACAGACATACAAAATAAAAGCATGTGAGCAACATGCACTAATGCGCGATAAAATATTCAACGGTGTTAATAGATTGACGGGTTAGCGTAAAAATAACGCGTTAACTTGCCCAGCACTAGTATGTATATATATATATATATGAAAGCATAAAAAGCAAAAAAACAAAAAAAAACAAAGCCTCCCTTGTGACTGTTACCTTGTTACGGTAAGGGAGCTTGTGTACTCTGATGAACTCTGTGAGCTATGCCGTTAGGGGGCAGTTCTGGCAGGTTTAACCAATTCGGACAGGTCAAGGGAAAGGAGTTAGACAAAACACAGTCAAATAAACACTCTTGGCTTACAGTTTTGAAGTTTCGAGTGGCTGTAAATGGTTCCTTGTAAAGGGACCTCACGAGCACTCTTAACACCAGTTTTCTAGTACGGTGGTGGTTATCCTGAAAAATGACTACTATTTTTAACATTCCTTGTTCAAATGAGTGGCTCAGAAGGAGTATTTGTGCCATCTTTTAAGCTTGCATCACCATAAGAACTATTGAAAAAAGGAGCATATAATAAAAATAGCAGCCATCTTTAAAAATGGCCGCCATCTTGACATTTTGTTGTGTCTAATGTTTTGTTTCAAAAGAGTGTCCCTTAGAGAGTATCTGTACCAAATTTCATGCTTGCATCACCATTTGAACTTTTGATATAAGAATCGTCTGATAGAAATGGCGTCCATCTATGAAAATGGCAGCCATCTTGAAATTGTGTCGTGTCTAACGTTTTGTTTCAAAAGAGTGTCCCTGAGAGAGTATCTGTACCAAATTTCATGCTTGCATCACCATTTGAACTTTTGAAATAAGAATCGTCTGATAGAAATGGCGTCCATCTGAAAAAATGGCCGCCATCTTGAATTTTGGCGTGTCTAACATTTTATTTCAGAAGAATTTCCCTTAGAGAGTATCTGTACCAAATTTCATGCTTGCATCACCATTTGAACTTTTGAAATAAGAATCGTCTGATAGAAATGGCGTCCATCTATGAAAATGGCCGCCATCTTGAATTTTGGCGTGTCTAACATTTTATTTCAAAAGAGTGACCCTAAGAGAGTATCTGTACCAAATTTCATGCTTGCATCACCATTTGAACGATTCTCTTGAAATTTTACAGTTATCTGCTCCACTATCTCTCTTTAGAACAGGGGAGAGTTCAGGTGGAGGAGACTGACTGAGCCAGTGAAAGAGAGGGAGAATTAAAACCACAATGTCTTACACAGTGCCCGTGAAAGATAAAGTATTAAGACATATCCACTCGCACGGGCACGACCACATGAAATTTTTACTCGCACACGCTGAAAAAATGCTAACAAGCTAGCCACAACTTCGTTCTCGCCTTCTGCCATTCCTTTCACCGCTCTCACCACTCTGCCCACTGCTCGGACTTCACGAAGGCCTATGCTCTTCAGTTTTTGTCCCGCCCCCCAAAAAATCAAATCGTGATTGGTCAATTTTTCTGTCTCTCTCCAAACCAAAACACATAGCTTGGCCTTCGTGAAGTCCTAACCACTTAATGAGCCAGCAAACTGGGCTCTGATAGAGATAACATGTTTCAAGACAGTAACCCTTTCATTACTGAAGTGAGCTTTGCAGTACACTTAATTTTAAAACTAAGATGATGTATTAAATGTATTTTATTCAACTAAATGAGAAATTATATATAGAGAGATATATGATACGAATATTTTTTTGGTCCAGATTTTTTAAGGCCTTCTCTGAAGGCCTAGAAGTCCCTGAGGGTTCCCCACTGATATATATATATATATATATATATATATATATATATATATATATATATATATATATATATATATATATATATATATATATATATAGCACCCAAATGGTGCTATCAAAGTAACCTGAGCCTCAGTCTGCTTAAACCACCAGCACACCCACAGTTTCATGTTTCTACTGATGCACACATTCACAGAGCAGCTGGAAAAGTCAGAAATAATCTTAACCAAAGGTTTCCTGTTGTCCAGATCAGACCTGATCAACAGTCAGGAGAAGTTTGGACAGTCCGTCTTTACAAACAGCTCCATCCATGGGATGTGGCAGTGGGTGGCTCTCTCAGGTCATGCTACTCTGGAGGTTTCATGAACTGCCAGTACAATGAAAATGAAACAAACCTGGTGACATATTTCATTTGAATAAATATAAAACAAAGGGAAGTGACCTAGAGTGGGCTCTGAGCTAAGATCTGGAGGTCTCTTGGAGTCTGAGGTCATCTGGTCCAGGTCAGGTTTCTGTGGGACAGATGGTAGCTGTATGACATGCAGGGCTTTACTGGAGAGATGATACAGGATTAAAGCTGAGGGATTTTCATTTCTCAGGTAGGGCTGTGTGGAGCAACACTGACCCCACGGTAACAATGGGGTGGACTGAGGCTGAGGCAGTTTAAGAGGAGCAGGAGAGGAGAACTCGTACCCATGTGACTCTGCACTGTAAAAAAACAGCTGTAATGACGTTCAGCACAGAGTGAAAACAGCATCGACTGTGTGTGTGTGCAGCTCCTCCTCCCCTCGTGCTCTGTCACGCAGACTGAGGTTGGTGGTGTGTCCTCTGTGTCCCGACCTCCTGCCCTCCTCCTCCAGCCTTCCTGTCTCTAGCTGCTCCATTAGGTTCAGTCACAGCCATCAGCTGCTGCCCTGCTGCAGGTGTTTAGATAAGCTGTTTGGAGAGCGATCCAGGGACATGACGGCTGATAGCCAGAGTGAACAAATATTTGTCAGGACGAGCAGCTGTTTGTCAGGATGCCATTCAGCCTGCAGGTTACTCTGCAGGTTACTCTGCAGGTTACTCTGCAGGTTCCTGCAGCATGAGCAGGTTAAGGCATGAGGGACACGTGTCAGACACAACATGAAATGAAGGATACAGGAGAACATGCTAACAGTGGAAAGAGCCTGTGTGTGCAGGTTATACTGAGTGTGAAAACTAATAAACACCATTCAGTAAACCTATTTAAAACACACTAACAATGTTTAACTAAAGCACGTCCTGTTTCTCCAGTGATGTGAGGTGATTTCAAAGAAGACAGAGTTTGTTCACATCACTCACAGAGTGATGATTCTGACACCCTGATGAAACATTTTACATTTCTACCAGTGCTAGCAGGAAACAGACGGCTGTAACACACGCATCTCATAGCCTCAGGAGTATTAACGAGCTGTATGTGTGTGTGTGTGTGTGTGTGTGTGTGTGTGTGTGGGTTATTTAGTGTAAAGCCCTAAGTCACACTTTAGTCATGCACACAGAGACTCTAGACTCATGCTCATGACAATGGTGAGTGGTGGCAGACCTGCAGTTGCTGCTGTACCATTTGTCACTACATTTACTTATAAAAACTCCAAACAGGACGACACCAACACAAGGAGAGCTAACTGCAAAGCCTGCAGGACCCAGATCAAAGATGCTGGATCCACCACGTCAAGCTTTATCAGGCACCTGAAACTCACCCTGATAGGTCAGACACATTAGCGCATATGGATGGTTAGCTCAGCATTAGCTGCCCAACATTCACTTAGCTTTCTACTAGCTTTGTACCTGAATATTTGAACAGATGAGTGAAAGTTTGCGAGATTCATGTTGGCGCAGTGACAATTTCGTGCCAAGAACAGCGCAGAAAATGCGCTGAAAGCTCGCCAGCTCCAACCTGGTCTATTCTCGGCGCAAAGCAGAGGGCACCCTCAGCAGCTGTAATTTAGTGACAGGCGCACATGTGCGCACATTTTAACAAAGCCTCAGAGGCAGGTTTCCAGAGTGTCAGGAACATTTTAATGCAATAAACAATCACAGCAATCACTATTTAATGTAACTGTCTGAACCAGCATATACATTTATATCTATATTAACTGTCCCATCACATCTGATGTCAGATTAAAGCCGTTTGTCATAATGGAAAGTTAACCTGACGGCAGCTGGAAGTTTGATGCACATCTTACAATTAAACAATAAACAGCCTTAACATCTGATACTGAGTATTTATCTGATTCTCTCATTTCATTTAATTCAAAGAAAAGAGGGAGAGAAAAGACGAAGAAAAAAGAGACAAAATAAATGTTTGTCACTCAGGATTTACCCGTGATTTCCCATCTTTCTCTGTTTTAGTCTTTATTTTTAACGTGATCTAAAAAGATGGAGTACATTATTGTAAGGAGGATGAGGTGGAGACACTGGGAGAGTATACAGTATATCACCAAAGGTTCTGCTATTTGGTGATGACAAACCAGGAGTGCAGGTGGATCAAAAGTATTCTGAATGGATAAGCCAGCTGTGTAACTGTCTCTTCATTTTGTTCTCCTATTAATGACAAAGAAACAGATTACATCTGTCCAGGGAGCTGGCTCACAAGGTGACGCGCTTCGTGTCCTCCGATGTGCCCCGCTGTCCAGTCTCCTGCTGCAGGGACAGCGGCTCTGACCATTCTCCGCTACCGGGTCTTTCCAGCACACTGTTGCCGCGGTGCTGGGGATCACTCAGACCAATCAGACGCTGGTGAGGAGAGGCGCTCATTTGATTGGTAAAAACAGCGCTTTGCTGTGTTAAACCCACCTGCGGCTTTTCTCCTCCTTTTGTGCGGAGGGAGCGCTGAAAGTGCCAGCGCAGGGCAGGTGCGCTTGCGCCTGGTCTATGAAAATAGAGCCCATTGTGTGTTTTCTTCAGTTTGCAATAGCCTGTGTAAAGTAATCATATAATAAACAACTGATCCGTACTGATACTGTTTGCTAACAGATAGAAGTGGTAATAACACAGTAAATGCTTTGAATGCTTTTGGTAGATATAGCTGTGATGTATTCTTAGTAGACTGGACAGCAGCAGATAGCAAAAGCTCATAAGACTCATTTTTAGAGACTTAGTGGCATGACTGACTTATGACCTTAGACTTGAGACTTGATCAAGTCTCACTCCCCTAAGACCCTGTCTGTTTAAGAGGGTTTCTGATTTAGTGACACATATTTATGTTCCTCCTCTAAAAACGTCTGTCCACCTCATATCTGTCCACTTGCCAATCTCTCCTATCCACTTACTGCTATTTCACAAACCTGGGAGCCATTTACCACCCATCAAAGTGATAATATTAAGTTAAAAAATATATTTTTTGGTGGTTAACTCCTCCACGTCAGTTGACAAACCATTATACTCCAGAGTGCTTCTGCAATTAAGTTGCACACCCATCCGGCGGTGTTGATATATAAATAATCCCTCTATAGAATGAGCTGGAAGGAATAACAGGTTCTGATTGGCTGAGGGGTGTCCATAGTATCCAGAGAATGAACCAGGTTCTTCATTGAATAAATAATTAATATATCTGTAAGAATCATTTCCTCACATTTTTCATTGCATCAGATTCTAGATGTATTTCCACCTGCAGACTCAGAGCAGACCTGTAAAACTCAGACCCTGTCCCAGCAGACCAGCAGACTCCACATGTGGTCCTGACGTGTGGGGCACATGTTCACACTGTGTGTTGTGGATTTCTGTTGAATGAGCTTTGTTTCTGAATGAATGAATAAAAGTCACTCTCGGGACGATGCTCTACAGGCTGTCAGTAACCAGGGCTGAAGAGAAACACCTGAAGCTTCCTCTGCACAGTGTGCTCACACTCCTCGTCAGAATGAAGACTTCTTTAAAATACATTTTAATCCACACGTCAGTGTTTGTGAGTGTGAGTTATGAGAAATGTCAGTGACATATATGATAATTTCAGAGGTAATTGTGACCGCAGCCCACTGTGAGACAGTCTCAGTCAGTGACAGAGGCTCTTCATGCTAACACACACTCTTCCTGTCTCTCAGAGCCGTACGCCTGTAAACTAACAAATAGCCGACCTTTGTAAATTGCCGTCTTTAAGCCTTTGCTTTTTAGTCCTCTGTAAATGTCACATAATGTTATTGGTCTGCAGCGGCACAGGATCATTAATCTTTGGTGTGCGCAGGGAGAGACGGCGGCTGTATCACTCAGAGAGACATCAGAGCAGAAGTGTAAACATCATTTGGACACGTCAGGTTTTCTGCTCTGATGGTTTGATGTTGATGGAGGGAGACCTTCTCTCCGGAGTGCACTGAAGCACAATGTTTGATCGATACCGCCAGGAAGCTGGCGCTTATTCCACTGCTGAGGAGCTGGAAGAAGAGGAGGAGGAAGGACTGCTTTTCAACAAAGACACACCAGCAAAGTTTTCCATATCAGCTCACAGAGCAACTGCAAATTAAGTCTGAGTATACTCAAACTGGGCCCTGAACGTGGCATGGTCTGAGTATCTGACAATGTGTGGGATTTTCACCCACAACCATCTCCAGGGTTTACAAAGGGAAATAGACAGGATCAGGATGAGGTCTGCAGAAGAGCATCCCTGAACGCACAACACGTCCAACCTTGAGGCAGATGGGCTACAGCAGCAGAAGACCACACCAGGTGACCCTCCTGCTAGCTAAGAGGCTCGCCAGAGCTGGTGTGTGTCACTCAACTTTCAGTGAGTGCATCAGCGTTTGTCCTTACTGTCACTGTGAATGCTCTTATAAACTGAAACCAGTAAGGTTACGTGCAGATGTTCACCATTTAGGAATCGGACGATAAATTCCCTGGACTCCAAAGGCCTCCACAGGCCCCAGATCTGGACCCACGAGGTTCATGGAGCTCAGATCTATCGTCTCTTTTCGGTCAGCAGATGTGTAGCTGCATGGAGTCCGCTGTGAGCAAAGGAGACAGCTGGTCTGAAGAGTTAATCTGAAACAGAAGTCACAGCCCTGTGGATGTCCTCAGGATCCTCTGAAGGGCTGACCTTGAGCTGACCGATGTATTGAATATACTTGATGTATCGCAAGTTGTTGCACATGAGATGTATAAAATGACCAAACTGCAACCATCAAGTACAAACAGTAACTTAAACATTTTCAGATGTCGAAACGTAAATCCATTCGGTGTTTCGCTAGTTTCACTTTCTGCTGCTCAGCCTCCGATCCTCTCACAGCGAGCAGTGCTCTCCCCTCGCCCACCCTGAAAAACTCTCCTGTGCAATCAACAGGAGCATGGCTGTTCTTGTATAATGAATGGGAAAAAAGTTGCTCGCTCGTCTCATCGGTCACTGGTTGTGGGTTCTTGGAGCTTGTTTTTTAACATGTAGTTGCTCATTTGGGCTTGCTTTGCTACCTGTATGATCCCTGCTGGATTCTCTGCCACCTGTCCACAACGTCTAACACACACCACATGTTCTTTATGGAACCCCAAAAGATTCAAAATCAAATAAATAAAGAAAACATTTTAAAATAAACATCATTTTGATAAATAACTGACAAATATCTTGTTGAAATGATCATTATGAAATATTCAATTATAACACTTCAATATTAAGGAATAATAAAACACATTTCATAATAACATTGCCTTATTTCACAATTTAATGGCCATGTTTCATTTTTGTCAGTTATTTATCAAATCGGTATTACTTCAAAATGTTGTTTTTATTTATTTATTGTGAATCTTTTGGGGTTCCATAGTTATTGAGTTTCACTTTCATTTCTCTGCTCACACTGCCCCTTCCTCCACCCTTGCTTGCCGTTCAGTCACGGCACTCGGCTGTGAACTGCTGGAAACTTGATGGCAGAGAGGAGCTTGATGTTATTTAACAGCTGACTACCAAAATACTGTAAGCTGCGATGTTTTCAGAAAACAAACAAGGTTCTGTGGCAACATCATGAGTTTACACAAATGAGTAATAACACTCCAAAAACAGACCTCTGAACTGCCAAGTGATTTAGAAGAGGATCAGAATATCAAGATTTATATCCTGTATTATGATATAGCCTAAAAATATCGAGATATATACATATATTTTTTTACATATCCAGGTCCAGAAGAGGTCTAAAGGAAGAGGAGCAGAGCCCCTACTCTGAGCTCTAAGAGAGGAAACTGGAGCATCTTTGGAAAAAAAGAAGAGATTTTCTTCAGATGCTGCTGTGTGCCTTCCTCTCCTCAGAAACAGACAGATGACAGAGAGTCTTCTGGAGCTGATGACGTCCCAAATCCAGATAAACATCCTCTGAGTTAGACCCAGGCTGGGCCTTTATCTGCAGCTCCATTTACAGGTTTATACCTTTTTTTTGTTTTTCAACGCATGGTGAGAGCTGATAGGAAAAACACTGTCCACGCTATAGAGGACACACACACACACACACTCTCACACACACACACACACACACACACACACACACACACACACACACACACACACACACACACACACACACACACACACACACACACACTGTGTGAAGACGGAGTGTGACAGCGAGGAACGGTCCAGTGAACAGACTGAGGGGAAACAAAGAGAAAGTTCCTTCTTCTTCTTCAGGCAGCGGAGCTGTTGGAGCGTCAGAGGACGGAGGAGACGAGCACTTTTCTGCTTCACAACACCTGCAGCACTCTGAGCAACACACACACACACACACACACACACACACACACACACACACATGAACGCACACACATGTGAACACACATGAATACAAAACTGTCAGCCATTCATGCATATATGGGTGTTCAACCCTGCAAGACACACACAAACACACACACACACACACACACACACACACACAGTGTGTTGTCAATGCTGTGCGGCCTCCGTACGGTAAAATGTTAAAATGTGTGAGTTTCTTTAATCAGATGAAATGAGATGTTTCCAGGTCATTAAACACACACAGCCCGTCAGGAGGGAGCTGTCTCATCCACAGCATCACCCCCACCCACTCACACCCACTCCCTCTGCCCACCGTTCCCTTCGTCTTCATCATCAATAATCTTCATCTTTTTTTTCTGATGATGGAAACTGATTGAATTTTATCTTTACCCACTGAGGTAAAACACAGACTAACCGTCTCTTCAGAGTCCAGCTCACTGGTTTAGATTTCTGCCAACTCACGCTCCTGGTTACCAAAGTGTTGTCTGATGTTTCTGTGATGGTTTCTGTTTAATCCTCAGTGTGTGCAGCTCTTCAGTCAGCACAGTATCTTTACAAAGCAGATCACAGGTTAAAGGCAAAAGTTTAGAAATTCAAAAGAAAAATAACTAAAGTTTGTTTTTACTTCCTCATTAAAAACCATCATTTGAAGGTGAAGTCGCAGAGGGGAGCCCCTCTGGTTCTGTTGAACATTGATAAACACGGATCAGACTGTCACACCTGTGTCCTGAACGTATGAGGATCCTCAGGATCATAACGATGAGCCTGTCAGCAGTGTTGGGGAAGTTACTTTTAAAAAGTAGTGTTTGCTCATTACACGTTACTTCTTGAAAAAGTAGTCCCTACTTACCCTAAATAGAAAGAAACTTTTTATGTTACTCGCTACTTTTACGTTATTTTACGGTGCTGGACTTTAGGCAGAACTCCATCTCATTCCCTTTATGTGTATAGGCCTACACAAAGTTCTACTATGGAGGAGGTAAGTCTCTTGTGCTCTTTATTTTGAAAAATACCACAGAGCAATGACAAAAGGGTGGGAGCACCAGCCTGTGTGTGGAATGAGAGCCCGCAACTGTTGCGCATTCCTGCAGCTAAGGAAGTGCTGTCAAACCTGTCCCTGGGAAAAGTAATGTTGTGCCCAACTGTAGTAACTCATTTTACCCAACACAGCCTGTTAGGAGAGGTGGAGAGCAGGAACTGAGCAGGATCAGGAGGAATAACAGCTGGAGACACGAGGACACACTGGGAAGAGCACCTCCAAAACCCCAGACCCCTTCCTTTGGACCCCTCACCCACTACCCTAACCAGGGTTTTCATCCCTCTCCTCAGACCCTAGATCCCATCCCTGTCTTGGATGGAGGTGGGGACCACTTGCACCATGCCACTACACATGTGGGGCAGAGGGGGTAGGATCTGGGGCACCAGATGTCACAGATGGGCACTTTTGAGGTGTTGGGGACTTGTCATCCAAACACCGATAAAGGACTGTGTCCTCCTGGTGACCCCAGTGAGGCTCTCTGCCCCCGCCCCACAGTCCACTTACATCTAGAGCTAATTGAATTGAAGCTTCTGTTGTAGTTTCTGTAACAGAGAAAAGTTTTATGGGGTGGGGTTGTTGGTCCCACGTCCAACCCCAACCAACAAGGTGCTGACTTTTGTCTGGCCTCCTGCTTTCAGGAGTCACTAAAGCCCTGTTTATGTTTCAACTAGTGCTGTCAGGCGATTAAAAAAAATAATCTAATTAATTACAGGATCTGTAATTAATTAATCTAATTAATCACATTTTAATCTCATATCTGCTTAAGGTCCCAAAATAAAGAATTTGAATTCCAGGACATTAAAATTACATTAAATTACATTAAAAAACATTTAAAAAATAAGGTGGGAATATATACAACACATTTTTAGGTACCCTGAGGCATAAGGAACAAATGAAAAAAAGTGTTATGGTTCTATCTTTACAAAATCTTCACATTCCTGCACCTAAGATAAGCTGATTTGATTTTTAGGACGTTTTTTGCTTCTGTTCACATTTTTACTCGATGTGGACTCAATTTTCACTGCAATATGAACTTCTATACTTCTATGAGGTCAGGAGAACCAGGGCTAAAGGCTAAAAACTGTGAGGAACTATGTACAAAAAAAAACAGTCATGTTCACTTAAAGGGGACATATCATGCTTGTTTCTCCTTTTCACTATGCCAGACTAGGATGCCTATAAAGCATTTCTGCCCTCAGTACAAGTCATTTAGTTCCTTCATTGCCCCACAATAGCGTTCTCAATATCCTCATTTTAGGCCATTCTGAAGATCTCGTTGAAACGCTCCGTTTGGAGAATGACCTCCAGTAACCTCGCAACGTCACAGCCCTTTGTGCTCTGATTGGTCGGTTCTATCAGAGGGGCGGAGGGGGTAGAGCCAGGGGGCGGTTTTTGCAGCATGGCAGTATTTACAAAATCGCCATATTGGATGGGGCAGACTGAGCGAGTTTGCTGTTTGCCAAAACTTCAGCGTAAGGCATTGATAGCACTAATAAAATGGCAGAGTGTAGGATACGTCCTTTTGTATTGGACCCGAGTCAGACCCGGACGGTTCTGCAGCTCAGGAGGAAGAAAATCCACCTGGACACAGATCATCTCAGGACGCTTCAGTGTGGTGAGTCAATCCGGTACTGTAACATGTATAGTTTATACGTTTATAATCGGCTCTTGGTGGGTGTATCCCTCGGTGGCGGTTGTGTGACTAACTGACATCACAGGGGAGGAGCTGCTTTATCAGATTACTCCAATAAAAAGAAAGGATCCTCGTGTCGTCACAACGTTTGAAATCTCGCGGCCAACTGGCAATGACCTATTTTCAGAGGCATCAAATCTCGTTCTAGGATATCAGAAAAAAAACAATATCTCATTTTTTTAAAATTTAGGGGGTGAAAGGTCTTGTTTTCAACTTTATTATTTTATATGTAAGTATTAAATCAGGGATCAGCATGATATGTCCCCTTTAATGTTAACAGCATCCTTTGTTGTGTTGGTCATACTACAGAATGATTTATTGCTTGTGTTTGTGAACAATGCTGAAGATACCCCCCCCCCCAAAAAAAGGTGGAGAACTGTGGCCGTGGAGCCGAAAACGGCAAACCTGTCCTGGGGTGAGGCACAGCATGCCGCACAAGACTGGACTAGATGGCAGCAGATCATCACAGGAATGAAGAGGATTAAAATGAAAGCAGTCTCTTCTTTCTCCAGGTTTGTGTATAACATATAAAATCAATGACTTACTCTGCAGTTATTACCAGACAATGTTACGAGTTCAGTTATTAATACATTTAACCTGCATTATGCTTTTCAAGGCTAAAAGTGTGGTGACTGTTGTTATCCATGAATTTCAAAAATAGAAGAAAAAAAGTGAATCACATTGACATTACTGTTTGATTTCAAAATGACAGTTATTTAGTTTCTTTGAACAGAAAAATATATTTTAGTGGTTTTGTGTTATTCTTGATTTATTTCTGACTTCTCAAAGACGTCCAGAGCTCTGGCTCAGGTTTGTGAATTCAAACCAGCTTAAAGCTTCTCTCCTGTTCAACATGTTAAAGAAGGAGTCTGAGTTTAAACTTTGTGATGCTGGATGCTTCATAAATTTATGGAGCACTTTATAAAATTTGAAACGTGATAAAATTATTCCGTAACTGATGAAAAGTCTCTCTTTAAAGATCTGACATGACGTCTATTCTTGGTTAGGTTGGGGCTACTTCAACCTGAACCCTTCTCCTCTTCTTCCCCCACCCTCACACACTTTTCTACATGCACACACACACCTTCTCTGTCCCTGCACAGCCCCAGCTGAAGAGGCTTTGACAGTTTTATGTCGGTGCCTTGACGTCTCATTTATCCTCTGCAGTCATAATTCTCTTTAACTCAGCCGTCCTGCTGCAGTTCGCCCTTCCCCTCCTCTTCTCCCTCTTTCTCTGCATCCCTCTGTCTCTTTAATCCCTCCGTTCCTGTCATGTCAGATCTTGGTGGACGTCACGGGTCAGCGCCTCACTTTCTGAAGAGACTGCGACGTTCACGGAGAGGATTTACATCTCAGGCAGAGTTTTCCCCTCCATTTGTCAGAGTGTCAGGTCAGAGCGCGCTCGGCTGGCAGAGACAAAGATAATGGCAGCGGCTCACTCCCACACGTTTGTTACACACTCACAGATTCTGACCTTGTCTGCAGCACGACACACATTCACATGTAGTGAGCCTGTAACAGTCTGACTCTGACCGTTAGCTGTCAGGCTAATCTTCTCTCCAAAAACCAGACTTCCTCCGTCATCCTTTGGACAGGATTGATTTTCAGTGGACTCATATTGTTCCAGGTAAATCTGGGTCTCATTAGGTCTGACGACTCGAGCTGCACTGATTTAACCTCCTCACTGTCACCTGACAACATATCCTGAGGACTGAAGCCGCCATCAAAACACAGACTCCAGAAACTGGCCAGACCCTTCTGTGAGACGTGGAAATCTGCGGACTATAAAAAAAAATCACAGTTACTAATTTCCCAGTGTGTCCTCTGTAGTATTCTTCAGTGGTGTGTTATTAACAGGTTATACTGCCAGCTACTGGGCTGGCATGCACACTGCAGGGTTTGTGTTTATCCTATAAACCTGTGAGCACACAGACAGTTCTCACAGCGATCACATATGAAAGCAGGCCATTTTCAGAGCCAAAAAGAAAAACTTCTCGTGCCAAATTCAGAGCAGACATAACAGATCTGAACTCAGTCTTTGTTGGATGAGCTCAGCTGCAGGAATGGCATCAGCCCCCTGTGGCCATGGTGTCAATGTTTGGCTTCAAACCTCAGAGGAATGAAGGGGTAGAGGAGAAAAACTAATACTGTATATATATATAAATATAAATTTATAAATTTATATATATATATATATATATATATATATATATATATATATATATATATATATATATATATATATATATATATATATATATATATATATATATGTTTATTTTGTTGCACAGCTATCCTGGAGTATATATTTTAACAATTTATTTCGAATATGCAATAGAGTAGAGCTTCCCAGTTCCAGCTATTTGCAACATAATTTAAATGAAAATAAAAATAAAGGAAGCCAAATACCAATAAAACAAAGGAAAAGAACAAAAGAAGTAAATTGAATATTCAAAAAGGATTGAGCAGAAGCATAGTCTGTTAGCTTTCACCCTTTTAGCCAATTAAAAGTAATATACACAGATGTATGTTCACATACACATATATATATTCATATATATACGCACATAGGTGCATACACACAGATATCAGTCCAGATTGGCATCATCATGTCATCATGTGTGTTTAATTTGGTAAAGATTGGACAATATATTCACAAAGATAGAACTATGTATTGTCATAAGGTGGTGCTATGGCAGTAACAGAGATTCACGCTCATACATGTGTTGGGAGGTGGACCTTGATGGTGTGTGTGAAATTTGAAGCAGATTTGACCTCATAAGAAAGAGGTATAGTGACTTCTTAGTTCACAGCGAGACATTAGGGTTTGACGTAGCGCCGTAGATGCACCCTTTAACTCCAGGACATGACCTGACCAGTGCTTCATGAAGGCCTAGAAAATATGTCTGAACACAAATAAAAAAGAAAAAAAATACAAGAACATAAAAATATAGCCCCACCATGTATATGCACCAATGTTTATGTGTGTGTGTGTGTGTGTGTGTGTGTGTGTGTGTGTGTGTGTGTGTGTGTGTGTGTGTGTGTGTGTGTGTGTGTGTGTGTGTTGTGTGTGTGTGTTTTGGTCCTCATCCAACAAGAGAACTATTAAGGTTTATAGTTTGCAAAAAAAAAAGTTATTTTTTGAGCTTTTAGAAAAAACTGGGAAAGTTTGTTTAACACGTACCCTTTTACTTGTCAAATTCTTCCTGTTTGGTTTTCACCATGTTGTAAGAGACTTTCACGACAGTAATGCAATAAATAAATACATAAATAAAAATGTCAGGCCTACAGCTCAGTAGGAGGAGTTGAAGCTGAGCTGTGTTTTTCACCCAGGGGGTGCTGTGGAGCACACATTCACACAAAAACTGGATTATACATTTCTTCATTGTGATAGAATTTTGTGGCATGTTTTTGTTATGACTTAAAATACGGTGAAGGGATGAAATTTGGTGTTAAATTGGAAAGAACAAAAGAAGAAAGAAAGAAGAATCTGTGTATCAATTATTGATTGGGATAGAAATAAATAAATAAATAACTAAAACATTAAAAATGAAAACAAACAAATACGTTTTGTTTATTCAAGCTAAAGGAATGATTCTTAAGGATGACAACATGACAACCAAAAACATCCTCAGGATCTTTCCGGACGAAGGTACCTTTTGACTGTTTGTTTTCTGGGCATGACCGACACATTCAGAAACAAAGACACAAGTCTTTATTTCGTTTTTTTCGCTTTTGGGCCAAAAACAAAAAACAAAATTACGGTTGTTTTTCTGTTTTTTTGTTTTTTGGCCCAAAATTTAAAAAAACAGAACTTCAACTCAATTTCTTGGACGCAGAAACAAGTCTTTATTTCATTTTTTTCATTTTTGGCCAAAAAATGAAAAACAGAAAAATGGTTTATTTTTTCGTTTTGTCAACAAAACAAATAAACAGAAATTCAGCCCAGTTCCTAGTTTTCTGTTCTATAACCAAAAAACAAACTTACTACTCCATGTTTTGTTTTATTGGTGGGCGGTCTCTCTGATTGACAAGTGTGCTTCCTTTCACTCTACTCTTCAAAATAAAAGTTTTTCCGTTTGACTCTGTTGACACAAAATTTACTTTAGATATGGTCAAATAGACACTACTACTGTAATAGACAGCACACACTGTAGCTTATAATAATTGATCAGTATTGACTACTGTAGCCTTTTTCAAATTATGACAGCAATTTGTCTTTGTAACATTTTTCTATTTTCTATTTTTCTAATATTTATGCTTGGTTTAAAGGTACCTTGGTCTTTCAGGCACGTTTGTTTTCACCATATGGTTCCCCTTAAGTTTCAAAACATAGAAATGTAGCAGTCCATCACACATAAACCATCAAGCCAGCTTCATCTTTCCTTGACAGAGGAGCTATAACTTCTAGGTGTCGATGATCTGAGAAATTAAACAATAAAATCAAAATCTATGTAATGTATTTCAACTTCTTTATTTGATCTAAATGTAATATATTGAAAAACGGACAGATTTTCTTTTGTTTGTTTTCATTTTATTTTCCATTTTTTCCTTTTTAAAGTGATTTTTTGATTTTTGATTCATAATTGAAGACCAATGGAACAATTCCTGGGATTTAAAGAGGGCCTTGGCCACACCTGCAGTAAAGCCTGCACCCTCAAACTGAGCCCAGTGACATGAGAGTGCCTGTCTGCCGATGTTGGTGTTAAACAACAAACTGACAGGCGGACAGAGAGGGATGATGCTGGTTTCTAACAGTGCTGATGTTCAGTCGGTCAGTTTGAAGCTGAATCTTTTGAACTCTCCTCCAGGCCTTTCACGCAGGGATACTCACTTTTACAGACGTGTACCTGCACAGCGGACTGTGACAGAAAAACACATGATGAGTTTTTAATGGAGCGCAGTCATTTCATCTCTTTAATTTATGGAAGGACTCAGACAGTTGGATCTCATCTCTTAATGATTTGGGGTATCAGGGGGTGTCCACTCTGTCAGATTGTTCTTTCATATCCTAAAAGCTTTCAGCACATGATTAAAATGATCCTCACTGTTACTGTACTCTGTGCAAATCAAGAGAACAAACAATTCCTTAAAACCTGCAGCAGGATTTGACTTCCTGTGCTCTCTTAATATGAAGGTGAATTCACTTCAGGGATTGGTTTTTCTGAGCTGCAGCCTGCTTTCTTCCCTGAGGTTAAATCCGTCTGAGCTTGGTGTGTGTGTGTGTGTGTGTGTGTGTGTGTGTGTGTGTGTGCACTGTGCTGTATTCTGCAGGAAGCCTCTGTTTCAGACATGTTTCTCCACATTATCCTCTCTGTCCTGACGCAGCAAACAAAGAGATATAACGCTGCGTGTCAGAGACAGCTGGTTTTAATCATTTCAGCAGCTAATGAATCACCTGACCTGTTCCTCTGTCTGCCTCTCCTTTCTGTCGCCTGCTCTTGTGTTAAATATGATTATTGCTGCAGAATATTCAGCCTTGTAAAGACGTGAGGCTCTTTGTGCCGTGCGTTATTCTCCTCCATCTTTGTGCTCTGCTGATGAAAAGAAGCGTCTGCCGCTGAAGAAAGGAGCCTCTCTCATTTGATTCCTCCGTCATTATGAGACTGGCAGGTGGTATAGGGAGAATATTGCTCTTTAATAAAGGTTCATTTCACCAATATACTTTTCCAAATAAGTGCATCTCCACATGAGGCCTCCTTTATCGTCTGCTGTGAGCACAGTTGTTCAGTCTAAATGTCACGTTCTCCTCATCCAGTCTTTGAAACATTTGATTTTGGAGCAGTGTTCTTTAATGTTCCCCTCTCGCCTCTTTATTTGTTTCTGTTTGTCACCAGGACTCAACCACAGCAACAGGACTGACACCGTCAGGTCTTCTCAGGCTGTTTCCATCTACAGGTGCGATTTTTGTGAGGTCTAATGTCTGACTGTGTGAATTCACGAACCTGATTTTCTCTCTTTAAGCAGAGGGGTGGGGGGGCTGCACCACCCTGCTGCTCTGAATGGTAAATACTGTTTGTTGAACTTTTGCCCAGAGATCCTGAATGAGGGGATGATTATCCTAAAGCTCAGTCTGGCTCCTTCAGGTGTGAAACACATCACTCCTACTTTCTAAACTGAGCTCACACACCTTTCAGAAAACTCTCATTTCCACTGTATTCATGTCTCATTAGAAAGAATGTTCACCCGATTAGTCCAGATAACACCTTCGGGTACAATAAGCCTGGAGTTGTAACTGACGGGTAACAAAAACTAAGCTGGCTGAACAATATTAACCCTGAAGTAAAAAAATATTCTTATTTTAAGTTGAAAAATCAACCTCTCCTTCCTTGCTGTCAGAATCTTCTGCTTATGTAGGCATGAGATATCTGAGACCAGTGGTTCCCAACTTTTTCCATCTCAGGACCCACTTTGAAGTTAATAAAAAAATAAAGAAACTCCTCCCCTGACCCCATAAATACAGTGGCCATGTGATGCATTTTCAGAGCACTTTTAATTTTAAATTGAAGATTGAAAAAAAAAAAAAGATTGAACTGGATGCTGCAGTGTTGTCACGCTGCAAAGTGATCTGCCCAATTACGACAGAGGTTCCTATCTCCCATTTACTCACCACATGTCTAAAACTTGGAGGAAAAACAAAACAAACACAAACAACAAAACAAAAGATAAAAAACAAACAAACAAACAAACAAACAAAAAACAACAAAAAGAAGAAATTATTATTTGAACATTTTTAATATCCATTTTAACCAAGAGCAGCAAGTGGCTCTACAGTCCTCTTGCCTTGTAGTGGCTCCCTCTGGCCCTGACAAAGAAAAAAGATTAAATGAATTAATAATAATAATAATAATAGTAATAATAATAATAATAATAATAATAATAATAATAATAATAATAAAAATAATTATATATATATATATATATATATATATATATATATATATATATATATATATATATATATATATATATATATATATATATCGTTAAAACAAACAAAAGTGACTCCTTCTTTTATTTCTAATTTACTTTTTTGTTGTTTGTTTTGTTTCTGTTTATTTTGTTGCACAGCCATCCATAAGTTCAGGATGATACTTTTATACTGTTGTTGAACTTAAAACATGTTACAGTGAGAGACATTTTCAGAACAAGCACCGAGAATGTGCTGAAAAGTTCCAAACTAAACGGGAACAAAAGGGACTTTAATAATAAATATTTCCAGTTTTATCTTGACTTTTTTATACTGCATCCAGGATTGTGTTTTTTTTTTCACCATTGTGTTGCAAGGCTGGACAGAAGTTGAACAAAAACTCTTGCTAAACCATGCCTGTTCTTAAGGAGGTTTTTCTGGTGGCTGTTTCTGTAAAACTGAAAAATACATCAATCAATCAATCACATGACAAGGCTTGTATCAATAAACTGTACAAAAACCTAAATAGGGAATAAAATTACCCTGTGCCTAGTTCAGAGCATGTGTATTCAACAACTTTAACTTTAATATACAACAAAACTCTTTACATCCTTCATCTTCACTTTACACGAGAACCTCTGAATTAACCCACAACAAATGTTTAAGAGGCACTCATATTATCCAAGACACTGTTAACTGATATATATATATATATATATATATATATATATATATATATATATATATATATATATATATATATATATATATGAAGCTCTTAGCTTGAAACAGACCATGCTACAAACTAACTTTTTGCTCGTTTAGTGAGGCAAACATGCATTTCAGCTTTTTTTTTTGAAATTTTACACCCAAACAAACAACTTTTCTTTAAACAAAAGAAAAAATTTCCAAGACATGTCTCTCTGCAAGAACAATAATTTGTCTTGTCCAGGTAAAAATTGGTACAACAGTGTAACATGCTTACCTGAAGTTCGTCCTGCAGCGGTGGCATTCCAGGTGCTTGGGGTATGAAAAAAAACAAAGGAACATTCAAAGGTACACAAGTTAAAAACAAAAATTGGGATTTACCTAACATGGTAGCATGAGACCAATTTTGTTTGACCACAGCCAAAACAAAAGAAGAACAACAATGCGAGAGCATTTCCAGCAGTGATGTCATCTCCAGTAAATAAAATGCGTAATATCTTTAAAACATAGAAGCACAAACCAAAGTATTTACTGCACAAACCAGCACCTGGCTGGATGACATCATCGCCAGAAATTAAAGTGTCAATAACTTAAAAACCATAGAGGCACAAACAAGAATTTTTACAGCCCTAACCAGCACAAATGAAGCACAAATCAAACAGACTTTTTTCCCCAAATTTTGCATGAGGTTGGAGGCCAGCTTCATGCAGGTCTCCTGCAGGCATGTAGAGATCCAGAGATGGTATGCCGTCCCTCAGCCAGGACAGGATGTGTACAGCTGGACCTGTGTTTGAAGGCTGAGCCATCTTTTAAAAACAAACAAAAACAAACAAACCTGCAAAATGTTTTGCAAACGTATCTTGCCAAGACCCAAAAGAGTCCACTGTTTCAGACCAGTCCTCCATCTTTTGCTGAGGAGAATTAAGAGTGATTGTAGGCTGGTTTTGGTCCTGGTACCACTGAGTGTGAGTGTGAGGGACAGAGACCTGACTCCCTCCTCAGTGTGTCAGACTTCACAGAGTCCCTAACCTCAGTCCTCATGTCCCTGTGAAGCAGCACCTCCTCCTCGGACGTTGTAGCCTGGAGCCGACCTGGGATTGATGAGTGCTGATGAGGAGTTTCAATGATCATGGTGACGAGGCAGACACAGAGGTGCATGCTGGGATATCGGTTTACCTCAGCGTGGTAAGACAGCAGATTGTGGCTGAGGATTACACGACCTTGGGGAGCGGGCCGAGACCAAGCACTGCCTCAGAGGAGTCCTGGTCCTGACATCAGTGTGACAGAAGGAGAGGGGAGAGTCCAGCCCAGAGGAACCCTTTGCACCCCCCGTCACGAATGTGTGTCAGTCCATACCCATCAGTCACTGCTGCGTGTCCCCCTTAGCCCAGAGGCCCCTCAACCAGTGAGACTGAAGAAGGGCCCAAACTAAGAACTAGAGCCTCTAACTCCAGAGGGGACATGTAGGATCCAGTCTACACCTAGTCTCTTCCCAGTGTGCTCCCAGTCTGCTGACCTGAGTGAAACCTGTTTGTCATGCTTGAGCGTTGGACGTGCTCTCAAACTCTGTAGCACCTTGAGGTGTGTACGCTCATCTGCTCTGAGAAAGGCTGGTACTAAACTTTGGAATGGATCTGGATCTGTTAGATTCCTGTTTCAGAGAGGAACAAGTAAAAACAACATCATAGATTGTGATACATGGATTTAGTCCCTATGATGTCATCCACTGGTCCCTGAAACAGAGGTTTGAAGCCTCATTATTGGTTGCCTCATTGACAACCCCTGATCCTGACTCATCCTAACTCTGGGTTAACCCAGGTGAGATGCCCTCCTGTCAGTCAGGACATGCTCAAGAATCCTCATGGATCTGTCTCTCATGTTTGGGATTCTTACAGATCTCTGTCATTTAGTGTCTCATAAAAATCTGTGTCTTTTGTTTTAATTGTGAATGGATTTGGCTCTCATGGTTTGATGTGTCTTGGCTTTATCTGTCATGTTTCAAAAATCTCCTCTGTGTCTAACAATTCATTTTTTATGGATTTTATTGTTGTTTTTGACCTGGCTCTCATGTTTGGAATTCTCATGGATCTGTTTTTGTTTTTTCATATTGTAGTTTTGTTTTTCAGATTTGGAATTCTCAGATCTGGCTCTAATGTTTGAGATTCTCATGGATCTGGCATTCACATTTTAAATTCTCATAGATCTGGCTCTTGTGTTTTATTTTCTTATTAATCTGGATCTCACGTTTTGAATTCTCATAGATCTGGCTCTTGTGTTTTATTTTCTCATGGATCTGGCTCTCATGTTTTGAATTCTTATAGATTTGGCTTTTATTATATATGTTCTCATGGATCTGTCTCTCATATTTTAAATTCTCATGGATCTGGTTCACTCGTTTTAAATTTGCATTGATCTGAATCTCATACTTTGAATTCTAATGGATCTGTTTTTTAAATTAGGATTCTCGTGGATCTTGTTCTCATGTTTTGAATTCTCATGGATCGGGCTCTCATGTTTTACTTTCTCATGGATCTGGCTCTTACATTCTCAATTCTCATGCATCTGGCTCTCATTTTTTAAATCCTCATAGATCTGGCTCTTTTATTTTAAATTCTCATAGAGCTGACTCTCACGTTTTGAATTCTCATAGTTCTGGCTCCAATATTTAATTTTTTCTAATGGATCTGGCTCTCATGTTTTATTTTCTCATGGATCTTGCTTTTGAGTTTTATTTTCTCATGTATCTGACCCTCATGTTTTGAATTCTCTTCGATCTGTTTTTCATGTTTTGAATTCTTATGGATCTTGCTCTCATGTTTTGAATTCTCATTGAACTGGCTCTCATGTTTAACTTTCTCATGGATCTGGCTCTTACGTTCTCAATTCTCATAGATCTGGCTCTCATTTTTTTAAAATCCTCATAGATCTGGCTCTTTTATTTTAAATTCTCATAGAGCTGACTCTCACTTTTTGAATTCTCATAGTTCTGGCTACAATATTTTATTTTCTTATGGATCTGGCTCTCATATTTTATTTTCTTGTGGATCTTGCTTTTAAGTTTTATTTTCTCATGTAACTGGCCCTCACGTTTTGAATTCTCATGGATCTGTTTCTAATGTATTAAATTCTCATGAATCTGTTTTGTCATGTTTTGAATTCTAATGGATCTGTCTAGCATGTTTGGTGTTGAAGGGGTCTGTTTTTTATGTTTTGGTATCTTATTGATATATCTCTCCTGTGTTTTGATGGCTTTATGGATTCATGCATTTAACTTGAATTTTTACGGACAGGCCCCTAGTGTTTTGAATTCTTATGTATCACTTCATTTTAAATTGTCTTGTAAAAATCTGTCTCTTTTGTTTGGATTTTCAGTGTATTTGGCTGGTTTGATGTCTCATGGAATTGAATTCTTGTGGATATGTTTTCAGGTTATAATTTGTCATGGATCTGTCTCTCATTGATCTGGACTCTCATTGATCTGGCTCTCATGTTTCAATGGCTCATAGATTTTGCTCTCATGTTTGATGTTTTGTGGAACTGTTTCATATGTTTAACTCTCTCATGGATCTCTTTTTTTGTGTGTTTTGCATCTCATGGATTTATCCCTCATGTCCAGGTCCATGCTAAATGAGAAACAAACTGCCACTCTTAGTTTGTTGACCTTGGTTCATGTGGCAGTCTGCTGTGTTTGGTGCTTTTTGGAACGTTAGATGAAGCTAAAGCGAGCCGCTGATTAATCTGCAGAAGTCTGTGCCATGGATGGTCTGATATCATATCCTATGTTCTCTTTTCTGTCAAGTCCCCTGGATGATTTCTGACTTCCTGCTGAGATTTTGCGTCCTTTATTTGCTGATGAAGAGGAGTCTTTCAGAGTCTGCTCTTCATCTCTTTACCTCTTACAGTCCTTACTCAGAGGATCAAACAGAAGCTGCTTTTTATTGGTCAGGTTTGTGTTTGTGTGTAAAGCGTTGAAGTTGTTGAGGTCAGCGGGAACATTTCATCAGGAAGTCATTGTCCCTCATTTAGCTGGAGAACAGTCCTGAGTGTTTGATGGTAATCTTCAGCCTGTTGTCGTCTATCAAACACAAGGCCGAGGACGGCGTGCTCAAGCTCTTCAAAGTGACCTGAGTGTTTGACCCACATCTTAGCCCACAATGCAGAGGACAGCCCGTCTAATTGAATATTCGTTTAATGAGGGAAATCGTGGCCCAGAAATCAAACGCAGGTGCTCTCTTGGATCTTCTTTGTAGTAAAGCTGCTCTTATACATTAAAAGACATCTTGAGGAAAAAAGGAGGCTGAGAGGACGGGAGGCGAGGCTTTTCAAGCAGCTCGTCACTGATACAGCCTTCTCACGGCCGCTTTGTTTGCTCTGCTGGTTCTTGGATTCAGTCAATCAGCTGCTGGGAGCCCTCACTGCTGAATATTTATCAGCTGGATGCTCAATTACCCAGCCCTTTGACACAGGACATACAGACACTTACAGAACATGCATTTCCTACAGGTTATTAAGAAAATATTATGGATCTAATCACTATAGATCTATCTACCAGAGGCTTTCTGCTGCCTGTTTGATTGTAGTCTGAAAGATCATATGGAGGAGACTCTTTTCATCCTGCTTGTTTCCAGGACAATGGGGAGTTTCTGTCAAATGTAATTATGGATAATGAGTCTCCACCTGTATCTTAGTCCTGTGAGGGGGGCTGGGAACTATTTCAAAGGTATGGGTTCAGATTCTAGTCGATGGATTTTTGATTCCAATTTTGTCTTTTTCAGAGGATAAAAAAATATCAAACATTTAAAGAACAAAACAGTACCCAGAGTCCCCAGAGTCCCTGGCTGCATCCAACACAACAGTACCATCTCCAAGATGACACTGGAGGACTTAAAGAGGAACCAGGGAGACCTAGCAGTCCCTTGGCTGGATCTATCCACTGCTTAGAGCACAATACTGCACAAGTCAGCTGACCACATGCTCAAAGCCTACCACACCCTCAGAAAATGCAGGTGCTTCTCTGGAGATACTTCAGGCACTTCAAGATGCACTCCACCTCTGGTAACTTCACTAAAAGCTGGCAGAGGTTGGAAGTCATGACCAAATTCTTTTTGCAGCTGCCTCTCAGTGCAGAAGCCAAGACGGGGAGTGGCACTTTCCAGTAGCATCCAACAGGTCCCAGTTAAGGCCTCTGTGGATGACTTGACAACAACAGTGAAGTCAGTCCCGTGGGCAGATGGACTTTAAAAGATCCAGCAGAGCTCACTAGGGCGACTAGAATGGAGTTCAAACCATCAAAATCCAGAAGCCTGGTCCTGAAGCAACGCCACATCCAAGACCAGTTCTGGCTTGAAATTGGTGGGGACACCATCTCAATGGTCAACTCAGCCGGTACAGAGCTCAGAACTGTTGTACAGAGTTGACCTGAATAAGGACATTTGGATTATGGAGGGGCATTGGATGAAGTTCCTCCTAAGCTCTGTCGAGGATGGACCCCAGACACCAACAAACCTCCAAAGATGGAGACTGATAGAAGACCCCCTCTTCGTTCAGTGCAAAAGAGTCCAGCAAATCTGGAACACATTCTGTCATCCTGTCCTGGCAGCCTGACTGAGGAGAGGTCCGGGTGGTGCCATGATCAGGTGCTGATGGTCTGGAGAAGGAGGGGACAAAGGCCCCCGCTTCATTAGCTTTCTCAGGCCTGGGGAGAAAGTGGGTGTACCTGCCCTGAAGCACCCATCAAATCAGCACCGATGGACTGTATCACATGTGACGTAATGTTGTCTCAGCACAGCAGGTCCTGGTAGATAAGCACACCTCCTATGGACTGCGAAGACTCATGCTGCTATCAGTACTGGGATCAGAATGATTGTTAAGGTAAACAGAAGCTAACACACCAGCTAGCTTATAAGTCCTGTGCTCTTTTTATAGCTGACAGTGTTTAAAACCCCTGGGGGAAGCGTAGATACTACAGATTTTGTTTAAGCAAAGCTTCACTTGGAGTGCAGGATCATTTCCCATCTTTCCTGTGAACCACAACTCTACCTAGGTTGGGCACTCGGAATACTCAATGGACACCCTGGCTGTTTCCTAAAGCCCAGGTACCTTGCCTTGCCTTGGTCTGATGTAGGGGTGGGGTGGGCGTGGGCAGACATCCACATCATCAGTCGCTGCCCAAGTGCTGTTCCAATGTTCATGTCCTCTGGAGGCATATGTCCTCCGTTTGGTTAGCATGTGGCTAATTGATCAAGGATACACAGGTGTATCCTTTGCTGCCTTGCCGTGGCTATAAATACCCAACATGCAATGCGCAAATCTACGAAAAAGGGAGAAAATGGAAGGAAAAGACGCACCAGAGAGAGACGCTCCAGCAGAGGCGCGCTGTAAATTCCAATTCAAATGTAAGTAACAAAATACACCTCTGAAAATAACAACTTATACCATGTTCAACACTTAACTCTTTTATGTGTCACTCTCGTAACTATAATTACTGAGAAGTTGCACCTTCAGAGTGTCTATGATGTGACAATAAAAAAGCAAAAAGTGTACAAAAGTAGTAAGCCATGACAATATTTGTAGCAGCTTGAGCATACGGTCTACTCCCACGTTTGTATAAACTTTCCAAGCACTGTCCACAGTGCAACACGTGTCATGTAAGACAATGTAACTCCAATTACATAAACATTTGTGACAGGTATCTGATGGTAAAAAATATGCCTTTGTAGGCTGTTCCATTAGCATCTCTTTTTGAGCAGAGGCAGGACACTTGTCTTGGATTAGAAGGAAGTGGCTTTGGAGGCACTGCCTTCAAAGGCAAGGCAAGGCAAGGCAAGGTACCTGGGCTTTGGGAAACAGCCCCTCTCTGGTAACTGGTGGAAGGAAAAGTTTATTTTTTAATTCTTTGTTTTTCGCTGTCATTGTTGGGAAGCTGTCCTGTTTGATGATTTGAAGTGATCACTGTTTGAATTCCTCCTTCTTGTGCGAACCCTCTCTGGACTGACTCTGGACCTTGGGTGATGGATGAGTGGACTGTCCCCTCCTTCTCTCTGTGTGCTGTCATGTTTCACACTTGTCCATGTGGCTGTTGGAGCAGACTAATCCTTTCATCCTCTTTCAGGATGCCCTGCCTGTTGTTGTCCTGACTGAGCAGCCAGATGTTAGGGGTGGCTGTGAGGGTGTGGAGATCTCCTCTCTGTCACAACACGCTGCTGTCTTTGTTCTCAGCTCCAGTTTGCTCCACACTGATGAAAAAAAGACTCTCTTCAACTCTATGCCCCAATCATGCAAAGTGACCTGAGATTCTATTGTTAGCAACCTAGACAAATAAAAACATTGATGCAGGTTGTTGACCAACTCTCCTGTTATCGTTTCCTTTCACTGTAAAACTCAAGAGGTTTCATTTTCTCCAAAATTAAATCTTTCATTCAGGATTTCTTCTCTGATGTTAACCAACCTTAATTTTGATCTCACTTTATCAAAAGTAATGGTTTGATCTTTCAGGGTCTTTTTTAATGGATGCTTTGTTGACAAGTTATTTGGGACTTTGAGAAGTTTTAACCGTGTCATTCACCACCAGGTTCAGTCCAGCAGCAGACCTTATGTTGGGTCTCACACAGGTTTATCTTCAAACCTCTGGGTCTAATCAAAGCCAAACACACACGGTTTGCAGAGCTCTGTGTCTCTGACTCCTTTCTGTTCAAACACATCTGTTAGCAGCAGCCACCTCAGTCTCAGTGCAGCTTCAGCCTCATCCTGACAGTCTGTGCTCACAGACTCTGACAAGGTTTGTGCAGCAGAGGGCAGTCTTACGCCGGGCTAACCTCACCCAGCATGCAGCAGTGTTTTACCTGCTGTTATTGTTCGAGCTCAGACCGAGTCTGACAGTAGGCCCCCATTGTCTTTGAAACCTCAGTCTGCAGCTGAGGGGACTGAGGAAGGGTTAAAGAGAACAGGTGAACATGCACAGGTAAACATGATCAGGTAAACATGAACAGGTAAATATGCACAGGTCACTATGAACAGGTTAATTCAGAGAGTTTACTGTTAAGTATTTTTTGCCAAAGATTTTCATGGAAGTCGTGATTTTAAAATATTGGAAGAATTTTTCCAAATGGGACTAAAATAATAATTTTTTTTGTTTCTTTACTCCACCAAATTTTATTTCTAAAACTTTTCCTCAGAGGAAGTTTTCCTTTAGCCTGATGTGAGGAGATGAGATCATGTCTGATCTGAAGTTTGTGATTCATAGCTCTGGTTGGTTCGTTTCAACCCTGCTTTTGTCCGTCATGGCTTCTGTTTCATCTTTGTTCTCTGAACAAAGTTTTAGAATATGTAAGCTGGAGGTTCAAACATATATTTAAACAATAGTTACTTAATCATTTTTTTAAAATGATAATTCACTTCTATGACTGTGTAAAACCCCCAGAATGCAGAGTGTTATAAGAGCTTGGCTAAAATGGAAATAAGCTGCTTCTCTCACTGAGCTCTGAATGTCACAGAGATTTCCGAGCTGCGGTCGCCTGCCACACATGCTAATCACAGCTGCCTCCTGCTCCTTCCCCTGGAAAGACATCAATTAGTTGGCATGGAGATTTGATTGTTCAACAATCTAAAAGGCGAGATTTTTTCCCCCTCTGGATGACAATGAGATAATTATTCTATACATGTTGTCACAGGATACAGCCTGGACTCCAGGAATAAAGCAGACACAACTTTCCTCTCTGTATTAATGACCTCAGCTGGCTCGTACACACTCATCTGGAATCATCTGGTGCATTTTACTTATGACATTTTTCCTTCAGCCTGCTGTCATTTCATCAGAAACAGATACATTTCACCAAATCACGCTGAACGCAGCCTGTTTGATCTTGTGGAGAGGTGCATTCACCACTCCCAACAAACCAACGCGTCTCATTGTGTTACACAGCTCTGCTGCTGCAGCCCTTGATCTAATTTGACTCAAAATAGCCGAGCAAAATTACAGAAAAGTATTGCAATTTTTCCATCTTCCTGCATCTGAAGTTGCTCTTCCTTCAAAGGGAAACAGGATCCTGTACGACACACACAGAGCAGTGACACAAATTAAAGACATTTTCCAACAAAGACACATTTTTACAGAATGAGGAAACACTGCTCTTTCCCTCGCTGCCTCTCAGGCCGTCTGAAACCTGAGGCAGGGAGCTGCGTGCTACACCGAGCCTGCGCTCTCCTGCAGGTTGTGGTTTAATAAAGATGATTTGACTGAGGAGGATGAGAGCTGCTGTTAGCTTAGCTTTGATCTACAGATACAAACATTAAGACCGGAGCACCTCGCTGTTTGCATCAAACTATCAGAGCGTTCATCAGAGGAGGAATTCAAAGACACTGCTCCATGCACAACAACAACAACAAGACAAAAACAACAACAACAACATTAACAACAAATACAACAAATTCAACATCAAGAAAAACAACAACATTAATGACCACAGAGACAACAACAATAAAAATTATTACTGCAACGACAACAGAAACAGTAACGACAATGACAAAAAAGACAATGATAACAACAGCAACAACAATGATATAAACAACAAAAATAACAACATCTATGAAAAAAACAACAGCAACAACTAATACTACATCAACAACAACAAAAAGCACCACCACATTTACAATGACAACAACAACAATAAAAACAATGGTGACAGCAACAACAACGACGATGGCAAGGCAGAGGACAACATTGACAACAACAAAAATGAAAACAATCAAAACAACATTGACGAAGACAACAGCGAGAGGACGACAGTGACGACATTTTGATGACAATAACAACAGAAAAAACAAGCTCTAAATAAAGATGATGAGCTCCTCTTTAACATGGGACACACACACACACACACACACACACACACACACACACACACACACACACACACACACACACACACACACACACACACACACACACACAGTAGGGCCTTCATAGAGTCCCCAATTAATGTGTAATTATGGTTTTTGCTGCTGACTGGAGGTAAAACTCTATCAGTCTCTAATGGCTGAGCTGCTTTGTGCTCCTAGCAACCAGCCTCTCTTACATGAAACACACACACACACACACACACACACACACACACACACACACACACACACACACACACACACACACACACACACACACACACACACACACACACACACACACACATCCTGAAAGCTGCCTATGGATGTGTGCTTTGTTATTTATAGAGCTGTGTGTCAGAATAGCCTCCGCTCAGCAGATAAATCAGTGGCTGTCCACCATAAACGCGTCCACTGCTGCCGAGGACACAGAAACTTTCTGACTTCTGTTCATTTTCAGTGATAGGCAGAGCACATCAGTCTGTGGGCTCAGTAAAGACAAGGACTCAATGTATTGTTCCACAGATTTGTTCACTGATCATTTTTACAACCACACAAACTGGAGAAGAAAGGACAGATAAATTAAAAATCATCAGACTTCTCATTTCAAGGACACCAGAAAAACAGATTTCCTCATATATCTTCATGTGCCTTCACGAGGACTGTCAGAAACCAGATTTTAAGTTACAATTCCAGGAAACTAAGTTTGGATTGAAACAAACGTGATAAAGTGTTCTGATCTGATCTTTTAGATTTAAAATCCAGATAAATTCTGCTGTGCTGCAGCAGTGTGTTGTGAAACCAGGACTTAGGACTCTGTTGGTTTGAGTCCTGCCTCTCCGACAGACTGCAGTCCATCTCTATCAGTTCATCTTTGGTTACCTTGTCAGCTATTTTAACTTATTGATACTATAGACCAATTTACAGACAACAGCGTCAAAAATATGTGCATGCACTCTGGCAAAGGAAGCAGTGTTTATCTCCATTCATTCAGACGAGTACTTGATTTGTAAAAATCAAATTAAAGCTGTTAGCAGCATGAAAATGTCTGGTTGTTCTGGGGTCAGCTGTCTGAAATGATACTTTACCATGGAGTCGACTTCTATCCAGTTCTGATTGTTACAGGTGTTTTGGAGCAAAGAGTGACCATGCTAACTGGAGACTCTCAGCTGAACATGTCAGTGATGGTCTGCTGAGAGTCACCAGTTAACAGGGTCACACTTGACGTTGAAACAACAGCAACGCCTGTTGCTGTGTTATTAAGTTTGTCTTCTTTATCCAACCTCAATTAACCAGGTTTGATCATAGCTTGTTGTACTAAGCATTAAGGGACCAAAAGCTAAGTTATTTTTATCTTCATTCTTGTCTAAATTCTTGCTTGTGTTCTACGTCACTTTGGATGAAAGCATCTGCTCTGTGTGTTTGTTTTGGAACAAATTTTCTTTGATCAAGACAACTTTTTACCAGATACTAGGTGACAGTGTAGGGTATTTATCAGTACAGTTAGGTAGTGCTGTTGATGCAATGTGACAACAAGCCAACATTGTAAGTTTGTACTGTACGTCAGTAGTCGGCTATATGTTGCACAACTAGCAGCCCAGTGCTACGACCTATCTGTAGGCTAACGTGACAACAAGCTAACTCTCAGTTTGTATGTAGTTTAGTAGCTGTCCATATGTAGAGCTACTCACAGCTCGGTACTTTAAGACAAGTCTGTAACATGTAACGTAAGTGAATCCTGGTGTCCTGCCAGTCATCTACCAATCAGAGCTAACATAACCTCACTCTTCATTTTATTGATAGAGTCTTAAGTTTGAACAGAGCACTGCAGAATAACTGCTGACTGTGGGTTGGAATCAACATTGTCACTAACAGTTTAGCTCCTGTGTTAGCCTTTAGCTCATGTTTTAGCCTTTAGCTCGTGATCTAGCTATGTTTATCTTTCTTCTGCTCCTCTGTCCTTTTCTGTCCGACAGTTAGGCTCCAGTGTCCACCATCACTACAAAATTAATCACAGAAATCATTATAAGCAGAGAAAAACACAGTTCTTTCTTCTCTGTACTGAACTTCATCAGCAGGCGTGGTGTTTTCATGGAGACTTAGACATACTGTAAACCAATCTGGTCCTGTGTGACCTGCTCGGGCAGACTTTTTAAGATCACTAAGAAATTTCTAACAGCCCCTTTAAGAGTACATATTTGAAATGAATTGAATATCATCGTCGCTAGGCTCTGCCCAAGTAGCTGCCTGTTGCAGCAGCTCTCTCGTCTTTGTCCGTCTCTTGTAATTTTTTTCGCCCCTTTTTACGTCATCTTTGTATTTGGAGTGGATCATCACTTTGTATGGTTCATTGTCGGTCATGGACACCAAACTTTTTGTGGCTTCGGCGATATTTTTACTACTTTTTTCTCCTGTGTTTGTCTGGAGATCCTACATGTAACCATGGCTGCATTGTTTACAAGTGAAATTAGCTGTTAGCAGCCTGTAGCATGTCAATGCTAACTGGTGTAAAGCTTGATGATGTCCCTCAAGGTGAGGAGGAGGAGGTGAGGACAACGTGCTGGTTCTCAGGTGTGAGCTGGGAGGTGACGACGTGGACCTGTCCTTCCATCCATTGTTGTTGGGAACGTGGGATCTCGCTCCGGGGGATGGACGAGCTAGCTGTGCTAACTCAGCGGCATCGTGCTGTTCACGGACGTGGCTGACGGAGCTGACATCGGACACCGGTGCCACATTGTAGGAGCTTCGCCTGCTGTGAGCAGACAGGATCCAGGAGACAGAGACTGAACAGACTGCTGGGGAGGCTCAGTCCTGGACCCTGTGGAGGTGGAGACTGGCTGGGCTGGAGAGTGGTGGACGGGCTGTCGTCATCTATTTTCTTGTGGACCTTTTTGCACTTTCTATACACTTTCTTACTTTTGTTTTTTTTACATGCTGCGGTGACTCCTGAATTTCCCCTCGGGATACATAAAGTATTTTCTATTTCTATTTCAATCACATTTTTTCCCCACATGTATCACAATATCCAAATCTCAAACAACCCATATAGTTTTGACCCGCGTAATTTTTGCCAAGTCTAGTCTGGGTCTTTAAAACCTCAGAACTATTAGCTATAAATCACATTTAAAGACAAACAGGGAGTGTTGATGTGAAAAAGGGACCTGTTTTTATATTTTGTATCTGTCATGGACTCAGTGATTGGTTAAAGCAGTAAAGGTGAAGGTAAGACTTCCTAACACGTATTGACTCTCCTGTTAGCTCAGATTGATGTTAATAGTGATTAATGTGTTTGTAGACATGGAACATTGAAAAGCAGCGTGCACAAACATCTCTACATCAAAGCATGCTCACCCAAGTGCCTGCTGCAGCTCATCAGTTCTTGATTTTAGATTAGCCTCCTCATCTCTCTGCTCATCGGACACAAACCAATCAATGCAGCCGTCAATATGTGGTAGAACAGGCTGTGTGAGAGTCACATTTACAGACCCAGAACAATATTTGACTTCCATGTCAGGGGTCAGAGCACGGGTCACAGTAAATCCTCCCTGATACAGCCAAGCTTTCTTCCTCCTCTGATTGAAGGCACTCCAACATCAGAGAGGGGTTATTCAGCCACAGGGGGGGATGTTAATGGACTCAGACACATGGCATGGAATTTGATTGCTCAAAGGCACTGAAAACTGTTGAAAATATCAAAACATTTTTTATCCAGTTTATCTTATTTTATTTCATTGTACTGTACTGTACTGTACTGTACTGTACTGTACTGTACTGTACTGTACTGTACTGTACTGTACTGTACTGTACTGTACCGTACTGTACCGTACTGTACCGTACTGTACCGCAGACATCACTGAGCCACCTCCTTTGCTCCTTGTTTCAGCATCTAGATTTGATTTGATTATTGAACCAACTACTCTATATTTCCCTGAACGTAGTTGTTTTTCTCTACTTTTGGTCTGAAGTGTGTTAATGAATCTTCTTTCCTTTTCTAAACCTGACCCCAAAGACAATCTGTTAGTGCAGTTCTGTCTGGGATTACTCTAACGCTGTCTCTGCTCTGCCGGGGCAGCAAAGCTGAAGGTTTCAGACTGAGTCAATGTGCTGACTTCCTCAGGCTCTTCTCCCTGTGTTTCTGTTCTGCTTTAGTTCCAGAGTTCAGAGATTAATCCTGAGTCCTCTGAGAAAAATACACAAGACTCCTATTTTTAGCTAAATGCCAAAGTGCATCATCAGAATGTCTGTTAGAAAATTAGAAGGCCAGTTAGTCATAAAATTGAAAGGCTCATTAGTCAGTTAATCGACAGGCCTGCCAGTCAGAACATCAGAAGACCTGTTGGTCAGCCTAACAAGCCTTCTGATTTCCTGACTAACAGTCCATACTTGTTGTTAGGTGTATTTTCTAATATATGGAGCTGTATACCTCCATAATGAGCGAGGACGGGTCAAACACAGATTTGGTGGAAGGCCAGTGTTAAACTGGTGCCAGTCCTCCTGTGTAGTCAGGAAATGACAGACTGTCACTGCGGACTGTTGACCAATCAGAATCTAGTAACCCGTGAAATAAATAAATGATAAATTTCATCAAACCTCTGATGAACTGGGTGACTTTAGAGATGAGTTGTTGAAGCATGTTTTATCAGATCTGAGCCGTACAGAATCATCACCTGCAGTGTTCCTGTGTGTGTCTGTGTGTGTGTGAAAGTGTGTATGTGCTCTCTGTGGTGGGACTCTGCGCCTCTGGTCAGACTCTGTGACGTCTGAGACGGATCTGTCTCTCAGCCATGCTGGAGACAGCTCAGCCGCCGACCCCCCTGTGTCCCGGGGGAAGCTTCTAGAGTATCTGAAGGTGGTGGCAGCTCGACGGGTAACCAGATCACCACGCAGCCCGAGCTAAAAAGCTAACAGTCTGACTCAGAAAGCATCTGTGGTCAATACTTTCTCTCACTTCCTTATCTCTGTTTCCTCCAGCAGCAGGAGAGACGCCGCCGCTGCTGCTGCCGCCACAGATCAGGGACACACTGGAGAGGAGAGAAACGATTCGAGGCTTCAGGAGAGATCCTGTTTCTCTCAGCAGGTTTCAACATCCACACCTTCACATGCACCCGGCTCCTCTCACCTTCCTGTTCTTCAAGTAAAAACACAATGAAAAGAAGAAGTCCTCTGAGCCGCACCTGGGTAGCTTTTTCTGAATCAGTAAAGCTGCCATCATTCGGCTCTGTCCCAATGCAGACCTGACGCATGGTTTATAGGGTTCTGTTGTCTCCATACAGCTTGCTGCCTCTCTTAATTTAAATTCTGTTTAGCAAAGTCTTTCTGGACAAAGTGAGGAAAACAGACAAATACAAAAACAACAAATAAATAGATGAATAAATAAATGCATGTGTTATATACAAAATTTTTATTTCTGTCTGTCACAAAGTTTAAATCTTAATTTAAAGTCCCTTGGTGGAGTTTCTATGTGATCTTTAAAAAGTCTCTTTTCAAGATGTTTACCTGATCATAATGCACACTTTTAAATGAGATTATCAGCACCATTATTCCTAAATGCTATTTCTCAGCTTCCTGACTGGGCAGGATCAGATTGATTTATGGCACGTCTAAGTCTCCATGACAACACCACTCCAGCTGATGAACTTTAGCAGAGGGAAGAGAGATCCGTGTTTTTCTCTGCTGAAAACTATTTCTGTGATTAATTTTGATGTGAGACACTGGAGCCCAACTGTCCAACAGAAAAAGGACAGAAGAGCAGCTAGAGGCTCAAGGCTAAGATACGAGCTAAATGCTAAAACATGAGCTACAGCCTAAATCATGAGCTAAAGGCTAAAAAATGAGCTTAAGACTAAATCATGAGCTAAAGGCTAAAAAATGAGCTAAAGACTAAATCAGGAGCTAAAGGCTCAAACACAGGTAAATCTGTTAGTGCTAATGTTCAATCCAACCCACAGTCAGCAGTTATTCTGCAGTGGTCTGTTCAAACTTGAGAGTATATCAATAAAATGAAGAGTGAGGTTATGTTAGCTCTGATTGGTAGATGACTGGCAGGACATAACCAGGATTCACTGACGTTACAAACATGTCCTAGAACACCGGGCTGTAAGTAGAGTTACATATAGCCAGCTCCTAAACTACGGTACAAACTAACAAAGTTTGCCCGTTGTCACGTTTCAAAGCGTAGCTCTTCCTGACTGTTGATAAATACCTTGGCTTGTAGAGTTGTATCTGGTAAAAAGTTGTCTTGAGCAAAGAGAAGTAGAGTTAAAAAGAAGATCTGATCTCCATTTATTTCCAAAACAAACACACCTTTGTGAAGAGTCAAGTCTTTACCACAGTGTGCGCGAGACTCTGGACCAAAAGGTGGCGCTGCATTTCACTTCGGATCCTCCTCACAGTATCTTCAAGTCACTGACCATAGATTGTATCGCTGTGTTGCCTGTGATTGGTCTGGTACACCTTCCAGAAAAGACCAAACCCTGAAGATGGCTCGCTCACTGGAACTGATTCCAGTAGGCGCTGACCTATAATCAGAGTCCACAGCCCTCTTCACACCAGTCCTCTGGTCAGTCTCTGGTCCTGACATTATTGGTGCATGCCTCTCTTTATGTGTGAACTTTCTGATTAACTCATAGAGTCAGGTAAAAACATAATCTTGCTCTGTGACTTTCCTCCAGTTCTGTGTTATGGAAGATGTTTTTACAAGTAAACTTTATTAAGTTTATGAGAAGTTCCTGTGTTGTGTGTGTATTTTAT
>NW_027437183.1:37718008-37870508 GCF_033239565.1 Halichoeres trimaculatus | reverse complement strand
TTAGGGTTAGGTTAGGGTAAGGGTTAGGTTAGGGTTAGGGTTTTGGGTTAGGGTTAGGGTTAGGGTAAGGGGTTAGGGTTAGGGTAAGGGTCTGGCTAACATCTGAATAATCTTAACTAACTTGTTCATAATTGTTATATTGGCATTTAAATTTTTTTTTTTGTCTTTTTTCACATAAAAATATATAATTTTGGTCAAGTGATGTGTGTTTTATGGTCACAGAAAATCTTTGCCATTGACATTTTTCATAAAACGTCATCTGATCTGAGCTCATGTCAGGAAGCGGAACATCAACTTCCTCTTCCAAAGGGCTGGATTATGGAGGCTGGTGAAAATGGGTGGACATTTGGTGTGAATAAATCATCATGATGTGAAGATGTTCCTGCCCTGACCTTGAACTCCTCCTCTTGTGTTAACTAGATGTGACTTTGCTGATTTTAACTCTGGATTTCTGAACTGTCAGGAAATGCTGCGCCATGGAGCTTTTAGAAATCATTTTACAGAGGTCATTTCATCCTCATGGAAAACTTTCCTGTGAAGCTGATCAGTGTCTTTGGTGCTGATATTCTCCTGTTGCTAATGTTGGACCAGAAGTAACCCACAGGAAAACAGACTCAGTGGAAACAGGAGCTTTTCTGGTGGTCCGAGTCCTTGGAAGTGATCCTGGTCCTGTTCTAAGCTCACGGTCATCAAACTGGACCAGAGTCAGCCTCATGGGGCTGGAAGCAGCAGCAGAGTTCATGAAGGGGAGAAGGGTCTTGGTCCAGCTGAGAGAGAGTCCAGGTAAGGACAGGTGAGCACAGACAGTTCATTTTCTGAAGTATCTGTGTTCGTCCAGCGTGAATGAACCCTGCAGTCAGTCTGATGATGACTGCAGTTTTGAAGTTGTTGGATTTTGGTGGGCTGATGGTGGAGAGGAGTCCAATGCTGAGTGTAAAAACCTTGACTTCATTAGGCACCTTCCCCAGGTGAGAACAGACTGCAAACTGAGTGGATCATGACTGTCTCTGCTCTGGTACACAGAGCATCTGTGCCTGTGACGGAGCTGAGAATGGAGTTTGTTTAGTATTTATTAATCCCGCACAGACTGAGGTCAAACTGATGCCGTACACTCAGACATGTCTCCATAATGATGACAGAAGCATTACACGTCTGGCCGTCTTATCAGCCATCCAGTGGATCCCATGTCACACTGGGCACAGTCAGAACTATCAAAGTATTTATGCTGTCATGTTTCCTCAGAAAATCACCTCCAGATCCTGCTTCTTCTCCTACAGCATAATAATCCCTCATTTCACTGTGAGCAGCGTTTACTCAGTGGAGGGGTGTAATATCAACACAGAGGGAGGAGAGGAGAAGACGGGACCATAAGACATTCCTCACCAGTAATTTCCCACTGACAGCTGATGAGTAATTTTCATGTCCATTCAGAGGTGGAGCAGCTGTGATTAGGACAGTGTGTGATTCAGACTGAGGTAATACCTGCTTTCCCATCCTCACCCCTCAAATCCATTTGATTGTCATTGACCAGAGACTCCGTCACAGAGCAGAAAGACACACCGCAGCACGTTCCCCTTCCTATTTACATCAGCAGTATAATTTAGCTGCCTGCTAAGGTTAATCCCTATCTATCATTAGGATTTCAGGCCTGGGAGGTGGACAACGCACAACAAAACAGTAACAGGCTATCATTGGACAGAGGGGGACAAGGCGTCTGAGACAGACAGACAGAGCCCCACTGGAAATGACAGCTTGAGCTGGTAACCAGCTTGACCAGTGTGACAAAGGGTTTTAACATGCTGGTGGAACAGCTACTACTGATGATATCAGCTACAAGCTCAGGTCATCTCAGACCCAAAACAGCTAGCATGTAAATTTCCCAACAGCTACTATCTCAGGTCCCCACCATCTCCCATCTCAGGCCCCCACAATTTACTATCTCAGGTCCCCACCATTGACCATTTTCATCAGCAACTATCTCAGGTTCCTATCAGTGACTATTTCATGTCCCCACCATCTACCATCCCCGGTCCCAAACCATCTACCATCTCAGGTCCCCACCATCTACCATCTCAGGCCCTCACCATCTACCATCTGAGGTCCCCACCAGCTACCATCTTAGGTCCTCACCATCTACCATCTGAGGTCCTAAACCATCTCCCATCTCAGGCCCCCACAATCTACTATCTCAGGTCCCCACCATTAACCATTTTCATCAGCAACTATCTCAGGTTCCTATCAGCGACTATTTCATGTCCCCACCAGCCACCAGCTCAGGTCCCAACCAGTGACCATCTCAGGTCCACATGAGCTACTATCTGATGTCCCCCCCCAGCTACTATCTAACGTCCTTACCGTCTACCATCTCAGGCCCTCACCAACTACCATCTCAGGTCCCCACTATTTACCATATCAGGTCCCCACCAGCTATCTAAGGTCCCTACCATCTACTATCTCAGGCCCCCACAACCTACCATCTGTGTTAGCACTAGCACTAAAGAATCCACTTCCCATGAACACTTGCTCCCAACTGTCATGAGGGCCGAGGCGCGTGTTTGTCTTGAAAATGAATGGAGATCAGATCTTCTTTTTAACTCTACTTTTCTTTGTTCAAGGCAACTTTTTACTAAATACATCGCCACATGGTAAGGTTTTTATGAAATGTGAAGACAAGCAAACTTTGTCAGTTGGTACCGTGGTTTAGTGGCCGGCCATATTTAGCTCTGTTAACAGCCCGATGCTCTGTGATGTGTCTGTAACATGTGACATTAGTCATTACTGGTTATGTCTTACCAGTCATCTACCAACTCCAACCTCACCAAACAGAGCTCAGTCTTTATTCTATTGATAGACTTTCAAGTTTAAACAGACCACTGCAGAATAACTGCTGACTGTGGGTTGGAATAGACATTAGCACAAACAGATTAACCCGTGTTTGCCTTTAGCCCCTGTTTTAGCCTTTTGTTTGTGTTTTAGCCTTTGGCTTATTTTTTTGCCTTTATCTTGTGATTTGGCCTTAGCTCATGCTCTATCTCTCTCCTGTTTATCTTTCTTCTGCTCTTCTGTCCTTTTTTCTGTCTGACAGTTAGGCTCCAGTGTCTATCATCACTACAAAATTAATCACATGAATGATTAAACATTTTCAGGAATCATTTTGTCCAGGGAAAAATACTTAGAATTTAGTAGTCAGAAGTGTCATAAATCAGTCCAGTCCTGTCTGAGCGGATCAGGAAACTGAGAATTAGCATTCAGGAATAACCTATACTGGTGCTGATAATCTCATTTTAAAACTTAGATAACAATCAGACTTACATCTAGACGGAAACTTTTTCAAGATCACTTTCAAACTCCTCACAGGGACTTTGAAAGAAGAGGGGATAAGACACTGTGGTGAACGTGGCCCTGTCATTTTTAAGATGCATTTCAACTTAAAATTACCATACTGTTTTCCTCAGTTTGTTTTGTTTTGTTTTGCTTTTGTTGTTGTTGTTGTTGTTGTTGTTTGAACGTCTGATATGCTGTCAGTGTTCCCTTTGTGAATAAATTATGGGTTTATGGAATTTGCAAATCATTATATTCTGATCTTTTTATACATATATTTTACACATCATCCCAACTTTTTCAGGATCAGAGTTGTACATCTGTAGCTGAAATGTTGATTTTATCTTATTTCAAACACTCACAGCTCAGACCTGACTGATGAGGAAAAACACTATCAGTGACTAACAGCCCTCAGGGGATGACTCTCAGTGTTAGTCTCTGTGATTAATGTGATAACGCTCGTGTAAACAGGGCTCTGTAAAACGCGGGACAGGTTTTGAACTGTCCAAACACTTTTTACATCAAAGCTACGAAATAGATGTGAGCTGTACCTGCTGCGCTATGGATTGATGATTACATTAAGAAAAAAAAAAGAAAAAAAAAGCCACAGTGGGTAGAAGTGAGTGGTTGAGGCTAATACCATGATGTACCATCTTAAGGCTCTAAGATCTTTTTAATGTATTCTCCTCTGTGTCCGGGGACTGAAAGGGAAAGGCAGAGAGGAGAGCTGAATGGATTCCATTAATTTAATTGAAGCAAGCCCTGACAAGAGATAAAACATCTTGGGCCCACATCTCTTCAGGGTTGGCGCTGGGCTTCATAGTAAACAAGCCGTGATCCGTAAACAAAGCCCAGAGAGCACCGCCACGCTCCACAGAGACTTCAAGGCCATGGAATATGTCAGAGATGGGTTTGAATGGATACTGAAGTGCCCCCCACTCCTCCCCTCTGAGCACACACACACACACACACACACACACACACACACACACACACACACACACACACACACACACACACTTAAGTATTCAGGCTGTATTGGGAGCATTGTGTCCCAGCCTGTGGATATTTTGATGCTGGTAGCAGCTCTTTCAGCGACAGTACCTGCTGCCGTGGATCAAACAGAGACGTCCTCTCCAGCGAGCGCTCTGCAACATGGATAGTATTGTTGAATCCTGCAGATAAGAACCACTTCCACTTTGATGTGTTCCTATCAGTTATTATACACCCACACAGTCATGCTCGGGAAGCTAATGTACATCGTTCTCCAAACAATCCTCCTGACAGCTAATTCCACACATTTTCATTTCATTGGAAGGAAACTCACGCTGGGCGATGTGATACGCCTGACAGTCCACACTGGTGAAATAGTACACCAGTGTGTCTGTGGATCAGCCCACTGGTGTTGAAAGCTGGGTAAATGGAGGGTGCCGAGCAGCGAGCGTCAAAGCACATGTTGTTTGGCCACTCAAAAAGCAACTGGTACTTGGATATGTCACATTCTTTCCTGAATTGTTCCTCAGCAGGCTCCGGCTTTCACTCGGGTTCAATAGCAACACATAACCCAGCAGAATCCATTAAAGGAGGAATAGCTTTATCTCCACAACAGTGAGCTGACACGTCTCAGACAATACGAGTCATCTGCCCCAAACCAGGCCTGCTCGGCCTGCAAACGTGCCTCACCAGCAGAATGCCAAGGTTACAGCCATTGTCAACGTGTCGATAAGCTCTGTGGGTAATTCAGCCACGCTGAGGGTGAATATGGACCCAGATCACACCACCCTCCAGCCTCTGGAAGTCTGACAGTGTGTTTTAACCAGAGCTCTTCATAGTGGAGACAGCTGAGCTACAGTGGAGCCCTCCACCACAGTTTGAACATTTTGTAATATAGATTTACTCAAACAGCTGTCATGTCTGACCACGTTGAGACAGAATACCATACAAAATAAAGTTACACGCCAAAACTGCTGCTCTGAAGATTTCAGGTTAGGTTTGAACATCCAGTCTGGGCGGTCTCAATCTGCAAGATAACTTCGAAGACATGATCTTAAGGCTAAAACACGGGCTACAGGCTCAAAAATGGGCTACAGGTTAAAACACAGGTTAAAAACTAAAAAATGAACTAAAGAATAAAACACAGACTATGGGCTCAAGGCCAAAACACAAACTTAATGCTAAACAAAAGAGCTACTAGTCTAAGACACAAGCTAAAGGCTGAAGGCCAAAACAGAGGCTAATAGTTGAAACACAAGCTATAAGCTAAAACATAAGCTTAAGAATTATGGCTTAAGGCTAAAACACAAGATAAACACTAAAATACAAGCCACAGGCTAAAACAAGGGCTGAAGGCTAAAACATGAGCTAAAAAATGAAACACAAGCTAAAGACTAAAAGTTAAAGCAGCAGCTAGAGGCTGAAGGCTAAAACAAAAGCTATGGTCTAAAACACAGGCTTTAGGCTAAACGCATGAGCTAAAAGGCTAATACACAAGCTAGATGATAAAGGCCTATACACAGGTTAAAGGTTAAAATAAAAGCTAAAAGCTTCAACATTACCTTAAGAATTAAGGCTTATGGCTAAAACACAGGCTAGAGGCTAAGGGCTTAAATATGACATAAAGGCTAAATATGAGCCAAAAGCTAAAAACTGGCTAAAGGCTAAAACATGAGCTAAAGGTTGAAACAGAAGCTAAAAGCTAAAGCATGAGCTAAATGATAAAATACAAGTTAAAGGCCTAGGGCTTAAACATGGGCTAAAGGCTAAAACATACGCTAGCAGCTGAAACAGATGTTTTCTTTTCCTGTATTTGGTTGTGGTTTTTAGCCTTTTTTATATTTCTATATTTTTTTTTACATTTCTCTTTTACATCTGTTTTACTTCTTCTCTTCTGTTTCTTTTTACCGGTTATCTTAATGATGTAAAGCACTTGGTTCTACATAAATAAAGTTCATTATTATTATTATTATTATTATTATTATTATTATCTTTATTATTATTATTATTATTATTATTATTATTATTATGTTTATTACTATTATTATTATTATGTTTATTACTATTATTATTATTATTATTATTATTATTATTATTATTTATAATAATGATAATAATAATAATAATAATAATAATAATAATAATAATAAGAAAAAGAAGAAGAAGAAGAAGAAACACAGGCTAAATGTTACAATACAAGCTAAAAGCTAAAGGATAGAACACAAGCCAAAGGCTAAAGATTAAAGAACAAGCTTAAAGCTAAAACACGGGTTAATCTATTTGTGCTAATGTTGATTCCAACCCACAGTCAGCAGTTATTCTGCAGTGGTCTGTTCAAACTGGAGAGTCTATCAATAAAATGAAGAGTGAGGTTACGTTAGCTCTGCTTGGTGAGGTTAGAGCTGGTAGATGAGCACTGGCAGGACATAACCCGGATTAACTAACATTACATGTTACAGATACGTCTCAGCGCATCGAGCTGTGAGTAGAAGGTGGCGCTTCAATTCCCTTCAAACAGATAGTCCTCATTCCCTATAATCAAAGAAAGAAGATGTCGATACAGGTCATCCACCTCGAACTGGTCAGTGTGATCAGGTTCCTCAGACATAGCCACAGCCCGGCGCTGTTTGCTTGTGGTGAACTTTTTGCAGCCACAGAGTAATTCACTCTGTGCTGGTACTTTTAAATGTAGATTACAGAGTGAAGGACACCTGGAGGCTGCAGAAGTCAGCCTTGCTTTTCACCAGTCCTGCTAATGAAAAGCATCACAAATAGCTCTTTGGATGAGTTTATAGAGAGCTCTCGTCCCTCTGACATTAAACAGGTAGATCTTTCTTCAGCCACGACTGGAATGTCAGGAATAAAAACTCCAGCTATCTGTGTTCACAGAGTATTTACAAGATCCAATAACAGCATAGAGCAGCAGAGAAAGCAGCCACCGTTTGACTCCTCAGAAAAACAGCTGCTTAAGCTAAGCATTTCAACCCTTTCCTTTGAGCAGGATTCATTCAGTCGTTGAATGTCAAGAATCTCCCTCACAGAAACTTATAGAAGACAACATTACAGCCCTTCTGGGGCCTAGAGACTGGCTTTATCACAGTTTTCGTTAGCATATTGATTTTTTCTGACACTTTTTCTGTTTCTGAGGTTTGTTAAAGCCTGTAGTGTGGGCTGAGATCTGTGCCCCTACAAATTGAAGTTGAATAATTATATTGAATTTGAAAAATATGATTGAATTTCTTTGCCTTGAAATTGTGTTTTACCTACTTTAAAAATTTAACTCTATATTCTTAAAATTAAGAAATATAAGATTCAATTTCAGTTCAGAGCAGTATGTCCAGTACAAAGTCTAACTTTGTAAATTTAAACGTACATACACCCTTTTTTTTCTTTCAAGCACACTCTCCAGTGTCATAGACCATGGAAATCAGTTTATTATCTTGTTTTGCTGTATGATAAAAAGCCTAATTATACTTTCCTCAGAAACACTTTAGATCCAAGTAAATGACCAAATAATGTTGGTCATGACAGTAAACTGGTCAGCTGTTTAGAGCTAACACTAAATACAGATGGTGACATTTCCCCAACTCTATAACTACCACACAGTCAAATCAAAGGTTTAAAGATATGAGACAATGCTTAGGTGCTAAAATCTGCTGTTTCTCCAGTGTCCACCTGAGGCTGGCCCTGGAAATACAGGAAGTCACATACACACCAAGCCAAAAAACAAACAACAAAAACACATTTACAACCTGGTACAGAACATGTCTCCTATCTGTATCTGTAAATTCTCTTTTACACTATACAGGGTGTGTTTTTTTTTCTTTGGAGCCAAACAGTGTGCTTAAGTGTCCCCTTAAGAGTTTTTGTGCTATCCAGTTTCTCAAATGACAAGTTTTCTCTTCAAGATTAACACTAGAATACATGTTACTGTTTATCATTTAAGCATCATTTCTTCAAAATAACTAATTATTAATAATTGATTGATTAATAATTAATTTAGATAAAACAATTAACTTTAAGTGTGTCTGAGAAATCTGCGTCAGATGTGTGACCCTTTAAAAAAACCCCAATAAATCAGCAATGGTTTGCTCCAAAGTCACATGACCCAAATTCACCTCAATTAGTGGGTACCATGAAGAAAGTGTGGCATGTTTTAACTCCTCCTCATCAATATTTCATCAGAATGACTGTCTGTACATGGGGCACATTAATTGTTCCTCAACTGTGTTACCAACATTTTCTGGTGTTCTCACTATAAATGTAAAAAAGACCAAACTGTGAAGAAATTGTGCAGAAATATGAGGTGATGGAGATCAGGTGGTGCCATGTTCAAGGCCTGCGGTTAGCTCAACGGCCAGTCCTATACATTTTAGCCAAACTGTAATATGTAAAGGATGAGCAACACCTCTGGAGAGCTCAGTCTGACACTGTAAAAAGGGAATCTTCAATCAGTTGAAGTGATGTATTTTTTTTTAAACCAGCCCAACTCAATATTTTTAAGTTAAGGTTTCAAATTTATTATTGTGGATTACATCAACTTGAAATTCTGTGTTGCTACAACAACAAAAACTAAAAAATCTTAGTTGGACCAACTTTAGGTAATTGCTTCAATTGGTCACACTTAAATAAATTAAGTTCTTTGAAATGAAATCAACAAGTTCAATTTACACAACTTAAAAGGCCAAATAAACTAAATATTTTGATTCTTCTCAAATCAACATTTCAACAACCCTGCTGCACATTAAGATGCCACGCAGGGACAGTGTGTCTGTGCTCCATGGCATGGACCAGCTGGCTGTCTGTGGTCCACTGCGCTGGCTGGCTGTCTGTGCTGCACGGCTGCCTGGCTGCACTCCACGGCATAGGCTGCTTGTCTTGGCTGCCTGTGCTCCACGGCAGTAAGGGCTCCAATTAAAACACTCTCTCAGTAATGGTAATTAAGATATAACTGAATACAAAACCCAGTTTGTCATTTCTAATCATACTTTTAGCCCATCAACACATCTAATTTATTAACATATGAAATATTAAACACGCTGAAAGGTACACAGTCCATGCCACAGGGCACAGACAGCAGGTCCATGCCATGTGGAGCCGTTGGCAGGTTAACATCTTAATGTACAGCAGGGTCTAATATTCATTGCATTCCCTCCCCACTCACGGTTAAAATTAAGTAAACATAATAGGCTGTTAAGTAAACTTTAGTAGACTACTGTTTATATTTACTAACCTTTTTTAGTGCAATTGTTTTCCTAGATTATTTTAAGTAAGCTCATCTTGTTACATTTTACAGTGCATTAAAGTATAAAAACACCTTGTCAGATTTTCCTTTGAGTTTTTGCAAATTTTTGAGTTGAAATAACTGAAAATCTTAAGTTGGGTTGATGCAAAATTTGGATTTAAGAGGAATCTAATTTTTAAGCTCATTTGACGTAATCAATTGTGTTGATTGAACTTATTAACTTCATTTCAAATCACTTCATTTATTTGGGTGTGACCAGTTGAAGCAATGATTTAAGTTGGTCCAAATGTTTCTTTTTTCAGAGTACATTGTAATAATGAATAACTCTCCATAAGACAGTCGACAAAATAATATTTTTTCACAACTTAAATATTTAAGAATTCATTTGGGCTTAAGCTTGCTAATTGATGAATTAAGGGTATTCCTGGTATATACTTTGCAAACAAATAGAATATGAAGCCAAAAATGCCTTTTTAAACCTTTTGTGTATACCTGAAATGTTTCCCTTATTGTTGAATCACTCTAAAGTGTCCTCTTTGGAGCCAGAAACATGTTAAGGTGCCCTCATGGGAGCCAAAATGCACACTTTTGTGCCCTCCTGGTTGGAAAACACACTTAAGTGCCCTTTGGTGGCAAGAAATGCACTAAAGTGCCTGGAAAACATGCAGCGTGAAGTGCCCTCTTTGGTGACCAAAATGAGCGGTTCGTACCTTTCATATCTTTTGGTCCCTTCCCTTTAGGAAGCCTGTGCCTGCCACTGGTGGATCACACACAGTCCCCCCTGTGGTCTTGATGTGCCAACATGTTAAGAAGTTACTGTAAGCAACTTTTATTATTTGTCTGGGATGGATAAAACATACTCACAGAATAAAACCATGGAAGTTATGTTTCCATCGTCAGCCTGATGATTACCTTTTAGCCCCCATGTTCACCCTGTCATGACTTCATTTTTGTCTCTTTTGTTTTCTGAGTTAGATGCCTCTGAGAATCGTCTTCTGAAGGTCAGTATAAGCATGATTCCTACACAGCGTGATTCTCTGTGCACTCATCATCTCTCTGTATGTGTCTTTCTGAGGGGTTCCTCTTTCCCTCTCGCTGAGCGTGCAGGTTAAAGATGGCATTGATCCACTTTGCAGCCGTGAATGCATTATTTTCATGTCTTCTCCCCACGTGCTCAGGAATAAGTCAGGAGGAGCTAAAAGGCCTGTGAAATCAGAGCATAATGACATTGTGCGATCATTTGGCCTCTCTGACGCTGTTGAGGAGCTGGAAAAGTAACTCAAGAATATTGTGGTGAATCAATAATGCAACTATCTAATCTGTTTGGCCGTCCACCTATGGCTGCCTGACGTCAGATGGAGCTCACAGCCGTGGACACGAGATGTAAAGTGGAAATCCAGTAATAGAGCAGAGGATGGAACTGAATCCAGTCTTATGGTGTTGGCTTGGTGGACTCAGAGTAGTTCATATATCGACGTTAAGTGATCCAAGATGTCTCTCAGATGCTCTTCATCTTATTTTGTGGTGCTTCTGCCCTCTTTGTATTACCCCATTAGATCCCAGAGCTGGGTCCTGCTGACGCTGACCTCTCAGCCGCTCAGAGGGAAACTTACAGGTCATCCATCTCAGCTGCTGCACGGTAAACAGCATGAAGAAGGTTTGGATCTTGCCTCATCGTGGATACATACTGATCAGACAGCCTTATCCCAAGAACTATGCTGTGTATACAGAGGCAGAGTGTGAAGCAGCTCGTATGTATACATTTCTTATTAACTTTTAACAATGAATTACTGCATTAAAGTGAAAAAAAGCTAAAAACCTTTTCTTGATCTTCTCTCAGTCACACCACTTGCCAGGTTTATTACTGCTTGTGAGTGGCAGACATGTGCAGTTCCAACTTAATTATGACGTAATCTGCACCTGTGTCTTTTTTCATGGTGTAATTAGTTAACTGGACGATTATTTGCAGTCGTGCATGCAGCTAACGTTGCAGCCAAATGGTCCATTCCATAACAGGCATCAAAATATCCATAACGTTAGGACTAATGGACCTGTTTGTTTAATGACTGAGGGCTCTAATTTCGTAGACCAGGCGCAGGCGGAGGCGCACCTGCCCTGCGCCAGCCTTCGCTGTGCGCACAGGGCGTGACCGGCGCACTTTGCAAGTTTCCTGCATTGCCAAGAGAGGCAATGCAGGAAACTTGAGAGGCACAGTCCAGGCACAGAGCTGCGCGTCCACGCCTCCCTCCGCGCAAATGGCAGAGAGGGAGGAGAGAAGCTGTGAGTGGGTTTAACACAGCCGAGCGCTGTTTTCACCAATCAAATGAGCGCCTCTCCTCACCTTTAAATGCCCTGCAGCCGAGGCGCAGCGTCTGATTGGTCTGACTGATCCACAGCACCGCGGAGAGAGTGCTGGTAGCGGAGATGGTCAGAGCCACTGTGCCTGCAGCAGGTCAATGGACAGCGGGGCGCATCGGAGGACACGACACGCGTCACCGTGTGGGCCAGCTCCCGGGACAGATGTAAACTGTTCCCTTGTCATTAATAGGAGTAAAAAATTAAGAGGCAGTTACACAGCTGGCTTATCCATTCAGAATACTTTTGATCCACCTGCACTCCTGGTTTGTCATCACCAAGCAGAGCCTTTGGTGATATACTGTATACTCTCCCAGTGTCTCCACCTCATCCCCCTTACAATAATGTACTCCATCTTTTTAGATCAGGTTAAAAATAAAGACTAAAACAGAGAAATATGGGAAATCACGGGTAAATCCCGAGTGACAAACATGTATTTTGTCTCTTTTTTCTTCTTCTTTTCTCTCCCTCTTTTCTTTGAATTAAATGAAATGAGAGAAGCCAGATATATACTCAGTATCAAATGTTAAGGCTGTTTATTGTTTAATTGTAAGATGTGCATCAAACTTCCAGCTGCCGTCAGGTTAACTTTCCATTATGACAAACGGCTTTAATCTGACATCAGATGTGACGGGACAGTTAATATAGATATAAATGTATATGCTGGTTCAGACGGTTACATTAAATAGTGATTGCTGTGATTGTTTCCTGCATTAAAATGTGCCTGACACTCTGGAAACCTGCCTCTGAGGCTTTGTTGACATGTGCGCACATGTGCGTCTGTCACTAAATTACAGCTGTGGAGGGTGCACTCCGCTTTGTGCCGAGAATAGACCAGGTTGGAGATGGTGAGCTTTCAGCGCACTTTTTTGGCACGAAATTGTCACTGCGCCAACATGAATCTGCTGACACCTCCCCCTGGTGCGCCGTCAACTCCCCCTGGCGCGTCATCACACCCATCTCTGCGCAGACGGTCTACCAAATTGTCAAATTGGCAGCGCACGGCGGTGCACCACACAAAATTAGCACTGCGCAGGGTGCACCAGGCTTGCGCCCCCTGTGCTGCGCCACAAAATTAGAGCCCTGAATGTGCATGCAGGCCCTGGCCTCTCCTGAGGTTGTGGCAAAAGGGTTCAAATCAAGGATCTTCAAGCAGACAATAACCGGGCTGAGTCAGGTCCACTTCCTCCTTCTGACAACAGTCAGTAGAGTCTGGATTCTTCAGCCCTGTCTCCACTAAGCGGTCTGGTTTGGATCAGTACAGTTTGGTTTGGGTTGGATCGGTAAATCCTGATCCAGTTTGCGTTTCCACAGCCAACTGTATCCTTCTTGGCAGATAGCGTGTAAGCTTGATGCTGATAGCTGCATCAGCTATGTTACAGCATGACGCCATAGCAGAGCAACACAGTGCACCTTGCTAGTAAATCCAACAAAGAAGAAAAACGCTACAGTTTGGTTTCAAGTTGTTGAACAAGGACGTTCTCTTTAGGAAGTGAACCAGAGATTTAAACATGGCAGAGATATGAGTTCTTACCACTGTCACACAGGAAGTGATAATTGGACTGCAGTGTTTCTAGCTCCACCTTCTGGGGTCAGTTCAGTATGCCAGCCACCCCAAAGAAGGGTACCAAAAAGTGGGAGGGTTTGGGTTGGTAACTTGGGGACCTGTGACTCCTGCTGTCTGTCAGTCATGCAGCTTGGTGGACTGATCACGCAGCTGGTGTGAGTCAACAAACACAGTCAACACTCAATGGAGTGGATGTAGCTGGCGTATCTGAGATGTAACACAGGCTCCCCTTGTAAGAAAAAACTAAAAAAAAAAAAAAAAAGAGAGAAAAATATGATTTTGGTGATGAGTTTTGGGGATTAAAGAGCTTTTAGGGTTGGAGGAGGATTTTTGGTATCTTAAGTGATAGCTATCTGTTGAAGTGCTGTTCTTACTGGCCTGTTTCCAGCTGTTGGAGTAAAACTTGTGAAGAAGCAAACTTTGAGTCCTTCTTCTCCAGTCTGACGGAGCAGGATATCTTCCAGCTCCCACAGTGTTTGTTTGTTTCATTTTCTGGAAGCTCACCTGTCTGTGGCTTCAGGTGTTTGATCTGCAGGGATCAGGACTGATCTGATCAGCACTGACTCTCCACACATGCTGAATGTTTATCTGACACTGTCTCAGATCAGATCTGTGTCTCCCTGTCTTCACAGATCTCTGCTCAGTTTTCAAAGCAGACCTGATGCTGGTGCTGTGACCCCCCTCCCTCCTCCCCTCCCTGTTTCACCTGTCGGCCCTCTAATCAGATCCAGGCACGCAGCGGCCCACACCTCAGGCCGGCTTTATCTGCTCCTGTATCTCCTGATAACCCCGTTCTCAATCAGCCTCCATAACGGGATGAAAAGAAGAAACAGATCAGTTACAGCTGAATGCTTGTGTGACCTTTCTTTCTTGCTTAACATCTGTGTGCAGAGAGCAGCGGGGAGAAGGAAACACCAGCACTTGTGCTGATTGAACTGAGATTGGATTCAAAGCAGAACAAAGAGAAGGAGGAGAGACAGGAGCCTGAGACTGGAGGCGTGTGTGTGTGTGTGTGTGTGTGTGTGTGTGTGTGTGTGTGTGTGTGTGTGTGTGTGTGTGTGTGTGTGTGTGTGTGTGTGTGTGTGTGAGAACAGTAAGTCTTAATGTGGTTCTAGTTGAGTTTAAATCTTATACTAAACCTTTCATAATGTTTAAGTGACTGTGAGGAGCTCTATGTTGCAGTAACACATTCCCTCTCTGCTTTCTGCTGCATCACAACATGAGCTGCCGTCATGAAGCACAGGAAACCCTTCATGCCAGATCATCAGAGTCTGTATTAAACTTGTGTGCAATCTCAGGAAGAAGAAAAGAGTTGGCTCAAGACCAGTGGCATGTTCAGACTTTTTAAAAGACAGGGGCAACAAGAAAAAAAGTCACATCAGGGGCGTTCTCACCAGGTCACTGCATTCTGCACTTTTTGAAGGGGCATGTTAGCACACACTTTTGTGCTCAAGAGGAGACTTCTGCACTTGTTTTGGCTCTTACCAGGGGAACTTTACCCTGTGTGTTGGCTCCCAAGAGGGCGCTTAAGTAGGCATTTGTGGTACTAGCAGGGTCTTTCAGCGCACGTTCTAGCTGCCAAGAGGGCGCTTTAGCCAACATTTTGCCTCAAGAAGGCATTTTAGATCCACTCTGGCTCTCAAGAGGGCACTTAAACACAGGCTTAAACTCAAGAGGGCACTTAAGCCCATATTTTGACTCAAGAGGGCACTTTAGTGCCAGCTTTTATTCAAGGGGCCACTTTAGCTACATTTTGGCTCTCAAGAAGATGCTTTAGTATGAGTTTTGATTTTTAAGAGAGCACTTTGGTGCTCTTCTGCTACCAAAAGGGCAAATAAGTGTGAGTTTTCACAAGTGCACTTTAGTGCCACTCACAAGAGGGCGCGAAGGTGCATGTGTTTTTAGCAGTTTATCCACAGTAAGGGTTGGCCAACCCCCCCCTCCCCGCCCCACTCCTGTGTACACCACTGCTCAAGAGTTAGACCTTTCAAAAGCTTGAACACGAATCTCCTGTTCAAGCTCGCCAAATCCTGGATTTGGAACATGTATGAAGTCTCCTGTGACAACATGTCCTAATCTGGTTGGTTAGACCTGCAGGATACCGGTGTAACAAGACTGCCTTTGTTCATTGTCTCTATGCCCTCTCAGGCATGCCCCCCACTGACATTTGAAGAGCAGTCACCTCACGAGCCAAGCACAAAAAGCAGGCTGAAATCAAACGGCATCTTCATTAGCACTCTGCCACCCAGAAAGGGTGTTTGTTCAGGAAAAGCTTCCTGGACACAAGTCCTGGCGACCACTCCAACTGCTGCCAGGACCACTGAATGGCAGAGGCCATGGAACAGCTGTGGCAGCCAAACGCCTTAGTGGAGAGACAGAGGCATAACCCCCAATGGAAGCCTCGTTACTGACCACGACCAACCTTGGGCTGTCTGGAAAACCCTGAATCACCTGCGCATTGGAGAGGAGTGGTGCAAGGCACCCATGAAGTGGAAGCTGGCAACATTTGACTTATGTGCATGTGGAGAGTCCCAAACTGTGGAGCATATCATGAGTTGTGGCCAAGCCCCACAGTGTACCTTAGATGACCTGGCCAGGTTGAGTGCAGCCGCGCTCACCTGTGCCAGTCGCCGGAGGGATGTGATATGAGGATAGCCGAACAGTCAGACACGATGAAGAAGCTGATTGAGAAACTTTTCATCCTTTCTGAACTTTCTGACGAGAGACTGTGGTCATTGGGGACTGGGATCAGATCACCAGGTTCCATCACACTGAGCACAGGTGCTCCTCAAGGCTGTGTGCACAGCTCACTGGGGATCACTCTGCTCACACACGACTCTTCTGCAAAATCAGACTACAGAGGCCTTCATAGTGGAGGATTATTGGGATGTCTTTTCCCTCCAACCAGAGGGACTTTCAGGGTAGTCAACCCTCTCCATCTCAGACTAGAGCTCCATAGGGTTCGATGCCTGGACTGATTTGTGTCCTCCTTAATGCTTCCTCAAAGTGTATCATGAGAGATCATTCCACAAGCTGTAACTGGTTACAGCTTGTGGAATGATCCTGTGGGTAGTCAAACTTGATGTCACCAGACCTCTGAACCTTGTTGAATGGGTCCAGATCCACTAGCTAAAGCTGCATACAGAGAAGCCCCTGGAAGCTGCTGGACAGACCTGCCCCTTGAAGCACAAGCAACTTTTATTCTTGGGGTGGTCTGATGAAGAGATTTGTATTGTATTACGTATTGTTCTGTCTGTAGGACACAGGCCAGTTTCAAGATGCTGGAGTGGGGTTAAAAAATGAGTGAAGCCAAAGAGTTTTGTCAGCGCTCTGCTACTTATTCAATCACCAGGAGTGCTGCTTGGAGTGGGGGCTGTGATTAGACCACCTCACAGATCAATAAAGTCCTTGAACTTGCCTTGGCCACTGCTGGCCACTCTCAGTATTACTGATAAGTTCCAACAGACACACACACACACACACACACACACACACACACACACACACACACACACACACACACACACACACACACACACACACACACGCCTGCATGCGCAAGCTGTCTGGCCAGCTCACCTCGGTGGTTTCTGGTTGATGAATGGATTTCTTTGACCTTTCAGGAAAAAAACAGAATTTCAGAATAAAAATGGACACACACTGTCTGCTGCCTCAGCCAATGTGTGTTTGTGTGTGTGGTTTATGCAGGTTTCAATATGAAAATGTCCACTAAAGATGTGTGGGGGATGTCTGTTCCATTAGTGTGACCCAGCTGAAATGACTTGCCCCCCCATATAAAGGGTTGGGGACAGGCAGAGGTTAGCGAGCTGCGCTCTTATTCTGAAGGCCAGCTGTTCCAGATGTGCATCCTAAAACAAACAGGGATTACTTTCAGTGATTGAATGCAGATTGAACAAGTGTCCCAGTGAAAAAATGCAGCATGATGTCAGAGGTGGCTCACCCCCATCATTGGTTAACTGCTGCTGACAGATTCAATCTTTTCAGTGTGAGCCGCTTTGACACACACTGTGTCACTCACACAGACTCTCATCAGGATGTCTGCTCCTCGTCTGTTTTTTGACACAGTCAGCTCAAGTTAAAGGATGTGCTAGAAATTAGAACAGCACCGAGTTAACGCGCTGTGGGAGGTGGAGCATCATAGGTTGATCAAAACACCTTTTAAAGAGTCTTTACCTCGCTTTGTAACCATCCTAACAGAGAGTTTCTCTGAAGGAAAAATTAGTCTGGATCTCTTATGAGTGTACGTGGGTGATGCTGCTTCATGGTGAATGCTGAAAACCTGCAACACCCAGAATCTACTCAAGTAGAACCTCAAACACACATAGGAGCCTAATTTGTAAACAGCGCTGTCACTTTTTTGATAACCATGTTAAAATAAACTGCAGTTCCCTGAGTATCCACTAGAGTCTGTCCCCAGCAGTGAGTCATTCCCCATAGAGCTCCATGTTAGAAACTTTACAGTAAAATAAACGTGAGTGTTATTGGTGCAGACCCAGGGGGTCTGGGGTGCAGGAAAGGTCACACAGCCTGTGTAGCTGCATGAAAAGCAGTGAAATGATAAAGGACGACAGTTAGTCAGCAGTTAGTCTTGCTAATGCTTCAGTAGTTTGTCTGAATGGCACATACGCTAACTCTGTAGCTATGGTCCCTCTAGTAGGTTTATAATAGTGCTTTTGCACGATCTCATGGTGAAAATATGTCACACCATGTTTGGGGAGGGTTGGGCTGGGGAGGGTGCTGTGTATACACTAAACACTGTTTATTGTTTCATATCAAATTGAGCATTAAAGAGGGGAGGAAAATTATTTGCATAGCTTATTTGATTGAAAGAGTTTTAAGTGTTAGCCAGATAGCCATGTGGCTAGGCTATGTCCTTAACTCTGCTTCTTCATCACCTTGTCACTAACTATGTTTACATGCATGCCATATTCCTATTAAGGGCCATATTCTGGTTAAAGATGCCATGAGGAGGATCTGTTTTTAATTGGACTGCCTCACCAACTTCTGGCTTAAAGTCTCTCACACACTGTCCTAAATGGCTTTGAGGGAGGCATGTGTTTGTTTTGGAATTAAATGGAGATCGGATCAAACAAATTCTGTTTAATCAAGACAACTTTTTTACTGGATTCAACGCGCCTTAGTAAGGTATTTATCAGTACAGTTACATAGTGCTATGGTTTGAAACATGACATCAAGCAAAAGTTGCAGTAGCCAGCTGAATGTAGAGCTATGTTGCTAAGCACCGCCCTATTGGTTGTGGCTTCCTGTTGCAGCAGCTCTGTCTTCTTTGTCCATTTCTTGTAAGTTCTTGGTCTCTTTTTCGACACCAAACTGGTTTTGTCTTCAGTGATATTTTTACTACTTTTGCTCCTTTGTTTGTCTGGAGATCCTACATGTAACCATGGCTGCATTGTTTACACGTGAAATCAGCTGTTATCAGCCTGTAGCATGCTAATGCTTACTAGTGCAAGGCCTGATGTCTTCCCAGAAGGTGAGGAGAAGGAGATGAGGACATCGTGCTGGTTCTCAGGTGTGAGCTAAGAAGGGACGACATGGACCTGTCCTTCCATCCATCGTTATTGGGAACATAAGATCTATCTCCAATAAGATGGACAAGCTAGCTGTGCTAACCCAGCAACAGAGGGAATACCAGCGGGCACAGTAGCATCATGCTATTCACAGACATGGCTAACAGAGCTAACATCAGACACCAACGCCATATTGGAGGAGCTTCACCTGCTGTGAGCAGACAGGATCGAGGAGACAGAGACTGAACAGACTGCTGGGGAGGCTCAGTCCTGGACCCTGTGGAGGTGGAGACTGGCTGACTGGACAATGATGGACAAGCTGTCAGCATCTATTTTCTTATGGACCTTTTTACACTCTCTATACACTTTTTTTCTTTGGTTTTCTTGATTGCTGCTGTGACTCCTGAATTTCCCCTCGGGGAAAAATAAAGTATTTTCTATTCTTTTCTATTCTATTCTATCGGGTCATTAGTGAATCCTGGTTATGTCCTGTCAGTCATCTACCAGTCAGAGCTAACATAACCTCACTCTTCATTTTATTGATAGACTCTCAAGTTTGAACAGACCACTGCAGAATAACTGCTGACTGTGGGTTGGAATGAACATTATAACAAACCGTTTAGCTCCTGTGTTAGCCTTTAGCTCATGTTTTAGCCTATAGCTTGTGCTCCATCTCTCTCCTGTTTCTCTTTCTTCTGCTCTTTTGTCCTTTTTCTGTCTGACAGTTATGCTCCAGTGACCACTATCACGGTAAAATCAATCACAGAAATCATTTTCAGCAGAGAAAGTCACAGATGTCTCTTCTCTCTACTAAACTTTGTCAGTCAGAGTGGTGTTGTCATAGAGACCTAGACATGCCGAAAATAAATCTGGTCCTGCCTGACCCGATGGGGGGGCTAAGACGTAGCATTTTGAAATAACCCCAACCAGTAATGTTGGCACTAATAATCTCATTTTATGTGTGGATTACAATCAGGCATATCTGGAAGAGAGACTTTTTCAAGACCATTTAGATAACATTTCACAGCCCCTTTAATACAGGAATATGGTAGCCGTGTAAACACAGTCACTGTCAGTATTACTGTGCTGTGATCCAGTGGTAACTCACTCTGTAGCCCAGCCACACTGACGCAGCTGGAACGGACCTTGTAGGTTTGCTCTGTTGAGGATTTCCTGTTTTGTTCTCACTCGCACTGTGTTGAAATCTGACCTCTAGATATCTCTAAATATTCCTATTTTTACATACTTCTATCACGTCTGAGCAGGTTGTTCGCCAGCGCTCATCAGACAGGTAACATCACAGTAGAAAAGAGCAGCAGAGTATATCTCAGTCTGTTCTTGGTGACAGAGTTACAAAGATCAGCCTTAACACTGAGTGTAGACTGGATCCTGGATGTCATTCAGTGTTTTATCACATATTGTCATAATAATACTCAGTGAACTTTAACCTTTGAGTGGCTAAGCATGCTGGAGCACATCAAGCAGTTAACCCTTTCGTCTAAAACACAGCGGGCCTCCTGCAGACTGATACGCTAATAACACATATACAAACCTATCAGAGTGATAGAGAAATCAATGGAGAAAATCAATAAGATATGTTTTATCCTGGCTCTTTGTTCACATGAAGGGGTGACAGCTTTGAGCGGCCAGAGCAGCAGTATATCACAACCTCCATAAACTATTGATTTTATGATAAAATCTTTTAGACAATCAATAGTAATCAGCCGTATAGATCAAGAGAGAGTGGCATGTAAAAGCAGAGGAGAGGATCTTTTGTCTGTGTGAGCTGTGCATGATATTAAGCATCCTTAGTAAAAGCACATCTATCACTTCAGAGTCAGCCTGAAGTAGACAGGCTGCTTCTAATGGCGACTATTAGAAACAAAAAGCTGAGTGCTACTTTTTAATATCACAAAGCCATAAACTCTCTGTCTCAGACAGATGATGCATTCATTTCTGTTGTTTCCAGTGAAATCTGTCTCCCTCGTCCCACTGGTAGCCTGACTCCTCTCTGAATAAACGTCTGAGCTCAGTTTAAACATGGAGGATAACCAAGGAATGTTCAGTGAGGTGTGTATTGATAACACAGCTCTAATCTCTCTATTCCTGTCTGTGAGAGGAAACATCTCTCAGCAGGGGACCAGCCTCCTGTCAGTCTCAGGCCGAGCACCTGATAAAGACAACAATTGTTAAAGATGAGGATGCTGTTTATACACCAGGCAACTCCAGGCCAGGCGATGATGGAGGAGGAAGGAGTCTGAGCCACAGGAAGTGAGAGGACAACAGAAACCCTGGACTGAATCAGAGAGCGTCCATCCCCAGAAGAAAACCCAGCTCCACTTTGTGTTTGGACACTTTCACCAGGTGTGAGTGTGATAAGACGAGGCAGGAGAAGGAGGGAGGACTGCAGAGAACAGTTTTACCGGTTAGGTTATGATCACTCTACGTGAATGACAGCGATACCAACATTAAGAACAAAACCACAATGTGAGTGTCCCAGTATCAAACCAGTTTGTAAAGCAGAGTGATGTCTGTGTTAAGGTTCCTATAAGGGATTTTAATGAAGGTCTATCTGAAGGTACAGGTCAGGTTTGTATGGTCTAACATGAGTTACTTTTTATTACTCTTTTAACCACAGACTGTATAATTAATGGACATAGTCTCCCCGACGTCACCCATCTGTTTCTGAAACAGATTACAACAAATTAGTCATGTGACCTGAGCTATGCCTTTGATTGGGCGAGCTTGTGATCCTAGTATCCTCTAAACTGCAGGGTTAGAAAGAAAAAATTCACCCCTTGACAGTGTGTGCGGATAGTGAAGTTAAAGATTCAGAATGGAGATGTTTTTTTGAACCAGGCTGTAAATATGTTAATTTTTGCAGCTTCTTTTTTTTGGCTTGGTGTGTATGTGACTTCCAGTACCTCCAGAGCCAGCCTCAAGTGGACACTTGAGAAACAGCAGGTTTTAGCACTTCCACATTGTCTCATGTTCTTAGACCGGAGGTTGCCGCTTGCTTTAAACAGAACTCTTCTGCTTTGACATTTTCTTTATTTTCTAATCCAGGACGTAATCCTTTCTGATGTACCTTACCCCGAGGTTTTTCATCATTTTCAATTGGACATTTGGTTTGGTTAAGGTACCCTCAGGTTTACTGTCCAGAGCCTGTATTACACAAACAGGACCATTAGTCCTAAAGTTCTGTTGTGGAACGGCCCATTGTGCTGTAGTGCTAGCCGCTAATAAATGGTCAGATAACTAACTACACCATGAAAGCAAAGCATGTGCAGATCAAATCATCAATCGGGGGAACTCCTGAAAAAATCCCTAAATGTGAGGCTCTGCTGGGACATTAACCTGGCTAATGCATACTGCTTATCCATTTTTTTCACCGTACAAACGCTCTGTTTTCATCACTGGTGGCTGAACATGCATATGGACCCTGATTAATTAGATTTGTTTGAGCCTGACCTTTGGTATCAGTTCTGGGTCTCACTCTGTCTGAAGGTGTTTTTAACACCTGTTGTCCTGAGCTCTGCTGTTTTTTTTCTCTGTAAGTCAGTTTACAGTGGCCCTCATCATATGTAGTCTTACTGTAAGAACCACGGCTCAGTCTTTTCTTTGGTTTTGATAAGTGGCTGAGTTTTCTCTTAAACACAGAACCCATTCTGTGTTTGGGTTCCTTCTTGAAATAAATCTTTGAAGCCCCAGGACTTGTCCTGTTCATGGTAGCCTAATGATCTCTATCCAATTAAAGGAGTACGTCTCTTTAGTCCTCTTGGGTCAAGACGTCCTGTTTAAGGTTTTTTTTGTAGCTATGGAGTGTAACCCAGGTCACAAGCGGTGCACAAGCAGTCATTTTACCTTTTCTAAGTAAAGATAAATGTGCACTGCAAGGTTTAGTCAATATAACCATGGCCGTAACCAGCTATGAGGTCACCGAGGTCCGGACCTCAGTAAAAATTTCCGAGAAAAAAAAAAGTAAAACGAGCCCCAATCGGGGCATCAAACATATAAACACAGGGGAGCTTTTATTCTGAAACCGCTGCATGCAGGAAGTGATCTGACGAAGCCTGTAATCGCAATGCTTTGAACGCGCTTGACAGGAAGCTGAGAACGACACCGTGAGGTGAGTGACAGATTCTTTATTATTTACGAACAAGCAGCCAGCTGTGAATGAAGCCAGACCTACGGGTGTTTTTGACCAACACGATCTGACAGTGTCTTGTAAACCTTCATGCAGACAGGTCCGTTATTTTCGGTCTGTGCTGTTACAGCAGTATATCACTCTTTAGAAAGAGGAAGAGGAAGCCGGGGGTTTGATCGGAGATCCAAACCCGCAGAATATTTCAGCAGGATTTCATTCATTTCATTTTATCCCATGGTCTGTGTGAACACTGATTCAGACTGAGTTTAAACCTACTTTAAACAGGTAAAAGACGTTACGGTTAAATTGCCTGATTACAGTTCCCCCCCATGCCAGTTGAAAGTACTGGACTGGCATAACGTTAGGTAACCATGGCAACATACTCAAAGCATACAGTTCAGAAAGTTAAAGCTCACTGGTTAAAACACAGTTATTTTTTTATTGATATGTTGACAATACTGATTTAGTTTGCATTTCCATTTTTTCTATCAAATGTGGAATTTTCTGTGCTGCTTTTATGACATGAACTGACTGTCTCAGTTTTTTAAAACAGATTGTTTACAAAACGTGTCAAGAAGGTGAGAGAATCTGCGAAGAGTTTCTGGCTTTAGAACAACCAATAATGCTCTTAATAAAAGAATCAGTGGATGTCATTGGCTGGTCTGTACCAATATAACAACAAACTTTACTTTTTTTCTTTTTTCTAAAAAATGTAAAGTTTATTTATATATTTACTTTCATGGCTTAAATTTGCATCGATTACATTTACAGATCATATCACAGCAAAGTAATGTGGGCCTTTACTATTTTTTTAAGTATGTAGATAGATAGATAGATAGATAGATAGATAGATAGATAGATAGATAGATAGATAGATAGATAGATGATTATACAAATATTTACCTATTGCAAGAATGAGCATTATAACTTATTTTTGTGTGTTTTATGTCATTTCAAAGGGCCAACGCAGAGAGGAGCACACGTGGAAGCACAGTTTACTGACTGAACGGAGAAGCAGAGGGAAGCACAGTGTTGTCTGCCTGTCTGCCTGACTAAAACAAAGCCAAGACTTAGACTAAGCCAAATAAAACTTTTTTTTTTTCTAATACATCCCTCTGAGTGTTTTTAAATGTGTGTAGTGCAATCCACTTGGCAGTGTATCTGTTATTTTAGGTGACATTTTGGTGTGAATTGTGCAAAACTGATAAAAAGGGATTTTTCCCTCTCATCTCAATGTCTCAATGAGAATAGGTTTCTAAAGTCTTAACAACAGAAAATCTCTCTCTTCCTCATTTGCTCAAATGTCCATTACTGTTCCGCTAACAACCCAAAGTAATCTTCCATCATTTCACGCTTTCTGATTATATGCAGTCTAATATAAAGGAACTTTTAGCTACTACTGGTCAAAACTGATTATATAACACGAGTTTGTGTGTGTGGGTGTGGGTGTGAGTTGGGAGTCAAGGTCTGGACCTCACCAATTTTGAAACCCTGGTTACGGCCCTGAATATAACTTGACAGTTGTTTCTTGATTTCTCATTCATTTGGTCTTGTGCTGTTCATTAGAGCTTGCATTGTCTGTATGTCTTGCAAAAGTAAAATCAACCAATTACTTCCCTGTATTCAGCCTGAACCAAGAAACGTGTGTATAAGAGGCGTATTCAAACCTGGACTGTTTGGTCCACTTTAAACGGACCAGGGTTCGTTTCCCACGCTGGTGCAGACTTTTCATGCAGGCGTGAATAGACACAAACGAACCCTGGTGTGGACCAAACAACCGGACCATGACCCACTTTTTGAGGTGGTCTCGGTCCGCTTCCAAATGAACTCTGGTGCGGTTTGTGGTTCTCCGGTGCAGGTCTGAATACAAACCAAGGTCCATCTGAACTAACTTCAGGATACATGCGCCTTTTGGGCCTATAAAGCCACCGTAACCTGACCGTCTTTGGTTCATACCTGATCCTCTGTCTTCTGTTTAGCCACGCTGTTGCTACCACGTTGAGGGTCAGGACACGCAGAGCATAACGTCTCCTTGCTGCGCGCATTTGTCTTAGCTGTTCCTAAATTGTAAACGGTGTTGTTAAGCCTTCTTTGAAGGAGCTGCTCTTGAAACTGAAAATGATTTTGCAGCTCTAATAAGAGCACAAACACACGTTTACCTCCATTTCCAGGTCTGTATTCTGTGTGCCGCCCTTTGTCAGTGCTGTCCAATGAGAGCACTGATCGTCACACACGTGGATGTGTTTACAGAATATAGTCCACTTGCAAAAAGTACAATCTGAATACGAACCACACCAAACCAAAAAAATAAAGTCTGCTTTTGGTCCGGACCAAACAAGTGGACCAAAGGACATTTCTGGTCTGAATACAGCCTAAGACGGACATTTCATAGCCAGAGGCCCTTGACTAGATGGAAAAGTGTAAAACATCAGCTGAAGCTTATATGATGAGAACCAGAACTTTTACTCTGTAGCTGAGTAGTGCTGGATGAGATGAGCTGATGAACTAAATATTGATTCAAATTAGAATTGGTAAGTTGAGAAACGACTCAAAGGGACTGACATTAGTCTTTTTCCGTGCACATTCATGTATTGGCATGTCTGTTGATTTCTGTTGTTGTAGGAGTAAGTCACAGGTAATGTATCGGTGGGTAAGCTAATGCTAACGAAAAGTTTGGCGACCACGTGTGAGTGTGAGTGTGACAGTGGCTGTGAGAGGGACTATCTGTGTCGTACACAGTGTGGGACTAAAACAAAACATTGAAAGATGGACAACGAGCAAATGTTATTGATGTTTTATTTAATTTAACTTTATTCATTTCAGTTTTTTGTTAATTGGTTTAATTGACTTATTAATTTATTTTGCTTTTGAATGTTTAAGTTTTGGTCTTTTCTTTAGGCCATGATTTAGGTTTCTTTCTCCTTCTGGCGTGGTGAGATGGTGAGCAGAAAAGACAAACTGATATTGGAATCTACCCATAACGACTCTACACAGATAAGCTTTTCTTATGAAAAAGACTTTATTTTCTAGCCTTTTGGACATTAATTATAGAGTTTGACAGAGTGAATTGAAACTATGCAAAAAAAAAAACAGTTTAGCAGTTATAATTTTGCCTTTATTTTCTTTTCATTTTCTTTTCCTCTTTAATAAAACTGTTTTTGGAAACCTCAGTTACTGTCTGTTGTGCCTCAGTAAGTACAGACACCTACTTTATTTCCTCTTTTTTTGAGTTTCGAGCTTCTGATTTCGTTCTCTTCTTCCTCTTCTGTTATCCTTACTTTTATGCAAAGTGCAAGCCTTAATAGTAAATATGTGTTACAGGTGTTCTCAATACCTGGAGGAGGAGTTGATCTGCTTAAAGGTACCGTTCAGTATCTGCCTGCATAACACAGAGACCTGTGTTTCTCTTCTTCCCTGTTGTTGTTGTTGTTGTTGTTTTTCTACCTGTGTCCAGAAGCTGCTGATAAATTGTGGTCTTCCTCTCCACTGAACCCTGGGTAATGCTGACCCTGGAGAGCTGAGGCCTTTATCACAAAGCGCTGTCAACTTATCCACAGTAACTCACATCCATCCAGGATTGAGTAACTGTAACAATGGCAATCAGGATAATTGATAGCACGACGCAAGTTATCAACACGGTAACTCAACCCAGGATTGTCTCATCAAGAGCTGTGAACGCGCACGTAAAAGAGGAGGGCTCAGAGGCAGCTGACCAATCATAATCATGAGCGACTAAGAAAGCTCCGTACGTCACAGCTGAAGAGCAGCGGCTGATAATGCAGCAATACAAGGAGGAGAGAAGCAATAACTCGGTAAGGAGGAACATGGTAGCAGCAGCCAACCGCAGGCAAAATGCATGGCAATGCATAGCGGACTGTGTAAAGTTACTCATCAGTGGCTCAGTATGATAGTGATCACACTTCTAAATCTCATAAAATAATAAATGCTACTGTGCAAATGACTTGCGTGTATTCCAATTATCATGTCATTCTCCCAGATGTAATCCTTCTGGAGTCAGAAGAACATGGGAGCAGATAAAAAAACAAATACAAGAACATCATCACCTCTGATAAGTCTGTTTCAAGCAGTGGAGATTGCTCTAAGACTACAAGGGAAGCTCAGCTTCCCCTAAAATGTTCCCAAAAAAGTGGTGATATGTTCTGCTGTGTGTACATTTCATTGACTAAATCTGAGCTAGAATTCCTTCATCTTTTGTTCAGAATCAGCTCCTATCACAGGTAACTGGCTCCACCTCCTTCTCATTTATCCTGGGAACGCTATGAATTAGTCCCTAAGTTGTGTGAGGGCAGCAGCCACTCGATGCACAACGCAGGATGTCGTAAACTTGCTCAGCCGCTCCTCATCCCCAACAGAGTACATGTAGCTGCCCGTGGCAAAGAACCGCAGGGCGATGCACAATGTCTGTGGGACAGTCAGTGCACCGCTCCTGTGGGTTGCACGGGCAATGTACGGCTCTAATATTTCACAGAGGTAGAGTAGTCCGGGCTTTCAGAACCTATACCTCTCATAAAGTGAATCGTCGCTTTGATCGATTAGATCTGATCGATCTTTAAACAAACTTTCTCTTCGTAAAGCTCTTCTTACAGCTTGTGCGCCAATCTGAGAAGCCGATTGGCCAGTGGGAGGGGCTTTTTATAGGATCAGATTCAACCTCCAACTTATCCTGCTCCAGAGCAGGATAGCTGTTCAGAGTAGGTCACCATGGTGATCTACTCTGATAAAAGAGGAACTGGCTTCATGCTATCGGTAATCCAGAGTTAACCCTGAAGTTATCTTGCTAAGACATTAATCCTGCTTCGTGATATAGGCCTCTGGTGTTAGTCTCCAAACTTACCATGCCACACACATTAGAAAAGGTGTATGTTAGTAAGTCCGTCTCTTTCCGGATGTTTTCTATGTAACTGTGGACGAGTCATTTAAAAAGCTGTCCGCTGAGTGAACATTGATGTAAGTTTGTGTCTTCAGTTTGTCTGAAACATAGAGTACTGCCTTCAGGCATCATGGTAAACATACAGAAGCTCTCCTGTCATCATATAAAGGTGTTTTCTGCCTAAATTCCCTCCAGCTGTTGAGTCAAGCTGTGAATACGTTCATATAGAAACACGGACAGCAGTCTGGATGATTGATTGCTTGGCTCTGTGTGGATTTGGTGCTGGATCTCTCCTGCCCACTGTGCGGCCCTTCAATTTCCTTATGGAGCCTCTCAATAGCTCTTAGGTAGCCCAGTGTGGGGGTGAGAGCTGACGGGTGCATCTCAGTGGGGGGTCAGATCACAGGATCATATTGGAGAGCGGAGCTAATCTGAGCAGGAAGGTCGAACGCAGATCCACCTGCCTCCCGCAGTCTGACTCTCTAATTGAAATGTTGTGATAAATTTCTGCCGGGGGTCAGATGTTACTCTCTGCTGAGCCAGGGTCAGGAGGACAAGGAGGGGTTAGGTCAGGGAGGAGGAGGAGGGGTTCCACTGAGATCCTGTCCTGATCCTATTTGTTGAGTGGAGATGATGAGCTCCTGTGCAGACCTGCAGCGTCTGCAGCTCAGAGCAGCCCGTCAGGATTCTGGATAAGGAAAACCTAAACCTGTATCCAAATGTGTTGACCTGTCAAATCATGTCCCCAACAATAATGTTAAAGCTGACTCAGTTAAAGCAGGTGGTGAGAAAAGCTGTCAAGGAAACAGCCCCAAATACACACACACACACACACACACACACAAAAAACGAATTTAGATCCTATTGGGGGCCATGGTGCTGTAAGGGGGTGAGGTCTGTCTGTAACCCATTTTCAACTGAGCTGGTGCTAGAGCTGGTTCCAGGTCAGTTCCTGACTTAGCTCTGGTTCTCAGTGTTTCCACAGACAAAGCTCTGGCTCCAGGTGCTAAAAACTGGAGCTTAACAAGCACCAACTCCAGCTGGACCAGAGCTAAGTGTCAACTATGTCAGGGGCTGGAGGCGGGGCTACAGTGACCAACGACCGAACAAAGCTGGTCTGTTGTTTTTTTGGAGTTTCCTCATTCAAAACTTGAACTGGAGAAAAAATTTGAGCAGCAATGACTCTTTGGGCTCTAATTTCATGGCCCAGCGCAGGGGGCGCAAGCCTGGCGCAGACCGTCTGCGCAGATATGGGTGTGACGGCGCACCAGGGGGAGGTGTCGGCAGATTCATGTTGGCGCAGTGACAATTTTGTATCAAAAAAAGTGCGCTGAAAGCTCGCCAGCTCCAACCTGGTCTATCCTCGGCACAAAGCTGAGTGCACCTTCTGCAGCTGTAATTTGGTGACAGGCGCACATGTGCGCACATGTCAACAAAGCCTCAGAGGCAGGTTTCCAGAGTGTCAGGCACATTTTAATGCAATAAACAATCACAGCAATCACTATTTAATGTAACCGTCTGAACCAGCATATACATTTGTATCTATATTAACTGTCCCGTCACATCTGATGTCAGATTAAAGTCGTTTGTCATAATGGAAAGTTAACCTGACGGCAGCTGGAAGTTTGATGTACATCTTACAATTAAACAATAAACAGCCTTAACATCTGATACTGAGTATATATCTGGCTTCTCTCATTTCATTTAATTCAAAGGAAAGAGGGAGAGAAAAGACGAAGAAAAAAGAGACAAAATAAATGTGTGTCACTCAGGATTTACCCGTGATTTCCCATATTTCTCTGTTTTAGTCTTTATTTTTAACGTGATCTAAAAAGATGGAGTACATTATTGTAAGGAGGATGAGGTGGAGACACTGGGAGAGTATACAGTATATCACCAAAGGTTCTGCTATTTGGTGAAGACAAACCAGGAGTGCAGGTGGATCAAAAGTATTCTGAATGGATAAGCCAGCTGTGTAACTGCCTCTTCATTTTGTTCTCCTATTAATGACAAAGGAACAGATTACATCTGTCCCGGGAGCTGGCCCACAAGGTGACGCACTTTGTGTCCTCCGATGTGCCCCGCTGTCCATTCTCCTGCTGCAGGGTCAGCAGCTCTGACCGTCTCTGCTACCGGGTCTTTCCAGCACACTTTCCATGGTGTCGGGGTTCCAATCAGACGCTGCGCCTCGGCTGCAGGGCATTTAAAGGCGAGCAGAGGCGCTCATTTGATTGGTGAAAACAGCGCTCGGCTGTGTTAAACCCACTCACAGCTTTTCTCCTCCCTCTCTGCCATTTGCGCGGAAGGAGGTGTGGACACGCTCCTCTGCACCTTGACTGCGCCTCTCTTGGCACTGCAGAAAACTTGCAAAGTGCGCCGGTCATGCCCTGTCCGTGCGGCCGGCGCAGGGCAGGTGTGCCTGGTCTACAAAATTAGAGCCCTTATAGTTTAAGTCTATAACTTATTATTTTATTCAACAGACTAAACAGTCGGTTGTTATTTATCTTATTTACACTTTTTGTCACATTTGTCTCCCCTGGTCTGTATATGGCAAAGATCTGCTCTGTTCACAGACACACAAACACATGTGCACCTGCACACACACACACACACACACACTCACACTCACACACACACTCAGAGGGAGAGGGATGAGCACACCCCCTGTGGCAGACAGTTGAGAACAAGTAATGTAACACTAATCTCTGCCTGGTTGTACGGGCTCAAAGCGCCAACTTTGTTGTCATCTCCTGCCCCTAGCATCAGCATCCGACGCCACCTCCGCACGGAGCAGCTACTTATGCAGTGACATACTGACGTTTTATGGTGACACAATGACCTGGCTCTAAATTGGCTCCTTGGTGATTAAAACCAAGCCAGTTCTCAGAAAGAACATGATTACAACCAACTAAGCTCTACTACTGAACAAGCACTGGTGGAAAGGGGTTATAAGTGGCCGGAGCAAAGGAGGGAGGCATGGTGCTGTAGGGGGTCCAGGGGGGATTGGTGCTGTATGAGCTGTAGGGTCTGTAGGGGGTTGTGGTGTGCTAGAAGGGGTCACATGGGGAGACCAGTTCCTCTTCTTGCCTTGTTGGTATGTGGGTGGTCTGTGGACCCTTGGAGCAGCAGCTGTGTGGATGAGACTGAGTGAGTGGTGGTGATTTGGGGAAACACCATCACTGTTCTGTAAAATCTTCTGAGTCCAGCCTTGTACAGATGTAGACCATCAGAGAGAGTCCATGTTCTGATGCTGGTGTGGTGGGCCTGATGGGTTTTCACGTGTCTGTCTGAGGAAGGAGGCTGGAGAGAACTGCCCTGCTGTAAGAAAACCCCCTGGAGTACCTCTCAGCTACTCTGTCCTAGAGTCTGTGGATTGTTTGCCCCCCCCCCCCAAGTGTGTGTGTGATGTGTGTGTGTGTGTGTGTGTGTGCATGACAAAGTGTGTGAGTGGCAGACGTCAGAGCATTCTCATGTTAATGAACATGAGTCCTGGCATGTGGCACAGACTGGCTCACGCAGACATCCAGCAGTCCAGGCGTGTTTTACGACATCAGCTGTGAGGTCCGACGTGCCGCGGCTTTGTGATGCTGAGGAGACGCTGAAGAGCAGCTGGACCATGATCTGTCTCTCTGAGCCATGAGGAGGTCTGGACACCAGGACACACACAGAGACAGATGACTGGTGGTCACCCGTCACCTGATGGACTGCCTGTAGTGAGTGCTTTAAAGGCCAGTTTAACATGTAAACTGTCAATGATGTTTTTATTGTGTCAGTCTGAGAGGTCAGGAGAGGAGGGTCAAGAGGACGTAGAACAGGAAGACAAAGAACTAAAACAAAAAAGAGTAACTTAATGACCGTCACTGTAATACCCTGACAGAAAAAACAGAGCCTGGCCGTAAACTGTGATCATACACAAATCACCAAAATCCACTCCATTCGATAAGTCATAATCTAGTGTTTACACTGTCAGATCAAGATGACTGGATCATCTCTGATCTAATAACACTGTGAAAACACATCCACAAAACACGATGGGCTGTTTGTTACCCCCAGATATACATGTTCTTATGACAGAGAGAAATTTGGAAGGAGAGTATAACCCCTGAGAGGGAAAGTTTGGGTGCTCACAAAATACAACAACAAAGTGGGCAAGTACAAGAAAATGAGTCTTAAAATGTGAGGCTGATGCAGAAGTGCTAAAAGCTAGCTTAAAGCCTTGTTCACACTCATTCAAACAGCCGATCTTTGTAGCGACACCAAAAATGTGAGTAGCCTGGTTCAGATAAAGAGGTTTTGGTCTGAGATAAATTGTTTACATTTGGTTCAAAAGCTTCAAACCTCTGTTCTGCAAAGTGACATAAAGTTGTTCATCTTCAAATCTGATCATCTGAGCTCAATGAAGTGTCCACACAAATGCACAATCAGGTCCTCACAAACAGGTGTATTTGAACATGTGTGTATTCTCTGCAGCTCTGTTAGGATGGATTCCTCCACACGTTCTGATATCTGAAGATCTACACACTCACAGGTCATCAGCTGGATGTTAGTGGACTTTGTGTTGATGTAATCGTCCACTTTACACCCTGAAGACAGACACCCAGTCAGAGAAAAAAACACTTCAGTGTGTGTCAAACAGCTCAAACAGACATCAAACAGCAGTAGCCAATGACCCCCCCATGTTCATCCTCTTTGACACAATCTCTGACATTATCCACGAAAATAACACTCATCCCCTCTAAATAATCCTAATCCCATTCAAAGGAGGAAAAAACACACAGAATAAATCCTTGAATAAAGATCCAGCTGTCAGGGGGAGGTAGGAGGTGAGGAAGGGGTGAGGAGGAGGGGCGTATACAGGCGGATGCATGTCACCCGCAGCACAACAATGGTCCCAACAGCTCCCACATGGCCCATATTCAGCCTGTGAGCATGTGGCACAACAAAGCCTGCTCATCCTGCAAGACACCCCCCTCCCACCCCCTTTTCCCTCCCAGCACACAGGGAGGGAAAGGGGGTGCAGGACTGGGCCGGGGGCACAGGCAGCACTGAGGACCCGGACAACAGCTTCACTTTAAGAGGACAGGACGCTAATGATGTGATCAGACTGTTAGTCATGAGCTCAAGAAAGAAGATACAGACCCAGCATGAGAAAACATGACCTGTTATCATCCATCTATCCATCCATCCATCCATCCATCCATCCATCCATCCATCCATCCATCCATCCATCCATCCATCCATCCATCCATCCATCCATCCATCAAACCATCCATCCATCCATCCATCCATCAAATTCTGTGTCCATTAATTGGTTTGATGGTTTGATCCTCATTATTGTCCTCTAGGAGCCAGCAATGGCTACGTTAACATGCAGTCAGTTACCCTTTTTGTATTTAGATTATTAACGTTAACCCGGTTAAGCGTAGGTATGTAAATACGATTGATTTTTAGTTTTTTAAAAATCAGAATTTGCCCATATTCTGGTTTTTAAGAACCTGAAAATCCCCCTGGGTTCCTTCTTTTCTAACCTGAATATTTGGTCATGTATACACCTATCAGGATATCCCTATTCAAAGGAACATTAATCTGTGTTCTGTAGTACTGTTAGCAAGAAATCCTGGTCTTTGGAGTACAGGAAGTCGGCCGTGTTGCTGCCGTTGTTGCTGCTGCCGGTGTTGTTGCTGCTGTCGCTATGGATACAATGGTATGGACATGACGCTGATTGCGTTATGAAGTTCTCCGTGTGTCGAGATGTTGACCTTACTCAACCTGAATATTGACTGCATGTAAACGTAGCCAGTGACTCTTACTGACTCAGGCTGAGGTCTGTCCAGACACAGAGGAGCAGATTAAAATCAGAACATGAAGGTGATGTTTAGCCAGACACCTGAAAGGTTTTGTGCATGTTTCCTTCAGAGAAGACTTTTCCCTAAACATATCTTAAGCATTCCAGACTATTAGGTTAGCAACAAAGAGCCAAATGAAGTCTCGTCTGTTCTCACTTATCAGAGCTCTGTTATTGTGTTCAAAGGGAACAATGTTATTTCCCCACTGACACAGAGAAAGACGCTTCCTGCAAAACAGAAGCTCATGCTAATGTCTAAAACCTCCTGACCTGAGTGTGATTCACATAGAGTGAGACACGAATCAATCTCTCTCAACAAGCACATACTCAGCCTCTGAGTGCCGGCCTGATAGTAGTACTTGTAGTAATTGTAGTAGTTGTAGTCATAGTAATGGTAACCTACTACATGCAGTGATTCCAGGGGTGCTGGCGCAGATACAAAAGAAACACAAACAGAATAAAGGTTTCGTAAAGATTTGCAGACTTGTATGGAAACATTTGAATAAATAATAGTCTGTGGATCACTCTGCCCAATCTGCTTTCTGTCTGTCCCTCTACTTTGCTAGCATTTCATTACAACAAACACAACTTCCACAACGTGTGTGTTTGTGCTGATCTCAGGGTGACTCATCAACCAAGGATCACTACGGGCTGAGAGTCTGCCACGATGCAGAGATCATCCTGTACAGGCATGGAGCGACCACACAGAGAAATTCATGCAAAGAAAATATCAAAGTATAACAGACATATAGCAAATACTTTGTTTTCCTTTGGGTAGACACCTTATCTGCTTGGTGTAAAGACTGAAGTATAGTATAGTTTAGTATGGTATGGTATGGTATGGTATGGTATGGTATGGTATGGTATGGTATGGTATGGTATGGTATGGTATGGTATATTCTGGTGTAGTATGGTATGGTATGGTATGGTATGGTATGGTATGGTATGGTATGGTATGGTATGGTATGGTATGGTATGGTATTGTATGGTATGGTATGGTATATTCTGGTATGGTATAGTTTGGTGTCCATTACTGGTGCCAAAGACCCCTTATGTAAAAGACTTAATCAGCAACAGGCTGGTAACGCTGACGTCACAGCTGAAGAAGACCCTGGAAAGGCTGGTTCCTTGTTATCTTTGTGCCTTACTGGACCCATCGAAGGACTGCTCCTTTTTGCCTGGGAACATGGCGCCTTGGTGTATGATGGCGCCATCTACCTGCTTCAGAGACCAGTTTTTCACCTGAAAGGGCTGGGACCACTCAAAATCCTGCTCTCTGATCTAGCCAGCCTCTGACACCATCCAGCCTCTTTTTCTGAGGGACAAGGTGAAGCACTCAAGAGTGGATCAACTGCTCCTGGGCTGGATTATGGTCTATCTCACCAATCATCAGCAGTTTGTGAAGGCAAGGAGGTGTCAGTCTGTCACGGTGGTCTGCAGTCCAGGGGCCCCCAGGGAATGGTTCTGGGTCTGTTCCTGTTCACTCTCTACGCTGCAGGCTTCAGGGAGCTTCCACCTACTGAAGTTCTCTGACCCTTCTGCCACTGTTAACTCATCACCATGACACTTAGTGCATCATTCTGTTCAACATTTTCTTATTGTTATGTTTTTATCCTCCTTTGCTGCTCGACTCTGTAAATTCCCTGGTTATGAGACAAAAAAGGAATACGTTAAATCTTCAAAAGAAGCCCAGATCACCCAGAATAAGCAGCACATCCAGGTCACAGGGTGGATAAACGCTGACACACAGATGGCTGTGTGGCTCTCTAACAGCCTGTCTGTCAGTCTGCGGCCTGTCTGCCTGATAAATGGCCGTCTTTGATTGAGATTAGTCAGGTGGGGCTGGGTCTGTTTGATGAACCAGAAGATGAAATGATTAGTATTGGTCCTCTTTCTTCCCACTGCTCTGCTGGTGACACTGGCTCTCCGTCACAGAGGTTAATTGGACTTGAACCCTGACAATCAAAGGTTAAGCAGGGTCAGAGTGACAGCAGGGCCTTCTGGGAAAAACCCCTCTCCAATGGCTGCTAATCACATTTGTCAAGGGGCTTTCCTTATGATAATGCCTCCATGTGCATCTCTGTTGCTCCTTCAGCTCTACAGTATTGATTCTGGTATAATAACATTATCTGTGCAGTCTGCAGGAGGCCAATCATATTCACTTATTCAGAGTGAAGAAAACACGGTGTCCTGCTGTTCCTCTGGTATTTCTATTGCTGTTTAGTGAGCTTCTATTGACGTGTGTGAGTGCGGATCAGACGCTCTCTTTGAGGCTCTGCAGGAAGGAAATGGATTTCCTCTTTGTCATTAAAGCAGGTTTAGACTTTCTAAGAGATGTGATTGTTATTTATTCAGCTGTCACAATGCTCAAATCAGGTGAAGAGAAGCCTCTGTGATACAATTACCAACAATGAGACCAGTTATTTTATTAAATAAAGCCACGAGCTCTGACTTAGCAGATCACACCTGCAGGCGCGTGTGTTTGTGCCAGTGTGTTTGTGTGTGTGTGTGTGTGTGTGTGTGTGTGTGTATAGCATATTTTATTATGTTTTGATGGTTGTACGGGCAATTTATAAATAGACGATCATAGCCAACATCACTGCAGAGAGGATAGTGACATGAAAGCTTGGTGTGTTTCTCAAACATGAAGATACCATCAGCTGACTCCCCTGATGAAACAGGTAAATATTCAAAGAGGGAAAAAAAAGTATTATAGCATGCGTTATTAAACCCAGCCACATCCCTTTGTGGTCATTAAATGACATGTTTTATGGCATCGTGGTCATAAATGAATAGTTCTCAAAGGTCTTCACAGCTGATTCTTAACTCTTCCATCAGAGAAGTCCTGGTCCTGCTCTGAGCATACAGGAGGAGGAGCAGGAGGAGGAGCAGGAGGAGACATTAGCCCAGCTAAGGGAGAGAGTTGAGGGGATGTGGCTGGTGTTTCCTGAAGCAGTAAAGCTGTTCTGATTGGACGATCCTAAAGGAGTGTTAGAAGTGTCCTTACAGGTTGTTGAACAGAAGTGTGAGCCTCGCCGTGGCCTGACAGTGTAGCATGTGCAGAAGAAGAGCAGTCACCATGACGCCATTTTTACCTTCTCCAAACTTTCAAACTTTACTTTAACATTTTGCAGTTGAACAGCCTGACCACTAGATGACACCATGAGATAACCTCACTGTCTTAATTTTGCTCGATGTTGTTGGTTTTATTGCTCTTTATATTTGGCACAGAGCGGTGTGGAGCTCTGTCTGTGCTGCAGTTATTCACAGTGATATCAGAGAGCTGATTTAGCACCCTGCTACACGTTGAACTGCTGTGTTCATCTCTTCGATGCAGTGTGATGACTGCAGCTGACATTATCAGACCAGAGGATCAGAAACTATAAATCTCCAGCTTCATGCTGCCTCTGAGAGCATGACAGGACAGCTCATTGTGGTCTGACACAGTGGGTTTATGATCTCAGTCCTCATGAAAAGAGGGATGAAGTGGATTCCTCCTCTTAACCTTTTTTTCCTTCAACATGTCTGAAAACACCCTGAGCTTCCTCACGGCACAGACCCTGAGGTTTTTCATCTGTTTCATGCATCACACTCTAAATATCTATAAATAATATTCTTGGTGTGGATGTGATTTCATGGTGGTTCCACTGAAACAAACCAAATAAAATCATTTTATCAAAATGTTCAAACTTACCATCGGCAGGTTAAACCTCATTTTTCAAACCTGTGTCCAATTAATAAAGGTAATGAACCAGGCCTCTTAGATTCATGTCAGTGTGGTGTTTTTTTCTCCAACTCTTTTAAGTCACATTTTTTTTCTACTAATTTGTAAATAACAGCAAAAACTCTGAAGGAGCTCAGCGACATATATGTATGGGCAAGTTAACGCGTTATTTTCGCGTTAACCCGTCAATCTATTAACACTGTTGAGTATTTTATCACATATTAGTGCATGTTGCTCACATGCTTTTATTTTGTAAATGTCTGTTGCTGACCGCGGTGGAACCGGAAGTGAAATTGGCGGAAAAACACGATGAGTAACCAAAACAAGCATGGAGAAGAGGGGCAACGCCACAGAGCTTAAAGGCGCTCGCCGCTTAGTGTATCAGTCCGTGCGCACTGCGTGTCAGATATAAACAAACGCAGGTAGTCTGCCAGGACAAAGAGACACGATGAGAACTAGAGCCTTATTTAGCGGTGTTTTTGTGTGAAAGTAATGCGCTGAAAATTCTCTAAATAAAGTGTGAATGCAGACCGATACCAGATATTTTCAGTGGGAGTTTATTTGTGTTTTTGGTCAAGTAAAATATGGCCCCGTCTGAGTGCAGAGGAAACCTGCAGAGGAGCATGGAGGGGGTGTTTGGTGCGAGCGCCCTGGGCTTCTGCTGAACAAAAACACTGCTGTAGGGGTCATTTCTGCCCTAAACCTTGTGATAGGACCCAACTTGTTCCATCCCGGAGTATCACTTTAATGCCCTGACAGTGGCAATAAGCTTTAATTTTGTATTTACATTTTGTAAATTTGATTTGCACTAAATATGTGATTTAACTATTACTGTATAACAAGTACTGATTTAGTGTTTGCATGACAGATGTTATGGCATTTTCACAATGCGATTAATTATGATTAATCAGGGAAATCATGCGATTAATTACAATTAAAAGTTTCAATCTTTGCCCAGCCCTAATATATATATATATATATATATATATATATATATATATATATATATATATATATATATATATATATATATATATATATATATATATATATATATATAAGCACACAGAAAAACTAGAATTTAATCTTTATCTGAAGCAACAGATAAACTCCAACATTACTCACATGTAGCTGGGTTCTTTTTAAAAGCCAGTAAAATAAGAACTTTTCAAAACACTTTTGTCTACTCATAACAGGGTGAATCTGCTGCTATGTGCTGCCTGACGCTTGCCAAACCCATTGGTAGCAGTGTTTGGCAGTGTTTTTTTTCTTTTCTTTTTTTTATTTTTATATGTTTAACCAGTGCCATCCAATCAGAATAGACCCTGTCATTGAGCTTTGATGTTGAGAACCAAATTCTCAGTTTCCCAGCATCCACCCAAAACCATGAACTGGAGTTTTCTCAAATCTTCACTTTAACTGGAATTTTTGGAAAACATCATTTTTGTGATGTAAAACTGTGGTTTCATGTGGATGACAGGACTTAACGTATTAAAATAGAAGTGGTCTCCAACATACCCAGCTACATGTGGTCAAGGCCTCAGACAGTCAATGTGTGATAACAAAGGACTCCATGAGCTTAGAAATGGCAAACCTGGGATTTTCAAGTTTTAATGATGGAGGACTCCTTCAGTCCAACAAGCGTGTGATGGGGGGCTAGCCAGTATCCATCTGGACTGGATCTGTCACCTGACCAACAAGGTCAAGATCAAAGGCTTGTCAGAGTCTGAAATGTAAAACTTGTTTATTTTAGGTTTTATCACATTTTGTATCACATTTTGAGCTCAGCACTTTGGTAACATTATTGACCAGTTATTACATTTCAGGCTTTGTTTCTTTTTTCTTTTTCTTTTTTTTTTTTTTTTTTTGTTAGATTGCATTTTTTGGTGTTTGATAAGTTCTGGCCTCTAATAAGGCAACAGCACAGTCTCCACAGAGAAGGTGACATCAGGGCAAACCAGTGTTGTGTTCGTTGCTTGTACAAATATTTATAGATTAAATTACACAAATATAAAAAGGCTAACATCCATCCATCTGTCATTGTTCACTGCTTTTTCACTAACCTCACCATACAGTGCTAGGTTCACCCTGGACATGTCAGACAACCATGTGTGAGGAAGTCAGAGAGAAGACGCAGAACAATGGACCTCCTTCCTTTGAGGCAACAGCACAGACCACGAGGGCTGGGACAATGCGCGTTACTTACCATTAACTTTTTCAGATTTTTGCGATTTTTAGTCCACTTCTCTAACCCCAGGCCAAATGAAAAAGTCGAATGATGATGATGATGTCTACAGACTAAATCAGGAGCCATATTTTCCCCCCAAAATAACCTGTCACATGTGAGTCAGTTTTCAGGATTTATTCAGGGTATCTGACATCAGGTTTCTCAATAGTGGAAGAAAAACATTTCACCCTCTGCTGGAGGAAAGCTTTCTTTCCAACCCAGCTTATAAAAAAAAGACTAAAATAAAATGAAGGACTGAAATTAAAAAAGAAAAAAAAAACTTAAAACAAAAAATTGTGATACTTATGTGAATCAGTTTTTTCTCCTACCCTCACTAACCATTGCACTAAGTGCTATGAAGATAAATCTCAACCATCACACATTTGTATTCACACTTTGCAAAAACACACCCATGCTCTGATCCATGTTTTTCTCAGCTTCACCTTGGCTTTAAGCATCTCGTGCTCTGAGTGTATTTTTGCTTCACACTGCACAGGGATGTGACTGTGGTGATTTAATTCACTGTAATTTTTTTTTTTTTTTTTTTTTAACTGAGAACATATCATAGGAACACATATTTCAGTCACAACTCACGTACTGGTAAAGCACATTTTAGTCACTGTAAACCTGAAACCTGATTGGGTCATCTCTACAGCTAGAAATTGTTTTTCTCAATTTTGTGGTTTTTGATTTTATTGCTGCACAAACATTTGAAAGATTACAAATAAGTATTTATTTACTAACTCATTTATTATTGCTTGGATGGAAGGCTTATGTTTAAAGTGAAATAGACTTCATATCTCTTACATTTTAAAGTGAAAGTTAAAGGGTTAAAGTTCATGTTAAAGCCTGTTTGTGTGATGCTTTTATTTTAAGCACAAAGCTAATTTTGTATTCAGAGGCTGTATTTGTGTGTGTGTGTGTGTGTGTGTGTGTGTGTGTGTGTGTGTGTGTGTGTGTGTGTGTGTGTGTGTGTGTGTGTGTGTGTGTGTGTGTGTGTTTTAATGTTTCAGCTCAGCATTAATTTTCCCTTCCCTTCCGGGCACCTGTACTTTTCTATCGTGCTATAAATTTCTCTCTGTCTGCGTGCAGAATTATCACAGTTACATTCCTGCTATTTTTGAAAGGCACTCAGGACACAGACTTTTAAAAAGTTCACCTCAAAATGTTTCCTAAAGTGTGCATAAAACTGAGTAAAACAAGGACGGTGAGAGGATTATTTGGACTGCTAAAAATATGCCTGGAAATAACTATGCTTCAATAGTTTTGGCAGCAGAAGGAGATGATTTTAAATGTTAGTATTTTTTAATATCCAGGTGGATAAAGAAAATGTTTTTAATCAACTCAGTAGATTCTTCTGGGCGTTAACGTCTCACTGACACAGCTCCTCCTGAAACGCAGCCCAGCTTCATCTGTGCGCTGGTTCAGGAGAAAAACATCATTAAAACAGGATGAAATCAGCCTGTAAAAGCTTTTTCTGCCATGGCAAACACTGGATGTGATGAACAGTCATCTCTGCATCATGTTCCCTTACTCTGTATGTGTGTGTGTGTGTGTGTGTGTGTGTGTGTGTGTGTGTGTGTGTGTGTGTGTGTGTTTCAGCCTGACAGGCAGGTTAATTCTTATTGTGCTGAAATACGGAGCTGCAAAAAGGTTACATCTGACAAACGCACGAGTTGTGGAAATTAAAGCGGCGTATTTATGCAGAGTCTGTGCATGCAGGGTGCTTCAGTCGCTTAAGCTCTCCCAATCCCTTTTCCATTCTCTGAATGTGCTGCATATAAAGCAATCCATTAGTCTTAGCTCTGCAGCAGATTTTAAGTGGACACCTGTCCATTAAGACCATCGCTTCAGCGCCCGCTCATCTCTCAAATTATTTGCCCTGAATTAAATTCTCCCAAATGTAATGGAATGCATATTTATAGTATTCTCTCCCCATCTCTGCCATCCACAACTGTCCATCTCACTTTATCACTTTGGAAAAAAAGAGCATCTGTTTCATGGTGATATTTTGTTCCCCTGAAAAGGCCGGCGATGTGCAGACGCTGCCTGATCTGAGCTGCAGCTTGGACAGCTTTTAGTCGAGCTGAACGTGATGTGAATGTCTCAGTCTGAGCGGCAGAGGATGGGCGCAGAGGGAGAATAATGGAGACATACAGTAGGCGCGTATCTCCTCATCATACTTCACACTATCTGCCGTGCTTCACTCAGTCCTCCTCACTGCTCTCTGAATCTCTGAGGAGACGTCTGTGGGCTTCAATAAACTCCATTTATAAATGCACCAGCAGCAGGTTCTGCTTTCATTGGCCATCATTCAGGACGGCTGTTATTTTCCACCACAGTCACACAGGCTGCGTGTGATCATGAAATGTCTCTGCTTTTGTCTGTGTGCTGTGAGACCACATGTTAGTGGGTTTGAGAAGTGTTCACACAGAGGGGAGAGTGGGACGTTAATCAACCTGCGGAAATGAAACCTGCTCACTGTGAAAAACTGAAATCTAATCAAGTCTTTTTGTCTTGTGTTCAGTTAAAGTGTCCTTTTAACAACTTGTTACATTTTGAGTTTTATTACATTTTTTTTATTACACTTTGAGTTGTTATGTTTCAAGCCCGTATCAAGTTTAATAATTAGGAATGTTTGATACCACTTTTTTCAGGCTTAAACCAGGACGAGTACTCCCTCTTGAGTACTCACTGATACTGAGTACTGATACCACTGGTACCTTAGATACATTAAATTTCAGTCAGCACAGACACAGGTCATATCAAACACAGGCAGCGCAGTCACTCTGACATTCAGTCCGAAATCAAACACAAACAACTCTCTCTGAGGTTACAACTTGTTTTTGATTAATTAATAAAAGTGCAACATAAAACTAACAGCTGTCAGAGTTTACGTATTTTTAAATCAAGTGAAGCCCAAAATCAAACATTTTAACTGTTAACTCTCAATGGTGCATTCATGTTGTCTGAACAGGTGTCAAACCGTCCAAGTGTGGCGCCAGCTTCTGGTGAGGAGGACTTATTCCATATAAGTTTTTTTTTTTTTTTTTGTCTTGAGTACCAGTTGCAGAAATATCGGCAGCCGTCTCAAGTACTCAGTACCTTAGAATAAGGAAGGTATCAACTTGATACTGACACCTGGAAACGGTACTTCCTCAACTCTAATAAAAAAGACAATGTTTACTAAAAATAAGACAAAAACACATGTTTGGATTTGAGATTTTACAGTTATTATTATTATTATTATTATTATTATTATTATTATTATTATTATTATTATTATTATTATTAATATTAATAATAATAATAATAATAATAATAATAATAATAATAATAATAATAAAATATTTAATTTGTTAATTTGTATTGCAAAGTATAGTTTCATAAAAAAATAAGAACACAACAAACAGCATTAGTGGGGATGGCGAGGTCAGCCAGGAAAAGCTAGATGAAAGGTGTAGTGAGGAGAATGGGGGAAGAAGATGGGAGAGTCCTGGATGGGGGTATAGGTGTGAAGATCAGAAAGGTAATAAGGTGCAAGGTTATTAAGAGACAGTTAAAACAAAAGAGAGTTCTGGATGTATTTTCTTTTTTACGTAAAATATTGGGTGGGGAAATATACTTTTCTCCTGATTCAATTTTTTTTTTTTTTCCAAAATTTTTGAGGTGCCAATATGATTTGGATGCATTGATTTTTGTGCTTTTTAGTTTTCCTTTTTGAAAAAAATGCACGTCACATGTGAGTCAGTTATTGGGAATTATTCAGGGGACCTGGCGTCACGTTACTAGATAGTGGAAGAAAAACATTTTGCCCCCTGCTGGAGAAAAGCAGTAATTTTTCTCTGACCCAGCTTGTAAAGAAAGACCAATATGAAGGATTTAAATCTGAAAAAAATAAAAAATAAAAAAAGTTTTAAAGTCTTAAAACACCCCCTCCCGTATTTCTGTGAATGGATTTTTTCCTTCCACTTCTAGTCTTTAAAAATTCTGTACAAAATCTTAGAAATCATATTACAGTTGTTTTAAAAGTTGTTGTACTGATTTGTGGATCCATAAATCCACAGTTTAAAATAGAGAAGAACACATTCAGAGAAAAGCTTGTGTGTGCATATGAAGAGGTCTGATGTTTGAGCTCCATGTGCACAGACCTGAGGCGGACCGAGGAGGACTGGGGAGAAACATTCAGACCTGCAGGATGTGTGTTGATGTGTTTGTGCATCCATATATATCAATTGACACTTTGCATATTAATCAATGATAAAACATGGACACCCACAGCAGCGGCTAGTCTTTCAGGGTCTAAATCAGGAGGGAGTGTCTGTGGGTGATAAGATCGAGGGCCTACAGGTTTCTCTCTGAACACATTATGGGGATGAGTTTTAGGCTTATATCCCCTCCCGCCTCCCGCCTTCCATCAAGCCTGAGATTAATTAAACAAAGCCGCCTCAATCAGCAGAGTGCAGCGGCTCCAGACCCTGACAGGAAGTGACAGGAAGAAGAAACAGAGGTGTGCTGTTGTTTTCTCTGCTCCTTTTTAGGGGGGGGGCAAGGTTTGAGGTGATCTTTGTATCAGGAAGTCTGTTCCTTCACACCAAAAAATCTTGTGTGTGTGTGTGTGTGTGTGTGTGTGTGTGTGTGTGTGTGTGTGTGTGTGTGTGTGTGTGTGTGTGTGTGTGTGTGTGTGTGTGTGTGTGACATACAGCAGCATTTTCAGCTGGAGCGTCACTGAGCAGCAAACTGAGTGTAAATGCTTTCTGCAGCCGTTGGTGTGTGTGCTGTCTTCTGGTTTATTATGAAGCGAAAACGTGTGTTTTCTTCCTGCACAGTCAAAGAAATGTGTAGTTGACACACCCTGAGAGCTGTGAGGCAGATTACTGCCAGATCACAGCTGTTTGTGTTTTTCTATCAGGCTGACAGGAAACACAGCACAGGCTGCTTCCCTGGGTCACTGCTTCAGATGAATGCAGATTAGTTTTATTTAACTGGACAAGAGCTCAGACGTTTCTTTCTTAAATGGTCATTCTGTGAATTTGTCAGAACATCGTCACTTTCCATTCAGAATGATACCAAGTGAAAACATGATGGGGGCCGGTGAGGGGGGTCAGAATCCTCTCAAGGACACGTTTGGTGCTTTCAGATTCAGTTTTTGGAAAGTTTTCAATTTCTGTTTTTTTTTTCTCTTCTAAAATTATTGAGATTCCATGAAATATCTTGAATTTTGTGACATTTTTGTGGTAATTTTGTTTTTCTTTTTTTTTCTTTTTTGTTCGGTCAGAAGAAATGTTTTTTATTTTTTAAAACAATTTTGTGTTATTAAATAATATTTTGTGATTGTGTATTTTATGTATTTTTCTGGGTTTATACATTTAAAGAAATGTCTTTATTTCATGTTCACCTGCTTCATGAAAGCTGTGCTCTTCAGGACCAGTGAAAGTAATGTTTGATTACTTCAAAATCATTTTGATATATCTGTTCTTGCTCCTGACAAAAAATGCCTTGAATTTAAATTATTATTTCTGATTATTGAAATGAAATTCTGACAACCACCCCTTTTTTCTTTAAGTTAACTTTTTTTTCAAACATACATGGACCCACCCGCTTCATGTAAGCTTTGCTCTTCAGGACCATCCCAGTCCTCCCAGTCCTACCCTCCCCCTAACCTACGAATAGGGAATTACCTCTCACAGGTTGCCTTCAAAACCATTTAACCTGTTGTGTCCAAGCCTGAAAAAGACTGAACAGGTCAAAAAGTCGCATTTGGGAACTTTTTTTTTTTTTTTTCTTCAAGGGGTTTTGGTTTTTGCTTCAGGAATTTGATTTTAATTTCTTAATTTATAAATATTTTTATAATAAAAACCCTTAATATATAAAGAATAAAAGAAAATAAATACAATAATTTAATAAAAAATATATGAACATTATTATTATTTCATAAATCCTACACGGTGCAACATATATATAGATAAATACATTAGAAACAGTCAACCCATCACCCTGAGTCACCCTCATGGAGACTGGATGGAGGTGCTGCATGGGAGGAAAACCATACGGGTCTGGACAAAGGACCACCACCAGGCTGTTCTCAGCCCAATCAACAGGGGTGGATGATGGCCCAGGGGCACCCAGAGTGACGGCCTGTGCACCTCCTGGCCCCTGCTATGGGGGACAGGTTAGCTTCCCTCCACCTAACCCGTCCCTAACTGCCCCACTGCTGCTGCTGCTGCTGCCGTGATGGAAACTAATGTTACCATTGTTCTTCTGAATATCTTTTATGTATTTCACTTTGAAAACGCACAGATACCTCAGATGACAGGTCTGAATCATGTTTCAGGGATCTGAGGTATTTTAATGAAATGGAGTCGCATTGAAAAATAAATCCCGCTGTGGAAAAATCAGTTTGCCTTGTCCAACAATAAATGAGTTTTTAGAAATGACTGTATTATATTAACTTCATGGAGCACAGGTCGTTCTCATGAAGGGTTAAATGTCAGCAGAGCTACAACAAAGACTTTGGGTGCGTCACATTCCCAGATTTTCTTTTTAAAATCAGTGGGTGAAAAACCTGCTGTGTGATACACATTTTTGTTTTGATTCTCATCTTATCTTTATCATCTGTTTATTCAGTCATTAATTCATTCAGTCTAAATGAAGGAATTATTACAGCTGACTGTGATTGCAGCCTGTGATTTATAGGATCGTCAAACCATGTCTGGTCTCCCAGCACAAACCCAGCAGCTCATGCTCAGCAGCTCATGCTCAGCAGCTCATGCTCGGCAGCTTGGAGTCAGACTCAGTCAGAGCAGTGTGACAGAAGGCTCCATGGCACACCTGGCACGAAGCGTCATGGCGTGCAGTGCGTGTGTCACGGTTATGAATACACACAGAAAACACACGTGCACTCACACTCCCAGAGTGAATGATTTTCCTTACATTTTGGTCTAAAGGAATAAAAAAAGAAAAGCTGCTCTTTCAAGTTGAACTGAGAGAAGTTGGGTCTGAAATCATCCATGTATCTCTGCGTCTGTATCTGCTGAGTGAAGGACAGCATGCAGGAGGAGCTGCACTTGATGTGGAGGGAGCTCCGTCCTCCTCAGGTGGAGGCCTTGTGTCTGGCTGCTCATCAGGCCCAGGTTTGCTGGAGACATTCAGGGAGCTCTGGGTAATCCCCTCTAGCTATAAAAGCTAAACAGATAGTTAATTCACCATTAGTTTGAAATGATTAAAACTATAGCTGAAAATGTTGCTAATTATTTGTAATGATGTAACTGATGTCACATTAAGAGTGTATTGATACACACATTATAACATGTCACACACTTTATACAGTGTTCGTTACACAGTGTTTTTTAATGATGACCAAACAACTCATTAACCTTTGAGATGGTTTATAACACATCAATAAACATTTCAGAGACACATGGAGCAGATATTTGTTCATGTTTGGTCATATTTCATAAAATGTCTCTGAACACCATGTGAATGGTTTCTATATAGTTAGAGCTATGGGTACTCAATGTTAACTTGAATGACTTAGTACCTTTTTATGCCATAACTCTATCTGATATCGGCTGTACTGCAACAATTTCTGTATGACATGCTCTACACTGGCTATGTAACTCCTTAAATAGTATCACTCTGATGTCTGTGTACACTTAAAGAACATTGCACTATGTATCTAATTTTATAATACTGTTTTTTTTTTCTTACTTTAATTTATCTATGTACTCACTCTTCGTGAACCCTGATAGATGAGACGTGGGGTAGGTGGGTTGGGACTGGGGTTATTTTAGTTTACATTATAGTTTGATATTCTTTTTGTATTTGTACACTCTAGTGTAAAAACTTCAATAAATATATGTTTAAAAAAAAAGTTAGAGCTGATGTTAATAAACCATAAACAATTGTTTTATACATTATTCCTAAACTATTTTCAGGCAACATTAGTTCCAGTTTATAACGAGGATTCCAAATAATGTGAACAGATGATCTACATATTATTTATTAGTCATCTACAAAGTTTAATAAACGTCAGCACAATAACTACCCAGGTAATGACTATAGATGGTTATATATATATATATATATATATATATATATATATATATATATATATATATATATATATATATATATATATATATATATATATATATAATCTTGATTATTAGTCTAAAAATAGATGCTTTACAAATTATTATCAAGGGATTGCAATCTTCAGCTCTAACTTTGTAATAATTAGCCACATGATGTTAATAGACTCTTTATAAAACATTAACAAACCATGAATGGATATCTGCTCTATGTGTCTGTCATGTTTTCTCAAAGGTTTATATATATTAGGTTGACATATTTATTTGGTCATCATTAAAAAACACTTTTTAAAGGGTATGGAATCTTGCACTAATAAACATCACTTATAGCATTACAAATAATTAGCAAATCATTTTCTAATCATTGTTTATTAACAGTAAATAACTTTTAACTAATGGTTGAATAACTGTACTTACCCTTATAGAGGATGGTTATTATAAAGTGTTAGCCTGCTCTGTTTCCTGAACCTGATGCTACATAAAATAAGGGCAAAGTTGTCCAGAATGTCAGGGTCACAGTCAGGTCAGCTGATGCTGTTTTAGAATGAAAATCATTAGATGTGTTTTTAAAATCTACAAATGTAAATATTAGAAAAAGAGACCATCCGTGGATTTCTGTGTGGGTGCTGAAAGGGTTAAAGCTGCAGCTTCCTGTGCTTTATTCTGGTGCACGGTCCACAGTCCAGCTCACAGACTCAGCCTGTATGAGTGATGGTGGGGTGGTGGTGGTGGGGGGGTTGATGGATAGCTGCTAACCACGGGCCCTGAACGCCTCACAATCCAGGTATAATTAACAGCAGCTCTTTAATGGAGAGGAGGCTGCCAGCGGAGGAGGGAGGGAGGGAGGAGGAGGAGGGGTGGGGGGCAGGGCTGTCTGGCTGTATGGGGGAGGAGGGGAGGAGGGGGGAGCAGGTCTGAAGCCTCTGCAGGATTTGTTTCACCTCTTTGTCTGCTCAGTCTCAGCAGCCCGACAGGCAAAATGTCTCCCGACCCGCCATTGTTATCTGGGATAAAAATGGACCCGGTCCAACCCAATGACAGGCCTGTCTGGGTTCAGGTCCTCCCCCTCCCCAAACACACACACACACACACACACAAAAACACACACATCTCTCTCTCTCTGTTGTGATTGTGTGAAGGTGTGACACCCCGCCAAAATAAAAGTCCCCCCTTCCTCCTCCCGTCCTCGTCCTGAAGGAGCTGAAAAATGAAATCTAACACAGATCAATATCCACTTTTTATTCAGGGTTGTACTGTTTCCTCTCACACTGTGAATATTCAGCGCAGAGCCGTGTCTGATTTGTGCTGCGGCTCTCACAGCTAGGAGTGTGTGTGAGCTGGTCCACCTGTGGTGTTTCAGAGAGCAGCTCCTGCGAACGCGGCCTGCGGGCTGAAGAGCCGCCTCCTTCACTTAATCAATGGCATTGTGTGGTTTTAGAGGCCTGCTAATGGCTGAATTAGGACCTGAACACTTGTGTTAACAGTGAGGAGGCTGATGGTGGAGATCAGGGGACCAGCCCACAGTGGGGAACACTCAGAGACTTTACAGAACTGTTCTAATCAAGAGCCCCACGTTCCAAGCTGTACCTGCTGCAGATACGTTCTCCTCTGCTCTCAGCTCAGGGCATCATTAGCAGGGACTCTGCGCCGGCCGCTCCTCTTTATTTGGATGAATATGGGAGCGTGTTCCCCTCTGGGTGTGTGTGTGTGTCCTCTGGTGCCCTTGTTTCCTCCCTTGTTGGGATTGATTCCTTTAGAGGACCTAAGTGTATGTTTGAGCCGGGCTTTGATTTGTCAGCAGGTGGGATTATCATGCAGAAACAGTGCGCGGTTTGTCAGGGAGGGAGGGGGCAGCGTCTCTGCTTACAGAACAGTTACTTTCAGGCCTGTTTAGATCCATGATTACCTTCCTGCACAATCAGAGTAGTTATAATGAAAATGCAACAAATCACCATTGAGTCCTGCTTCTTTTGTGCGGCCCCCCCCTCGCTGCCCCTCCTCTGCGTCTGAAAGAATGGCTCTGACATTTCAGCCTGGGAGCGGAGAATAGAGGCAGTTTGTAATGTGTGCAGCCTTGCCTTTTCTCTCTGCCCTTGTCGTAGTACTTAAGTGTCATGTTAAGCCCGAGGCAGAGACTCACAGTTTGTGTTTACTGTATTCTGCAGAGCCCGAGCTCTTATCAGCACGGAGAGTCCGACAGATTGGAGACTCAGGTTTCCCCTTCCAGCCACTGTTGCTTTTGCATTGTCCTGGCCGACAATAGCTCCACATACCCCGGAGCTTGAGTTTCTCCCTCTTTATTTTGCTGCATATTGTCCTCTATGTGAGTGCCGCCTATTTGCAAGCCAATAACCGAGCTGCCCAAAACAGGCCCCTCGCTGGGCGCCAGGGATGCCACGCTGTCAAGGAGGGTCCTGTGTGCGCTGTCAGAGGAGGACAAGGCGGTGACGGGAGGCAGAGGAGGAGAAACATTTAACTCTGACACAGAAGAGCACTGAGCCCGCAGGAGAGTGACTGAGCTCATTGAAATAAAGACATAAATCTACATGAACAAACTAGAACAGAATAGAATAGAAAAGAACTTTATTTTAATTGTAACAAGTACAACAAAATTGAAGTCACAGCAGCAATCAAGAAAACAAAAGTAAGAAAGTGTATAGAAAGTTTGAAAAGCTCCATAAGAAAATAGATGCTGACAGCTTGTCCATCATTCTCCAGCCCAGCCAGTCTCCACCTCCACAGGGTCCAGGACTGAGCTTCTTCAGCAATCTGTTCAGTCTCTGTCTCCTGGATCCTGTCTGTTCACAGCAGATGAAGCTCCTCCAATGTGGCACCGGCGTCTGGCATTAGCTCCGTTAGCCATGTCTGTGAATAGCATGATGCTACTCTGCCCTCTGGTATTCCCTCTGTTGCTTGGTTAGCACAGCTAGCTCGTCCAGCTTATTGGAGATAGATCTTACGTTTCCCAATAACAATGGATGGAAGGACAAGTCCATGACGTCACTTCTTAGCTCACACCTGAGAACCCGCATGTCATCATCACCCCCTTAGTAGACCAATTAGCATTGACATGCTACAGGCTGCTAACAGCTGAGTTCACATGTAAACAATGCAGCCATGGTTACATGTAGGATCTCCAGACAAACACAGGAGAAAAGTAGTAAAAATATCACTGAAGCCACAAAAAGTTTGGTGTCCATGACCAACAATGAACCATACAAAGTAACGATCCACTCCAAATACAAAGATGATGAAAAAATTACAAGAAACAGACAAAGAAGAGAGAGCTGCTGTAAAAGGCAGCCATAGCCAACAGGAGGGCCAGGATTTATCAGAGAGGGACGGCTCTGGGCTTTGTCCTTTATTAGGAGAAAGTAGGGAGGAGTAATAATAAGGTACCTTAACAGGTACCCACCGGATTACATCTGTAGTACCTCATACTGATTCATGTAAAATCAGACGGTTTTGGTGCCTAAACACATCCTTGTGACTATGAGGCTGTGGAGGAGATTTTCCATGCTGGACATGAACACAGCATTGCAAGTTTATATACTGGTAAATAAATATGTTGAATTAGAAAACTCTGAGATTTTTTTATTAAACAAATTTATATTTGTTACCACACAAAAACCGATCAGTATTCGCAATCAAACAGTTTCCAAAAATTGGTCCTGTTTTATTTACAATACAATTACCTGGTACCAGGGATCAGTGCCATATAGTTTCAAATGTGAAAGGTACCCATTTCTGAGAGAAATGAATGTTATTCAATAAAAACATCAGCACAGTGAGATCTAATATGACCTTAAAAAACTATCATTTCACAGATGCAGACATGTTCATGGATCTTACATGTGAAGATCGTTCTGCTGGCACAGAGTGCAGTTTGTGTTTCTGTACAACACTTGGATGAACTTTACATTGAGTGAGGAGACCCCGTGATGAAAATCACAGAGGACGCTAGAGTAACCATGAATGTGATTCAGTGTTAAACCCTTGGGGCTCTCATGGCGCAGCGCAGGGGGCGCAAGCCTGGCGCACCCCGCATAGTGTTGATTTTGTGCGGTGCACCGTCGTGCGCTGCCAATTTGACAATTTGGTAGACCGTCTGCGCAGAGATGGGTGTGACGGTGCACCAGGGGGAGGTGTCAGCAGATTCATGTTGGCGCAGTGACAATTTCGTGCCAAAAACAGTGCAGAAAGTGTGCTGAAAGCTCGCCAGCTCCAACCTGGTCTATTCTCGGCACAAAGCGGAGTGCACCCTCCGCAGCTGTAATTTGGTGACAGGCGCACATGTGCGCACATGTCATCAAAGCCTCAGAGGCAGGTTTCCAGAGTGTCAGGCACATTTTAATGCAATAAACAATCACAGCAATCACTATTTAATGTAACCGTCTGAACCAGCATATACATTTATATCTATATTAACTGTCCCGTCACATCTGATGTCAGATTAAAGCCGTTTGTCATAATGGAAAGTTAACCTGACGGCAGCTGGAAGTTTGATGCACATCTTACAATTTAACAATAAACAGCCTTAACATCTGATACTGAGTATATATCTGGTTCTCTCATTTCATTTAATTCAAAGAAAAGAGGGAGAGAAAAGATGAAGAAAAAAGAGACAAAATAAATGTATGTCACTCAGGATTTACCCGTGATTTCCCATATTTCTCTGTTTTAGTCTTTACTTTTAACCTGATCTAAAAAGATGGAGTACATTATTGTAAGGAGGATGAGGCGGAGACACCAGGAGAGTATACAGTGTATCACCAAAGGTTCTGCTATTTGGTGATGACAAACCAGGAGTGCAGGTGGATCAAAAGTATTCTGAATGGATAAGCCAGCTGTGTAACTGTCTCTTCATTTTATACTCCTATTAATGACAAAGTAACAGATTACATCTGTTCCGGGAGCTGGCCCACAAGGTGACGCGCTTCGTGTCCTCCGATGTGCCCCGCTGTCCATTCTCCTGCTGCAGGGACAGCGGCTCTGACTGTCTCCACTACCAGGTCTTTCCAGTACACTTTCCACCGTGTCAGGATCACTCAGACCAATCAGACGCTGCGCCTCGGCTGCAGGGCATTTCAAGGCGCTTATTTGATTGGTGAAAACAGCGCTCGGCTGTGTTTAACCCACTCACGGCTTTTCTCCTCCCTCTCTGCCATTTGCGAGGCGAAGGCCGGCACAGGGCAGGTGTGCCTGTGCTTGCGCCCGGTCTACAAAATTAGAGCCCTTATTTATATTCTAACAAACGGCTGTCAGGGCACAGTCATTTTACTGACTTCTCATGAACTTCAGTGTGTTAATAAATAGGGCAGTGTTAGTGAGAGGCAGTCAGGCTGAGGTTCACATCAGGTGCTAATACGACCAGCATATGCTTGATGCTGTGTCTGAGATTCAGTGAAAGCATGAGACAGTGTGTGTGCTCCGAGCTGTGTGTGTGTGTGTGTGTGTGTGTGTGTGTGTGTGTGTGTGTGTGTGTGTGTGTGTGTGTGGGTGTGTGTGTGTGTGTGTGTGTGTGTGTGAGACTATGGCTCACAGTGGTCTGTGTTAAAGCAGAGGAAGCTCATGCAAAGCTGGTAAACGTCTCGTAGCTTCAGTACAGATGAACACTGAACACATAATGGTGATCACAAAGGAAATAATGACAATATGGAGATATTTAAATTTCATCCATTGCTTTCATTCACATCCATACAAGCTGTGCTCTTAACTCTCCCCTGAGTTAAACTGAGCTTCTTACCGTCCTGTTTGACTTTGAGTTGATCCTCTAAAGGAAGTTTAGTAAAGTTGTCTATCAAGCACCCAAGTTTCCCGCCTCTGTGCTAACTGGCTAGCTATATTTCTTTTTGTCTCTCTTTTAATGTTTTAATGGGAAGGTCAGAGGCTTCCCTTGGCTTCCATGAGTTTCAGGCTCCCTGTATGTGACTACAGGTTAAAAACACAGCCAAACACTTGGTGTGAACAGTTGAGAGATGTGTTTTAGTCTCCGTCTGTTTCTGGCTGCTCTGCTCCAGATGAACCTATTAAACTGTGATCCAGGTAACGCTCAGGTGTGACACTCAGGGTCTGTCCCTGTGTTCTGTCAGCTCTTTGAGTGCTGTGTGCTGGGGGATCAGTGGGGGGAGCTGTGATGTCATCTCAGGCCTACAGATGTATGTGTGTGTGTATGTGTGTGTGTGTGAGAGAGAGAGAGAGACCAGTTTTAATCATAATGGATACTTTTGTTATTTTTTTAAATACAGACTTTGTAATATCCATTTGAAACGTTTGATTTCAGAGTGGTAGCTAAACGGTGGTTTTCTGTTTTCGCTAATTATTAATAATATGGATCAATGTGAATAACAATGTGTTGATATATCAGACTAATCACTGACCGTCACTATCTTGCTGTTAATTTTACAGTTGGCCTACTGTTATATACTTTACAGTATATTACTGTAATAATATCAACAGTAATATGCCGTAATTCAACACATGAATTACAGTACATTACTGTCTTTTCTTGATTTTTACAGTAGACTGCAGGCAGCAGGGTTTCCAGTATATTACCGTTTTTATACAGCTTTTTTACTGTAAGATTAATATACAGTTTATTACTGTTAATTATTAAAAAACTGTACATTGCTGGATTTACAGTGCACAATACTGCTTTTATATTAACAAAACTTCACTGTAATCCCAAAGAAAACACCATGAAGTAATTTTTGTAAAAAAAAAAAAAAATAGCATTAGCAAATAAGCAAATATAAAATGATATTCTGTACAACATACTGAATGAGTCAGTTAACTTAAATGCAGCAGTAAAAAAATCTATGGGAAAGAAGAGACTTGAAAATATCTTATTTGCAACATTTATTTGAAAACCCAACTTTTTTTTTTTTTATGTATTTTTTCGGCGTTTCGTGCCTTTATTGATACAACAGAGATATGAGTCCTCTAAGAATAGAAAATAATCACCATAAACATTTTTTTCTGAAGTGCTTTACAACTTTAATACCCATCTTTTTGCAGTAGAAAGGAGAACACGTCACAGAAAAAAAAAACAACAAAAAAATATGGGAAATGAGGCTGCATTGATGTGCAGTGCCTAGGTGACCTCACTAACCTAGCCTAGATGAAATCCCACTCGAGGTCCATCGGGTTCTTCAGAAAAGTGAACACATGGCGGTCCACGGTGGCGGACTTCTTTTGAACGATTTTCCCTGTCTTCTTGGAGACAGTCTTACTGCTGTACTTTCCTGCAAGCTTACCAGTCACTCACAGTATAAGATTTATTTACAAAGTTTATTTGTAAATTTACTTCAATAGAAGTTCCTTTTAGAAAGCAAATATCCCCAGAAAAGATAAAAGGTATTTCAACTTACGTATTATGATGATAGAGGATCCTTGAAGTCAATCCAACAGAATAGAGTCCAGAAATGGCTTCTCAGCATGCACCTCTTGAAAAATACTGTATTGTACTGTATTTTTACCGTTTATTCAAAAATCACTCCCAGATGCTATTAATGGCATGTTACAGTATTTTATGGGAAACAATAAAGTGCCCAGAAATATTTCCCAGAACATATACAATATATTACTGTTTTAAGGGGAAACGGTATGCTACTGTCAGAATTTCACCGTATTCTTACAGCATTTTGTTACAGTGTGTGACATCATTATTTTGGCAGGTCCTCCAGTCTCACGTCAACTCATTCAACATGTAGCTCATGGCTGCACACTTCCTGCCCCATACATAGACACACAACACACACACACACTTCAACACACAGATCACACACACATACAGAATACACACAGAGAGAACATGTACAGAAACCCACACACAGAAACACATACACCTGCTCTCTTCCTCAAGTACCACTCAAACACACACTTTGATCAGACACTGACTCCATCAAAGTCATCGAAACAACAAAGTCAGAGGTCAGCTTCAAAACCCCCTGCAGCAGTGTCCAGGTGAGCCCAGGAGAGTCCAGGTGAGCCCAGGTGAGCTGCACAGGCCTGACTCACTGCAGACAGTAAATGAAAACACTTTATCTCACACACTTTTTCAGAGTGAAGAAATCGTCTGAACATGCAGCAGTTCACTAAGATCAACAACAGTCAAATACTGGAGGAAATGAAACATACATCCTAAAGACACACCCACAGACTGCGTAAAACATGGACGCAGTCTCTGCGACCCGTCTGTTCCTGGAAATGAAGCCAATCCAGACGCAGCCACATTTGATATGACACTGGCTGAGTTCCCCTTCCAACAGCATACAGCCGCCTGTTGGTCACGTGACCTAAGCTGTGTCTCTGTTTGGACAATCAAATGACTCTAATAACTTCTAGACCACCAAGTTGGAAAAAAAATCACTCACTCTACAGTGTGTGCCGGTCGTGAAATCAGCATTTCAGACACAAGCTATCTTTTTTAACCAGGCAGTAAATTGCTCATTCATGCTGTAAAAGTCCTTTTTTAAAGTTGCGTGTGTACGTGACCTCCAGGTCTTTCTGCAGCCAGACTCAAGTGGATTCTGGATGAAAAGCAACTTTTAGCACTTCTGCACAGGCTTCATTTTTACTAACCGGATGATGCCCCTCGGACAGACCATGACAACTGACATAGAAAAAGACTTAGGGGTGGATCCACCCTCAGATCTGCTCAATGGTCTCACCCAATTCAGGCATGTGCAGCTGACCTGGTCAGCCTCTGTGCGGCCAACATTCACAAGGCAGATTCAACCCAGAGAAAAAAAGCGGCAGATGCACCACTTCTTTTTGTTAGCATCTTTGTCAGTTTGTAATGGCAGCAGAAAAGTGGGCACTGAACAGATAGCAACACCCAAAGTAAAATATGATTTAAATAAAAGTCTTATTTGTGTGAAAAACATAAAATCACAAAGTTATTAATTCCATAATATTGTATTCGTGTAATTTAGAAAAGTTAAGTTTGACGTTGACTTAAAATCACCTTCGCCAAACGTAAGAAGACATTTTCCAATGTGGATTTAAGTTAGCTAAGTTAGACTTCGATTTTGTTGATAAGTTTATCTAAGTCATTAACATTGAATCCTCTGCTGAGTTTCAACTAGTCAGGGGCACGTTCAACAGTGTTTTTACCCTCCTTTAGCTGATGGCAAAATTAATGTTAATTTTATCAATTTATGGGTTAGTGTTGCTAACTGTACACAGTTTGCAAAATTATTAAGGCAAGTATATAATTTGAGTAAAATATTGCGTTGGTTGAAAGAAATTAAAACCAAGTTTAATTGTCGTATTGTGTGGTTAGAGTCAGTATAAAATATGATCCCTTAGAAATTTTATCCAAAACTCAGAGTAATATTATTACTTTTGTGACAACCTATAAAAGGCCACTGTGCAAAGTTATGATGCAGTTGCTTCCTGAACGCAAGATGGGGAAGAAGAAAGATTTGACAACAGCAGAAAAGGAACAAATAACGAGAGAAATGTCCAAAGGGAAGACACCAGTCCAAATTGCACACATACTCCATCGGGATCCTCGGACTATCAAGAAGTTCATAGCTGCAAGTCAGAAGGGTCGAAAGAAACGCATTCAGCCCAAGTTCGCAAAGCTCACTGATCGCCAGCTGCCGCAAATTCATCCACAAATGGTCAAGACACCCCTGGCAACAAGCAAGACCATCTTTGAGGCATGTGGCCTACCCAGTATGTCTTGCGGAACAAGGTGCAAGGCCCTTTGATGTGTATCAGCTGTGAAGACAGCAACAAGAAAGCCACCTCTGAACAACAAACATAAGTCCCAAAGGATGGAATGGACCGAGAAGTACATGAAAACTGACTTTTCCAAGGTGATTATCACAGATGAGGGCCGGGCAACACTGGATGGTCCAGACGGATGGGCGCGAGGCTGGTCAGCTCACAACACTCAGCACCAGTACGTCTTCGTAGTCAACAAGAAGGTGGAGTCATGTTCTGGGAAGCAATTGTTGGTGAGAGTTTTGTATGTCTCTCGCGAGTAGAAGATGGAGTCAAGATCAACTCTGAGGGATACTGCAAGGTCCTCGACAAAAACTTCCTACCTTGGTGGAAGGATCAACCTCTGAGGATCCAGAAAGCACTTCTGTTCATGCATGATAACGCTCCATCTCATGCATCTGTTCTCACCAAGGACTGGCTTACTAAACACAGCATCAAAGATGAACAGCGCATGTTATGGCCACCTTGCTCTCCGGATCTCAACCCCATCGCAAATTTGTGGTCCATCATCAAACAGTCTGTAGACACAAACGGGAAACAGTACACCTCCAAGGATGATCTGTGGCATGCCGTGAAAGCTGCTCCAGATGGAGTGAGTAAGGAGACCATCAACAAACTGACCAGTTCCGTTGACAGACGCCTGATATCTGTGATCCAGAAGAAAGGAGGATATTTCAGAAAGTGATATCCTGAATATTGTGTTGTGAGGAATTTTGTTGGATATTTATGGCCATTTGCTTGTTAATGAATATCTTGGTGCATTTCCAGTAGTTTTGCTATCACATTTGCCTGTTTAATAGAGAAATTCAGAACTGCATAATAAGTTTGCACGCTTCTCATATGGCAGTTTTCTTACATAATTTCATAATTCCTTTAAAAAATGTCATAATATATATGGGTTTTATGCAGCATTATTTAATCAAAATACATCTGGGTTTCAAAACTGAGCAAGAAGAAATAAATATTCCCTATGATATCCTCTCTGGTATGCTTGCATAATAACTTTGCACACAGTGTATTTAATATGGATGTGGGTGACTCATTTTAGCCCCTCTAAATGCTAATGCGAATCACACAGCATGCAGACATACCAACAAAAATTACAAAGGTGAAAAAGAGTGTCCTGAATGAGTCAAGCACCTTCTTGCAATGTGACTGTGGATGTAAGGGATCGTGCCAGACAAGCTGCCAGTTAGCGAGGATTAACGTTAGCTAATAGAAGACGTGAAGGCCGTCCACACTGGAGGCTTTTGGCTTTCTCACAGGCAGTAAAGCATTTACTGGACCGATTTCTTCAAACTTTCATATTCCCTCTTTCATGCCGTTCCAAATTGAGCGTTGATAGGATCAATGCAACTTACTTTTAGTAATTTAGGTAAAAAAAAACAAAACAGATTTTTTTATTCAGAAAAAAAACAATTGTAGAAAGACATCAAAAGTTTAATGGGGATTATTTTTCACTTATTTAGGAAACTTCACATACATGTATAAACATATCTCACTATCAACGTTTCACTTCGGCTAAATGCTGCCAACTTCTGCAGACTGCACCTTTAAAATATTTTTTTCTGTTCAAATGTAAGTGAAAGGCTCCCAGTGTACCTCACTGTACCTCACTCCAACACTCCACATTGTAATACATATTACAAATCTAAATATATACAGCCTTATTCTCTGAGCACTTTTTTTTTTTTTTGCCCATCTAGTTTTGTGAGGTTTACTCTTTAAAAGCTAAAACTACAGAGCCTTGAAAAAAAATCTATTGACAATATTTATTACTTGCTTCAGGTTTTGTCAGTGAGATGTTGGATTACATTTATGTTACTAGTTTTGGACAGATGAGCCATTTTAAAGAAGGGATCCGAAATGCAGCAAATTAACAACTGAATGAACAGAATAAAACAAAATCAGAATCAGAGAAACCGGAATCCACACCAGATCCTTGCCAGGTAAGCTGCCTAATCAGCGGATCCAAATTAAATCTGTGCCAGATGAGCTGCCTCATGAGTAAATGTGGGTAGCTTCCGGGCCAGAGCCGGACCAGATCTGAGATCATCATCCCTTCCGGATCTGTCCCACCATGGAAGTAGACTCTGATCAGCATGCGTTTTGCAGATCTGTTCCAGACCTAATAACATTCCTGGTGCAGAGTCAGATTGCTATCTAGGAAAGATCGTTTTTGTAGTCTGATCCCAAAAAGATGAACTTTCATTTATTCTTTAATTTTCTTTTTGTTTTTATTTTTTATTTTTTCAAAGTTTATAAAAATCAGGAAATTCCCTTTCTCAAATTATTTCAAAAAGATCAAAATAACAATAATAAAAATGGTTTAAATCATGGCAATTAACAACACCAATGAAACTGTGTTCATTTAAATTTACTTGGTGCTCAGTAGTGATGTCAGATATCACCCTTTTTCTTACGATCTGATACTGAGGAAAATCTAGGCTAGCATCACTGATACAGATCTGTTCCTGATCTGTTACTGATCTGATACTGACACTCATCTGTTCCTGATGCCGAGTATAATTCGTACTCTAATGAACTCTAAAAGTTCATTACAGTTCACTAAGGAGAAAAAAAGTGAATTTGTCAAACTGAAAATAAAACGTAAACCTTGCTTACCTTATAAAATTCCCATCATGCTCTGGGGCAGAGACCTGTGGATGTGTCTGCTGGCAGAGGAGACACCATACTCTGAGCTGTTGCTAACATTTCTCCTCTGCTTTATTAGTCTTCAGACATCTGAGCTGAACTGCTGGGGAGGGTAGATTAAGACACACCTGATGGACACACCTGATGGACTCACAGGGAGTGGATTTGTGTTTGCGTCACTCCACTTTTCACAGGGCTCTGGTTTTATTTAGAGTTTGGGAGGTGTAATAAAACGTTATCTCTTTGTTCTGTCCCTGTGCTGCTGTGGCTGTGTCCTCGGCTCGTAAACAGCAGCCTGATTGTCTGAGCAGGAGGAGCGGGTGGATCAGGGATGGTGGGATGTGTGTTTTTTTTCAGGTTCAACAGGAGATGAACCAACACAACAGAAACCTAAGCACAACGTGGATGCAGACACAGAAACTTCAGCCATGGTGATGTCAGCGTGAGGCCTGAACCACACCCCTGGAGATCTGGAGAGAGTGGGACGGCAGGGCCCATCAGCTGGGAAAGGTGAATTTGGCAGTAAATTAAATGAGGTGTTGTTCTTGAACCCTGTGGAGTAAAAACAGAGGCTGGTTCCCTCTGTAGAGGTAACTCTGTGAACTTTTAACCTCGGCAATCAAACTTATTGTAACAGCATCTGCTTTGTAGTTATTGGAGTAAGAGCACAGGACTGGAGCGTCTGGTTTTGCCAGTGTTATGGTTTCGCCCCCTGAAGTAGCCGTCCTGCTTTTATCTCAAAGAATCTCCTGGAATGTTGGACTCGACCAGGCTCGACCCAGAAACAAACAAAAAAAAGAATTGATTCCAATCACGTGCACCTTTAAAAAAAAAAAATCCAGGAGCTGAAAAATAAAAACGAATTGGCTCCAAATCAGGAGCCGGCTCTTCACGACCAATACATCACTACTGGTTGGTGAGGCAGTTACATTGATCAGTAATAAACAACAACAGATAACTCCAAAAGCAATGACCTGAAACAAAGGATGTATCTACAGGGAGAGGTAAAACATGAAAACAGGACAGAAAGGATACACAGAACCCCTCACACTCAGTGCTGGACTAAAAGGAACACACACACAAAAACAGAAGAGTGTGCTCTTTATTTGGAACAGGGGCGTAGCTACAATTAGGCAAACACAGGCAGTTGCCTGGGGCCCCAAGATTCCCAGGGGCCCCCAAAGCATCTCTTAAAAGCTGATTTATGAAGTTCTCTTCAATTGAAAGCATTTCTTTTTTTCTAAATCTTACTTCACATGCTTCAAAGTACATCAAAAGGCTTAATCTTTAATGATGGTTTTGGGTACTCCCCCTCCCTTCTTATTCAATGGGCTATTCCATGTTACAACACATCTGAAAATTTGATTCAGGAAGAAAATGGAAAAAAACACTTTTTTCCATTTTCTTCTCATTTTCAACCAAGTCGGAAATAAAAAAACAATGTTGCTCTGAGATCTGAGATAAACATATCAGACTTTTAGGATTTTAAGGACTTTATCTAGCCCAGGAAACAGGATCATTTTCTCAAAATCAAACTTTTTGAGTTGGTGATAAACATTATTGTACAAAATCTCTTTTTTGGAAACATAACTCACTGGACAGGGGGTCAAATAAAAATACATCAACTTTAAAATAATAGTACCAAAAAGTATGGTAACTGTAAATATCACCTCTGTCAGTAGATTTTTTTCCAGTTTTATGTTGTGCTTGATATTTACATATTTTTTCTTTACTAAATTATTTTTTTCAATATTTACCTATTGTAATGTTTTTCACTTCATACTTTCTTGTTTGTTACTGTCACTCTGTAAATTCCCCACTGTGGGACAAATAAGCTGTCAATTGACCATAAAAGATTTCAAATCCAGGACAAAGTGGACTAAATTATGTATTCACTTTTTTCAAAATCAAACTAAAGAACAGAACTTGAGGAAATGCATTTAGTTGCGTTAAGTTACCATGTACAAGATTAGCACTGTCTCATGTCTTGATTCTGGGAAAGAGACAGTGGACCCAGGGAAGGCCAGTCTAGCTCTGAGGAAGATGAGTTACAAGGACATGGAGGGCCCCATTGACTGGGTTTTGCTTTGGGCCCCCAAACCACTAAATACACCCCTGATTTGCAAACGTGTCTTTCAGGGTCAGAGGTCAGAGAGAAGGGAAACTTTCTGCTCTGTTGATATTCCTGAAGCAGAAGCACCCACTCCTTGGTCTGATGGATTAGAGAAGCTCAAACTGTGGTGAAGTTTTTTTTTTTTTTTCCCCACACACAGAAAAACTTGACCGTGTCACCTCAGAGACCCGCTGAGAAAGTCCAGTCAGGAAAAGATTTGTCCTGGTCCAGAGTCTCTCTGTGATCAGCTCTTTCTCCTGTCACAGATCCGTCGGTGGCTCATAACTCTCCTCAGTTTGGGTTTCTGCGGCAGGACGAGCCGAGGAAATGAGTTTCAAAGCTGTGACTGAGATCCCGGCGGCTCGGCGAGGATCCCATGCTCCAACACAATGCAGATCAGCTCCTAATCAACCTCCTGTACAAACAACTAATTAGGCGTGCAGCGGCCCCTAATGATGTGCTGACAAACACAGAGAGCCAAACACAGCGCTGATAAACAGCAGGAGAGAGACGTTTCTTCACACTCTTATCTCAGCTCAGTGGACACAATGGCCTGATTAGAAAGACTGCGAGCAGGGAAGTCAACAGAGAGGGGGAGGAAGTGGTCCCCATGCCCCCTCCTGTCACTAATATCACAGGCTGATATGCTCACTCTGCGTATGCACTCATTAAAAGCTACTTTTGGTTTTAGTCCAATAAAAAGTTTCAATTCAAGGTTTGTTCTTAATTACTCCTGGTGTTGTCGGTGTTTTTTGGTCTCTAATGCATCTCAGATGAACGTGAGCAGATCTTTTATCTGAACAATGCAGCTGTTATGAAAGGAAGACGATGCGTTCGCTGAGGTTTGATGCATTCAGGGCTCCATTAGCAGCCATAAGACACAGTGCCCACTCTGAGAGTGGGTCTCAGATGTGTAGAAACACTTCTTTTATCTCCTTGTTTTACTCAGCAGCAGTGATTCTCTCCTCTGTCCTTGCTCTCGCTCTTCACGTCATGTCAGCCTCTTTCATTCAGACGGCCTTCTGCTCTCTGCATCAAACTTCGCGCATTCCTTCCCCTCAGAGAGAAAAGTTCAGTCGTAACATCAAGATTAGTGAAAGACAGTAAATATTCACTGAATGCACCACGACCATCTGCTCAGGGTTTCACATTCTCTGCTTTCACAGTAACCTCCTGCCCCCTGCGCTCACCCACAGACTGACGACAGGTCCATCACATCCTGCAGGGAGCCGTTCTCTGTCCACACACTCTGCCAGAAAGCAGCACCAGAGGATTTAGACTAAGACGCTGCTGGTTTCTGTTGGAGTGGACCTGCTCACTGCTGTTTCAGAGAGATGTAGCTTCACACTGTGAGTGAGTCCAGCCCTAGAGCCCTGCTGAATTGCTTTATCTTTGTCCATCAGGGGCGTAAATCCCAAGGGGGACACAGGGGTCCTACCCCGTCCTTCTATAACCCCTAGTCTCAGTCTAAGCATTGAAATTATGTTAAACTTGGTAAACCTGTTTTCTACAGCTTAAAATAATTTCTAATAAGTTTTTGGTTTCTGATCATAACGCCCCAACCACTTAGAAAATATGTTTAAAAAAGGGAAAGAAAAAAAAAACCTTGTGTCTTTCTTTATTTTTCTCCTTGGATGGAACATTGGATTTAAAAAAAGTAAATTTAAAGGGTTAGAAGGTCAGGAAGTTAAAGTGTTAAAGCCCCCCCCCTCAAAAAAAAAAAAAAGAATAAAATGAAATAAAATAAAATAAAAAATAAAAGATAAGTAAATAGACAAGTTAATAGAGTAAAAAGAAAGAAAGACAACATCAACAAAAAAATCCTGTAGTAAACACAAAGTTTTTCTGAAATAATAGTTATGTTTGTTGATTGTCCAATATGGTAACAATGCTTAAAAACATATTTGATACTTTTAAATATTTAAAGACTATAACCCGATCCTCAGTGGGGGTTTGGTCCAATCTGTTTTCCCCAGGCTGCTGCACAAGTGGCGTCCTCTGGTCTAAATATGAGACAAGTGGTCTAAATATGAGACAATGTGCTCAAATCTGCTGTTTTGCAAGTGGTTGCTTCAGACTGGCCCTAGAAGTACTGTAAACCACATATCCTCCACCCCCTCCAAAAAAAACAAAAAAAAACAACTGAAGATGCATTACACTGGATACTAAATTCATGGTGTTGTGGACTTGTAGACAAAACGTGTTTAATTTCCCAAAGTCAGATTATCTCTGGGCTGATCAGGCATATTTTCTGTAGCTGGGTGTTGTTCTCTCCTGAACCTGTAACCTGTGTGTGTGTGTGTGTGTGTGTGTGTGTGTGTGTGTGTGTGTGTGTGTGTGTGTGTGTGTGTGTGTGTGTGTGTGTTTTTTTGCTGCTTGTTGTCAGTTCAATAAAAACATAATTTGAAGAACAGTTTGATGTTGTTTGGTTATGTGTTGTAACTGACTCCTACCACCCATCAGCACCCATCTCTGAGCTGCTGGTTGGGCATAAACACACCTGTCGACAGGTAGGATATGGACTCAAAGGGAACAATGACAGGAGTACAGTTACTGTTTAATATCACTCTGTAAGGCATTAGAGGGAGAATCAACACAGCAACAAATAAAACATTTTTATTTATCACTACAGTAACATCACAGTCATTGAAACAGGTCTTGGTCCTTTTGGCACTGTGGGTAGGAGCCAGGTCCTGCTGGAGAATGAAGCCAGCCTCTCCATGAAGCTTCTCAGCAGATGAAGCTCTGACAGATCCTGTAAAGGTCTGCATTGATTCTGGATTTCAGAAAACCCAGTGGACCCACAGCAGCAGAGGACATGGTCCCCCAAGCCATCAGTGAGTGTGGAGCCTTTCCTCTGACCTTGAAGCAGCTTGGACTCTGAGCCTCTCCACTCTCCCTCCAGACTCGGGGTCTTTGACTGACTGATAAAACATGACTTTTATCTCAAAGATGACTTTGGACCTTTGAGCTAGAGTTCAGTTCTTTTCCCCCTAAGTCCAGGTCAGACTCTACTGATGTGGTCTCTAGTTAAGGAGTGGTTTTACAGTCGTAGTTGAACTCTTTTGTTCTGAACATCATCCTATTCTTCTGGTCAAATCAGGTTCCTCTTGTGCCATGTCCACACATAGCCAGGTATCTGAGAAACCACACAGTTTTTAACATTTAGTCCTGTCATCCACACAAAACCGCAGTTTAACGTCACTAAAAACAATGTTTTCTGAAGCATCCAGACAAATGAAGATTTTGGTAAACTCTGATTTTGTGTTTTGTTGATGCCAGGAAATAGAGATTTTGGTTCTCGAAACGTCACAGCTGAATGATGGGGGTTCATCCTGATTGGTTGGCAAGGCTTTTACGTTTTATGTGGACAAAAGTATTTCTAAAAATGAATGAAACAGGGAATATTTGTTTTTGAAAACACCTGGCTATGGGTGGACAAGGCCTTGATCGGACCAGGGATCCTCTGGGAATCATTTAAAGAAACTGAATCAAATGAATAAGTTGTCATTACTTTTTAAAAGTAGCATTCAATGTAAAAAGTAATGACACCAACCACCAGTAGGGGGCAGTGGCTCCAACTTAAAGAGTTATTTACATAATAAAAACAAACAGATCACAATCTGACAGATAAACTTGAACTAGAGCAGAATCTTGAATCAGGAGGAAACAATAAGAGCTATAAAACACAGAATGTCATTTCTTCATCTCTGTGGGTTCATTGAGGGTCGTACCTCTCTCAGCTCCGGCTGCACACTGCATGGCTCTGAAATAAAACTGTCCCTATAATCAGAGTGAAGAGAAACGCTGACTTTGGCGCGTGCTGATCATTTTTTTATCCTGTTAGGCATCTGTCTGTGTTTCACCTCGTGTTTGCTGTGACATCCTGATCACACTCCAAGGCTGAGGAAGACTCTGAGGAAGACTCTGGAGGCTGATCACTCAGGAGGCTTTGTGTGGCAGCTTTAACATGTGAGCGCTTGGTTTGTATGTTTACTGGCGCCGTGCTGCGCTCCGGCCCGGCTGCTCTCAGAGCTCCTGCGGCAGCAGCAGCACGCTGTCAGCCACACCACAGGTGTTGATTTATACCATCAATAATTCACTGAGCCGCTTGCTGTCTTCTGTGTTGGCCAGATGCCTCTCTGGCCTGCCAGAACGTGTCAGCTGCACACTGCACTGGGCATGTCACAGACGCAGAAATAAGACATAAATATTTTAGAAAACATACAGCAGCAGCGGCAGCAGCAGCCGCCGCAGCAGCGTGTGGGAGGACGGGCTCTTTTTTTCTCCTCTGACAGAGAAACGCTGCGTCCTCGTGTCTCTGGCTCTCTGATTGCTGCTCTCTAATGAGCGAGGCCGTCGCTGAATCTTTTCAGAGCAAATTGTTGAAGACATCTGGCCAAGCTTTCTGTCTGATGCAGCTGAAATGTCCCTCTAGATGGCGTTGGCATGGCAACCTCTAACTGCTATTCAGCCGGTTGTGGTTTGAAAGGTTTAGGGTCCATAGTTGAAAATCCATTTGGGCCTCTAGCAGAGCACTGTGCACTCCACTCCCCGGGCTGGAGGTGCAATAAATCGTGGCGGCTGAGGAAAAATAGATTCTCTTTATGAATTGATGGCACTCATGGCACCAACATGTCTCTGTTGTTTGGTTTGTTAGAGAGGCCTTATTAGAGCTAATATGCCGAGTGCTTCTGGAAACATCTCGCCCTAATGGCAAAGTTAAGACTTTTCTGTCACATTCTTCTCAGAGACGCAGTGTGAAATATTATTTTTACTCTGGTAAAAATACGAAAACAGAAAATGACATGAAATGGTTCGCTCTGCGACGGCACGGCAGCCGTGGAGGAGCAGGGGCTGTTATGGAGCGACGGGCTGACTGACTGTGGAGATGTGATGGTGGGGGTTGGGTAGAGGGGTAGAGGGGTGTGTGTGGGGGGGGGCGCAGGTCCGTCCCCACCGTTAGCTCCACACAACAACACTTAATGACCCCTGTACTTCAGCTGAGATGAGACACTCCATCCACAGAATTATCTGAAGGGGCCGTGTTTGAGGAAATTATCTCATCCTCACTGATAAAATTGCGGGGAACTTAGCGCTACAATTAGCATACTTTGGTCCTTTGGCACATTTTAAGCAGCCTGATCGAATAAGAGACTACCACAGCTTCACCACACACACACACACACACACACACACACACACACACACACACACACACACACACACACACACACACACACACACACACACACACACACACACACTGAATTTATCAGCTGTCCTGCTTCAACAATAGCTTGCTCTCTTCCTGACTTGAGTTGCAGCGCTGAGTGATCTTTGCACGGTGAGTCTGTCTCGGTTCAAACAAATCCAAAATCAACCGGCGCTCTGAGGACGCTTCTGTCACCTGCAGAGAAAATAAACTCTTTGTGCAGAAAGTCTCTGAATCTGAGTCTGGAGCCTGAAATGATAATCCAACCACAGCTCAGTGTGTAGAGGAACAACACGTTGCAGAGTCAGGGTCCTCAGAGTCCAGCCCCAGTCCAGACACATGAGGAGAACACAGGGTGAGGTTTACAAGTCACTAAACACATGTGTGTCCTGTCTAAAGGCTCTGTAGAACGGTGATTAAAGGTACAGGGTGTAATATTCAAAGGTGCTGTGTGAAGTATTTAAAGGAAGGTGTTTTAGTATTAGACAGTGAAGTGTGTTGTCTTTTATGGGGCAGGTTTAGTCGATATATACACATGCATCTTTTTTTTTTTCCCTTCATCTGGCACTCTTTTTTTATACTCTTTTTTTAATCTTTTTTTTTGACAAAACTAAGAAAGATCAATAAAAACTATCAGAAAGAGTACACAGACAAAACCCAAATATTTCCCACATTCTAAAATAAAATGTCATCTAAAAAAAGAAGAAGAAAATTAAATACAGTACAGAGAAAAGAAAGAAGAAAAAAAATCAAACATGTTTGATCATCACATAATAATATATATAAAAAAAAAACACTTTGACAGTCAGTAGTGTAACAGGGCCACAAGACCAAAAAAAAAAAAAAAAAACTCACAGGGTGACACGGCTGAAATAAGTTAGAAATGGAGACCAAGTTATATGAAAACTATTAGGTTTTCCACGAGAACTGAATTTAAGTTTTTCTAGTTTAAGGCAGCTTAGTAAGTCTCTGATCCATTGGCTGTAAAAGGGTAAGCAAACAGGTAAGTTTCCAGTTAAACAGTATAACACGTCAGGCCAACAGAGTGGCATAGGCTACTGAGTCAGACTGAGAGCACGTCAAAGGGCTGCCAGTCGGAGGGATCCCGAAAATAGCAGTAAGAAGACACAGTTTGAAGTCAAATTCAAAGATCTCTGAAAATCATTTAAAAACAAGGCCCCAAAAATGTGAAATATTCAGACATGTCCAGAATTGATGTAATAAAGTTCCTGGTTCCTGTTTGCAGTGGGGAAAGATAGGATCAGTGCTAGGAAATATCTTTCCCAGTTTATCCCTGGACCAGTGAATGCGATGGACTACCTTAAACTGAATAAGAGAATGTCTTGCACTAAAATCCTGTTTAAAATAAGGCTCCATGTCTCTTCGCCAAGTTCTTCCCCCAGATCCTTTTCCCACTGTGCCTTGAAAAAAGATGGTGGAATCAAAAGGCTGGCTACCCTTTGAGCTTTAGTCAAACTCAGAATATCCTCTAAAGAAGTTCCCATGGGCTTATTGGGGAATTGAACTGTATTTTTGCTGACAAAATCCCTTATTTTGAAATAGTGGAAGAACTGAGACATAGGTAACTGAAATTTTTCTTTCAACTGTGCAAACAAGGCAAATATATCATCGATGTATAACAGCGATAAGAAAGTCAATCCTGATGAGTGCCAAACTTTAAAGGCCCTGTCATTCAATGAAGGTGGAAACATTACATTCTGTGATATTGGACCTGACATGGAAAGGTGTTTTAAATTAAAAGTTAATCAAAATTCTTTCCAGATTCTAAATGAATGTTTCACGACTGGATTGTTGCCACATTTTTTTAAAGAGAGAGGTAGAGTGCAACACAGTAAAGAAGAGAGGGCAGCAGGCTTACATGATTGTGACTCTAGCTGTACACGTGCATCTTTAATAACTACAGAATGTACCTTTAAGTCAGTGACAGCAGGACATTCAGCAGTTTTGAGAATGGCAGGAGAATGTAAAAAATGCTGCTCTGGATATGAAAATGGGAGAAATGGGTGATGTCCTAATGACAGGAGCTTCTTGTCCTTGATGGGCCACCGTCACTTCAGAGAGGCCAGTGTTAAAACCTCCAATCTGTCTGTGTGGTATCACTGAGGGTTTACATTTGTCCGCTCTGTACCTTTAAAACAGTTGGGATGATGTGTTTCTAATACAGATTTTGAAGCCTTTTCTCAGCAGCTGCCATTTCTGAAAGGCTGACTCCACCTACAGACACTGAGGAAGCTGCTACCTGCTCTGGGATGTCTTTGGGCCTGGAAGTCGTTGACACTGCACATTTTTACAAAGCAATTAAAAAACAATCTGATCTGTTTGTTAAATTTTAATGTCTGAACAGACCTGTCCAGAGGTCCAGCTCAGTCCTGGACTGTCCTGTAGACCCTGTGAAGGTGGAGGCTGACAGAAGAACAAGGGCCAAGCTGTCGTCTCTCATGTACAACAGGGCCCAGCCCTTCCAGAAAAAGTCTCCACTCTCTCTCAGATTCATTGTATCTGTCTCCAGTGAGTCTCAATTACACTGTAATTTCCAGTAAGTCTGAGTTACACTGTATTTTCCAGTGAGTCTCAGTTACACTGTATTATTCCAGTGTGTTTCAATTACAGTGTTTCTGTCTCCACTGGGTCTCAGTTTTGATTTCCACTAAGCCTTAGTTTCACTGTATTCTACAGGTGAAGTCAGCTGACACCTGTATGACTGTATGAAGCCAAGACGAACAGATTTGAGTGTGCTTTGATAAAAACTAACAGCTGACAGGGTTTTGTAATAATTTTACAGGATGCCTGCTGTCTGAATGAAACAATTTTTTAACTTCTCTTTCATTCTCATATTTGGAAAGAAAAAAGAAACTTAATCTGTTTGAAGAATTAAGTTGAGGTGTCAATTCTTGAACCAAAGCTGTGTTGGTTGATTATGTTTGTTCATCGTTTGTTTTGACTGTGCAGCCGCGGGTCATGTGACCAACATCAATGCTTTCCTCTGATGTTCAACACTTCCAGGCTGTGAAATGAAGAATCTCTACAATTTTAAACTCTGCTCTGCATACCTGTAATGTGCATACACTCTTTTACAGCACCTGTGTTGCTGTGTGTACCATCAGCCCGAGTCTGCACCAGCAGCAGCAGCAGCAGCAGCAGCAGTGTGGTCTAAATGGAGCCTGGGCAGAGATATTTGCTCTCATGATGTGGATAAATGGAGGGGCTGTAGCATGGGGGGATTTCGACATGCACTCTCTACATTTCCATCCCTTTTCTCTGCATTTGCCGGACAGTTGCTATAGCAACGAGCCAGGGAAGACTAGTGTTTAATTGATCCACTAATGCATTTAGCTGCACACTCACCACTAAGTTGCCTTTGTTTCCAGGTCACATTTTCGGGACAGACATTTACATAAAAGCATTTGCTGTTGCCAGAACCGATCATTAGAAGCAGATTTTACTTTTTGTCCTTTGGCAACAAATGTGGTGTAAACACCGACTATTAAAGCTACAATATTGCCTCATCAGGGAATTATTATAATACTAATGCTGCTGGGAAACATAATCAGTTTGGCAGGCCCTTTCTCCAAACAGGCAGTAATATGGAGGATGTTAATTAATAGTTGCATTACAAACAAAAGCAATCCCCAGGACTCAGTCTGCATCAGACCAACACATCCATTATGTTCATTTTAACACAGTGAATGCACAAAAAGCATCTGAAAATCACACACAATAAAAGAGGAAATCATTTCACCGGGCTTCAAACAAACAAACACAAAGAACAATGATCTCTATAAGGAAGAAGTGATGGATTATTTAAGCTCTGTGCTTTTTTTTTTATTTTCACCCCAGAATGAATCTGTTCCGACATTTTACTGCTACAGCATGGAGCTTACAACAAAGTCAATCTGCTACATAACTGAATTTGATTTGAGAGATATGTTTATGTCCAGGACACACCGGTAGTACTGTAATCTCCTTATCTATCTATCTATCTATCTATCTATCTATCTATCTATCTATCTATCTATCTATCTATCTTTATATATATATATATATATATATATATATATATATATATATATATATATATATATATATATATATATATATATATATTTATAAAATTGATCATAAATTATTATTGTCAGTTTATGTTTCCTCATCTCCACCCTGACCTCAGAGTTAAACTGACCTGATGCTGTGTGGACGGCGAGCTGAGCTAAGCTGGTCTTTGTCTGAATAAAGATGTTTCTCACACCAACATAATTAGAGGTACATGTCAAGTCAATGGGGTAGTATTTTTATCAATTTCACTAAATGTTTATTTCCAGCTATGACCAATTTTACAATGGACCATATGGATGATGTTTCACTTTAATTTAATACAGAAAGTTAACAGGTTCCATCATTTATTTGGCAAACAATGCAAATCATGTGTTGGAATTAGCAGTTTTTATGCTGTCTGATTTCTCAAATCTCACGTTTGTAATTCAAAAGAAACACTAGAATACATGTTTGTGTTTGTTATTTTCAGCATTATTTGTGTAAAAGCTGTTTTAAAAATGATTTAAAGAATTAATTTAGGTAAAATTATTCACTTTATGTTTGTTGGAGATATTTGTGTCAACTTTGTTACTCTTAAAAAAAAAAAAAACATAAATCAGCAATGGTTTGCTCCTAAGTCACATGACCCAAATCAACTGAGGGCCCATCCTTTTTGATGGGAACCTTGAAGAAAGTGTGTCATGTTTCAGCTCCTCATCAATATTTCATCAGAATGATTGTCTGTACATGGGGCGCATTAACTGTTCATCAACTGTGTTACCAACATTTTCTGGTGTTCTTACTCTAAAGATGTTACAAAGACCAAATTGTGAAGAAAATGTACAGAAATATGAGCTGATGCAGGTCAGGTGGTGGCATGTTCAGGGTCTGCAGTTAGCACAAGGGACAAAAATGGAGGAAATATCGACTGTGTAGAGACTGGTGTCTCTCTTCTTGTCCTGTCAGCTGTGTTGCTGCGATTTTTGAGCAATAATTCTTTTAAATGTTGTCTAAACTGTGATATAAATGATGAGGGACATTTCTAAGGAGTGTAGACTTACATAGAAATATTGAATAACTTTAAATTCAGTACAATATGGATTTATGTTGAAAATATAGTCACAACTTTTGTCCATAACACAGTTGACAAAATAATGCACAATTCTTGAACTGAATGAATAATAAAATAACTTAAAAAAATTCAAAAATTCATGAGAGCTTACGCTTGCTAATAAATGAATTTGGTTTTATTTCAGATATTTACTTTGCAAACAGAGTATGAAGTTAAAAAGCACAGATTTTTTGTTTACCCGAAATGTCCCCTGATTATAGAATCACTCTCTTAATCCAGCTCAGGTTTCAGTGCTCCTCCAGAGAACTTTCAAACCACTCAGGTTTAACTTCTGCAAAATAATGTGTGAGGATGATTAAAGAATTTTTTTGACTGAGTTTTTACCCATCAGTCTAGTTAGAGCATTTCAGGTTGTAGTTACTTATCAGGCTTTAACAAGCCTTCGTTTGAGTGTGAACTAAAATCTGAAATCCTCCCTGAACGTGTGTTTCAGAATTTACTCGAGGACATAATTTCAAACCACCTGCCCCCTGTGACCACGCTCTTCACCTGTGGATTCGTTTTGGAAAGAATTGGTGTCTGCAGGAGATGATTTCAGAGCAGGTTATAAAAAACATTAAACCACCTGGTCCCACTGACACAGCAAGAAGGCGTGAACTCACCTCACCAAAATAACGCTTTCTATCACAGAGGGTGAAAACCGGATTTTATGTCTGATTGTTTCAGAGCGGATCCAGGAAAGAACGGTTTACCCCAGTGGAAACGTCGACCTCTGAGTGAAGGTGTGACACGTCTCCCTGTCTGAAACATCACGCCTCTCTGCTGGCGGCCTGCTGCCACCTCTCCCTGATCCTTTCTTTACAGGAAATCCAGCTTTCTTCCCCACAGATTGACTTCTTAACCTACAGTTCTGACTTCATTTGTAATCTTTATTTATATTTTCATCGATTAATTTGAGGGGACAGAGCTTATTCCTGAACGTTTCAGCACAGCATCAATGTAAACAAGCTAGGGTTAGCCATAAGGCTAGTTTCACCTGTCATCCCTGCAGGTCAGAGCAGAGGTCACAGTAACAGAAAAGGAATCAACACACACACACACACACACACACACACACACACACACACACACACACACACACACACACACACACACACACACACACACACACACACACACACACACACAGACCTTCCATAATGACAGCTTTAAAATCAGAGATAAAGGGACATTCCTGGAGTTTTACCACACAAAAGGTTCCCTCCTAATGTCTGATCCAACATCTAAATATCCTGTATCATATGAATATGCACACAGTCAGGAAAGAGATACAGGTACACACACACACACACACATTCATGTGTGAAGTGTCACACACACGCTCATCTATCCACAGCAAAGGGTACAGCTTAACGACTACAGAGCTGACGTGTTATGAGCCGTAGTTTCAGATGAGCTTTAAATGTGGAGTAGGTGGGGCTGACCGACAGCACTACGTTTGTAAGGTACCACAGTCTCCTCTCTTGTCAAGTTTTTTTTGTTTTATTTTAAGTGGAAACGCCTGAAACAAGAGAAAAGTTACTTTTATTGAGACATTCTAGTTTCAGGCACATTTTTGAGCAATTTTTCTTGTTCCATTGGCAGATTTCTTTTACTTGTTACAAGTAAGTCAGAGCTCATTTTTGTACTGAAATAACTAAAAACAAACAAACGAAAAAATCTGTGCTGACCAATTGAATGTAGCTCATATTGAGAATAACAAGAGCATTTTTAATAAAAATAAGATGAAAACACTTGATAAGATTTTAGTTTTTGCAGTCTGTTCCATTGTTTGATAACCAACTACTTTTTAAAGAAGTTGTTGGATGTATTTGATTACTGTTGGTTTAGTAACAGATCAGTTTGATTTACAGGAATCAGTATGAGAAAAGATCAGTAAATAAACGTTCAGGTTGGGTTTTCAGGTAATGATACTCTGATTTGTCTAAAGTTGTGTTGATTGAAATGATGATTTTTGATATTTATAATGCTCAGACAAAAAATGGGAAAAGGGCCTTTGGGTGCTCTGCACCTGCAGCTTGGAACCAGCAGCAGAACGACTGAAAGCTCATGGAACTGGTTCGATAAATGTTTTTAAATCTAAAATAAAATACATGGCGGCTCGTGCATGTCAGCATTTTAGCTCGGTTGTTTAAACAGTTGATTCCTAGAACGTGATTTCAATCCATAGCTTTGACTGTAATTGTGCTTTGTCCGTTTTATGTGTATTCTGTCTGTAAGTTTGTGGTTTTGCTGCTGCCTGTCTCGGTCAAGTCTCTCTTGAAAAAGAGGTTTATAATCTCAATGGAACCAACCGGGTTAAATAAAGGTTAAAAAAATAAAATAAAATCACCATGGCTTTTAAAAGACAATGTAGGATCTGGTATAGCACCAAGGCATTTGAATTCAGTAGATTGACATGAACTACTTTCTGAAAATGTATTTCATCTAGAATTAAAATTCTTTATTTGATAATAATAGATCCATACGGAAGACATTGTGTGTTTCAGCTGTTTTTTAATTCTGTGCACAGATTTTAATAGTTTTTTTTTTTTTTTTGGCTGTATTTGAGATTTTTTGACTGTTTATTTGTAAATATTTTAGCCTTATTCCCTAATTGTCAGTGAAAAAAATGTATGTAATGTAATGTAATGTAATTCAAAGATTATAAATAAACATCTGCACTCAGATTCAATAAAAACTCAATATATAAACCCAAAGTCCTGGGTTGAGCCCAAACATGATGTGTTTCTGATTTTCAGGAGGACGTTTGTGCCGTTCTAAATGTGAGAATTAGCAGCCGCTCCCGGTGAACCTGCGGGTAAATCTGTGCAGCACGCAGTGAGGTAACACACTGCGGATGTATTTGCCCCATGTCACTCGGAGAGAGGAGAGTGTGTGTGCACGGCGTGACCAAATCTCTGCAGCTATTACTGCAATTTAGAGAAAATTGACGGCATCACGGATGCAGGCGGTGAAAAGTAGAAAAGTGCAGCACTGAGTAATTCCCCTGAAAGAGGAGACAGCGTGAGCGGGTAAATGTAGGTGCTTTACACGTCCACAAGATTCCAGTGTATACAGTAAGACATGAGGGGTAATTATTAATTATCCCAGACAGTAATGCTGGAATAGATAATTATGTGACAAACATGACATCTTCAATCTTTCCGCTAAGTGATGAATGTCATGAGGAGACTGCAATTATGTCATCTCATTCATACAGGAGTATGATAATTGTAAAATTAAAGCACTTCAGCTAATTTTGGCTTATTCCTCAGAGTCTGGTCCTGATGGGAGGCTGGTAATGACTGCAGCACACAGCAAACACAGCGCGCTGAGCGTGGTGAAGGGGGAAGTATCCAGACTAACGTGTAGAATGAGGGAAGCCTCTCCCTCATGTGTACATCTGTCTCATTTCTGGGATCACAGTGGGAAGCCGCGCTTTCCTCAAAGCTCATCACAGTCAAGTTTTTGTCTTTATTATTCTTTGGTTTCATCAATCACTGAGCTTCTCCACCTTCACCACAAGATGAAGATCGTTTCTGTGGGTCTCCTGATGGTCATGTATGAGAGAGTATACAGCAGTGTAGGGCAGGCTGCTCCGAAGATGTAGTGAGCTAAGCTAACAGTTCCCCTGTGCTAAAGTCCCTGTGAGGAGTTTCTAAGTGATTTTGAAAAGTCTTTTTTCCAGTAATATGCCTGATTGTAATCCACACTTTAACATGAGATAATCAGCGCCAGTATTACAGGTTACAGGTTACTTAAAAATGCTACTTCTTAGCTTTACTGCATGTCTAAGTCTCTATGACAGCACCATGCCGGCTGACGAAGTTTAGTAGAGAGAAGAGATAAAACAGAGAGATCTGTGTTTTTCTCTGCTGAAAATGTTTTCTGTGATTAATTCTGTAGTGATGGTGGACACTGGAGCCTAACTGTCAGAAAAAGGACAGAAGAGCAGAAGAAAGATAAACAGGAGAGAGATGAAGCACAAGCTAAAGGCTAACACAGGGGCTAAGCTGTTTAGTCTATCAATAAAATGAAGAGTGAGGTTACGTTAGCTCGGATTGGTAGATGACTGGCAGGACATAACCAGGATTCACTAACGTTACACATTACAGACATGTCTCAGAGCACCGGGCTGTTAGCTGAGCTAAGTATAACCAGCTACTAAACTACATACAAACTGACAGTGTTTCGTTGTTGTCACATTAGCCTACAGAAACGTTGCTGCTACAACATTTGCTTGATGTCACGTTTCAAACCGCAGCGCTATGTAACTGTACTGATAAATACCTTACCTCTGTGTCTTGTATCCAGTAAAAAGTTGTCTTTAACAAAGAATAGGCGTATACATGACCACATGTTCAGGTTAGAAAAGGAAGAACCCTTGGAGCATTTTCAGGTTTTTAAAAAATCAGAATATGAGCATATTCAGTTTTTTTAAAGGGTTATTGGTGTTTACATGACTGTGCAAAATGAGGTTATTGCTAATATTCAGAATATGAAAGCTTAATGACTGCATGTAAACACAGCCTGTGTTACTCTGCTCACCATCACAGCTTAGAGCTGGACTTCTGTGCTCACCTGCTCATAAACACCTGAGGAGACCTGGTCCTGTCCACATGAAGGGTTGGGGTCTGAGTCCATCCGTCTTTACCTTCAGCAGATACTCACCTGTGGTCTGCTCCACTGAAGGCAGCTGTGTTACAGGGCGCTCAGGCACTGAGGGGGTGGTCTGCAGGGAAAACATTTTCAGAAAAACTCAAACGCTGAGACTGATTCAACCATGAATTATTCAAAGAATCCATCTCCATCTTCAGATCAGGAACTAGATCCCCAGAGGAGGATTAGAGTCTTTACTTTCATCTGTCACAGCCCACATTAAGGATCAGAGCTCTGGAGCGTGTGTTTAAAGAGCTCCTGCTGGCAGTGCCATGCCTTTTGGAAACTCACAGGTTAAAACACGTTTCTTTACTGTGTGATCAGCAGCGCTGCAGGAGATGAAGTGAGCATGTGAATCTGTTTTAAGTCATGTATCCTTTGTTCAATTGATATCCAACCATGGATGAAAAAAGGAAACATTGAAAAACAGTTTGTTTTCAGACTGTAAAAAGGGGAATCTTCAATCGGTTGAAGTGATGTAATTTTTTAAATCAATCCAACTCAATATTTTTCATTAAGGTTCCCAGTGTATTTTTGTGGATCATATCAACCTAAAATTTTGCGTGGCTATAACTAAGAAAGAGAAGTAATTGGACCAATTTAAATGAATTGCTTCAATTGGTCACACTTGAATAAATTAAAGGATAAGTTCGGTTTATACAGCTTTTACATTGTTTATAGAATGAAGTAGAACAAAATACTCACCCAGAAGGTTTTCCTGATCCAAGCAGTGTTTCAGGAGATATTTAGATCCAAAAGCGTGCGGCGGACGTCCGTATAATGGGATCCATCGGGGCATAGACAGCGCCGCTCCTAAAACTGCTTTAATCATCCAAAAACTCATGTTTTTGACCAATATTCCATCATGGTCGGCTCCGAGATAGTCCTCTGCTGCAGTCTGTGTCACTCCAGACAGCGGTGTGCAGCTGTGCTGACGTCTGAACTGACGAAGACTTTGTTTACGCTTGCCCCTCAAAGAAAGGAGTCAGCTCTCCAGAGAGTACTGCGCAAGTGCAGTACTCTCTGGAGAGCTAACAGAGGACTATCTCAGAGCGGACCATGATGGAATATTGGTGAAAAACACGAGTTTTTGGACAATTAATGCAGTTTTAGGAGCGGCGCTGTCTAAGCCCCGATGGATCCCATTATACGGACGTCCGCTGCACGGTTTTGGATCTATATTGGATCTATTTGGAAACACTGCTTGGATCAGGAAAGCCTTCTGGGTGAATATTTTGTTCTACTTCATTCTATAAACAATGTAAAAGCTGTATGAACCGAACTTTTCCTTTAAGTTCTTTAAAATGAAATTAACAAGTTTAATTTACACAACTTAATGGGTTAAATGAACTAAATATTTCAATTCTTTCCTTCTTTGTATCAATCCAACTTAAAGTTTTGAGTTGTTTTAACTCAATAATCTGCAAAACCCAAAATGTAAAAACCGTGGGTGAGTAGGGAACACTGTGGATATGAGACCCTGCTGCACATTAGGATGTCACACGGGGCCAATGTGTCTGTGCTCCATGGCACGGACCACCTGGCTGTCTGTGAACCACGGCATAGGCTGCCTGGCTGCGCTCTACAGCATAGGCTGCTTGTTTTGGCTGCCTGGCTGCCTGTGCTCCAGGGCAGTGAAGGCTCTAATTAAAATACTCTCTCTGTAATGATAATTTAAATATAGCTGAAAACAATACCCAGTTTGTCATTTCTAATCATAATTTTAGCTCATCAACACATCTCGTTTATTAACATATAAAACATTACACATGCTTAAAGGTGCATGGTCCATCCCACAGGGCACAGACAGCAGGTCCATGCCATGTGGATCCTGTGTCCTTGGCAGGTTAACATCCTAATGTACAACAGGGTCTAATATCCACTGCATTTCCTCCTCACTCATGGTTTGAAATGAGTCAATGGAATAGGCTGTTAAGTAAATTTTACAAGCAGACGTAAAGTAAACTCAACTAAAGAGCATTAGTTATAGTTACTAACCTGTTTAGTGCAAATGTTTCCTACATTCTTTAAAGTCAGCTCAACTGGTCACGTTTTTACAGTGCAATAAAGTATAAAAACACCTCGTCAGATTTAACTTTGAGGTTTTGCAGATTGTTGTCCTGAAACAGCTGAAAGCTTTAAGCTGGACTGATGCAAAATGTTGATTTGAGAACAATCAAATTTTTAAGTTCATTTGACTTCATCAACTTCATTTCACAAAACTTTATTTATTTAGGTGTGACCAATTGAAGCAATAATTTAAGTTGGTCCAACTGTTTTCTTTTTTCAGTGTAGTTTTTTTTCCTTTTTGAAATGAAAACAAATGAATAAATATCCGTTTGTTTTTCAATCTCCTGTTTGTTAAAATAGATTAAATAACGAGTTGATTTACAGACCACAGGCTGATTTTGATTTGATTATTTAACTTCTCTGATCATTGTGACCTGGAAGAAGTAGCTTTGACATACTTAGCTCTGTGTTTTGGTGGCAAAAATCAATGTAGATTGCACTCTTTGACAACCGCCATGGCCTCATAACTGACATACAGGTTTTTTTCCTTAAAGCACAAAAATAAATTGGTCTTCCAATCTTTCTTAAACAGCCTTCATCTGCATCAACTTTTCTCTTCCAGGAAATCATCCTCAATTCCACTAGTTCAGAAAATGGCACCTATGTGAAAACGCTGGGATCTAGTGGCGGTTGCCATCACTTTGCGGGTAACATAATCAAAAAGTATTATTGGAAACACAGGTTATATGTAATATAAGACAATCAGACCTCTTAAGCCCTCGTGGGCCACATCAAATGTCTTAGCAGGCCACATTTGGCCCGTGGGCTTTGAGTTTGGCACATATGGCATACATGAAGCCAGCTTGATGGTAGTTTGATGCGCGATAATGGACAGCTATGTTTGATTCAAAGGAGCTAAATGAGCAACCCTTAAAGAGGACATATCATGCTGATCCCTGATTTAATACTTACATATAATACATTTGAAAACAAGACCTTTCACCCCCTGAATTTTCAAAAAATGAGATATTGTATTTTTTCTGATATCCTAGAACGAGATTTGATGCCTCTGAAAATAGGTCATTGCGAGATGACTGCGAGATTTCAAACACCATGAGGACGCGAGGATCCTTTCTTTTTATTGGAGTAATCTGATAAAGCAGCTCCTCCTCTGTGATGTCAGTTAGTCACACAACCGCCACCGAGGGATACACCCACCAAGAGCCAAGTATCCCCCCTCAGATGCTGGATGCAGGGACTCTGCTCTGCTGAGCAGCTCGGCTTTACATGCTGAATTAGCAGTTAAAACACTGTAGTTTTAGCAGACGTCGTAACACTTGTGAGACTGTGATATTTGCATGCTTGTTCTGACATGCACTGTGAACCTGGACCACAATAATGCTGCAGTAATAACATAGTAAGGAACTGACGGTAGAGGCGATCTTTAGACTACACTTTCAGCATGATGGATAAAACAGACAGAGAAAAGTGAAGGAGCAGGATGGAGCCCTGTTATAGAAATAGTTTATTGATGAAGTCTGCCTATATTTCCACGTATAAACTATACATGTTACAGTACCGGTTTGACTCACCACACTGAAGCGTCCTGAGATGATCTGTGTCCAGGTGGATTTTCTTCCTCCTGAGCTACAGAACCGTCCGGGTCTGACTCGGGGTCCAATACAAAAGGACGTATCCTACTCTCTGCCATTTTATTACTGCTGTCAATGCCTTACGGTGAGGTTTTGGCAAACAGCAAACTCGCTCGGTCTGCTCCATTCAATATGGCGATTTTGTAAATACTGCCATGCTGCAAAAACCGCCCCCTGGCTCTACCCCCTCCGCCCCTCTGATAAAACTGACCAATCAGAGCACAAAGGGCTGTGACGTTGCGAGGTTACTGGAGGTCGTTCTCCAAACAGAGCGTTTCAACGAGATCTTCAGAATGGCCTAAAATGAGGATATTGAGAACGCTATTGTGGGGCAATGAGGGAACTAAATGACTTGTACTGAGAGCACTTATGGCCTATTTTAGAATGAAATTAACTTATCCAAGACCCAAGCAAGTGTGCTGAGGGTGCTGCAGCGCCCCCTGGCAGCTGTGGGTGGATTGTTTGTTCGGATTGCAGTGTCCTGCCACTACAGTTCTTTGCATCATGTTGAGTTTTCTTCCTTCAGTTAATGAAGTGATAGCTGGTCTTGATTTGGCAGCAGTGTATTAAGGCTTTAGTTACAAGTACCAGGTTTGTCCAATAGGAAGTTGTTTTATTGAAAAAGCACTGGAGCTCACCTTTGGCGGACATGCATGACTCACATGAAGCTCCAACCTAACATTTTTTAACCACTTTGAAATATATTCTTCTTCTTTTTCAACTGTAAAACACTCATTCAAAGGCTTCATGGATACTTTAATCAAGCTGAGTCTCAGCACGATGACGCTATGAATATCAAAAAATAATCTGTGATGGATCTTCCGACAAAACATTGAAAAAAGTGACTGTCAGGGAATTCACACATGGAATATTCTAGTGTGAGCAGTGTTTGTTAGGACAATACCAAATAATTATCCGTTATATGCACATTTTAGAGCAGAGTATGAATATCAATTGAAGGAATGATACACAGATTCATGTGCTCATGAGATACAGAAACACATTCAAAGCTCAGGATGTTGATCTGATAACTCAGTTTTATAACAGATTTCAAGTTGAAGCTTGAGTCACTTATGTTAAACATCTGAGTGAGGACAGAAGAGTCTAAAGGGACTAAGAACTCGTTTTCATCCAGAGATCATTTCAGACAAACACACACTTTATTTTACCCAGACATAAAGGACGCTCAGAGCAGGGCTGTGTGTTTTACACTCCTCACTCTTGAACTCCTTGAAGTTTTGCAGAGACAGCAGGAAGAAAAGGTCGAAAACATTGAGATTCCTGCAGTTTAGTCAGCACTTCTGCTGCAGCAGACACATTAGTTTTAAGTGGTTTAAGACTGGGCACTTCACGGCGTTTATCAAGTGCAATTACAGCAGAGCAGCCCGTGGTTAGGTGATCGTATGCTCTGTGAGAGCCGGCTCTTGTTGACTTCCTTCTAATGTCTATTTTTGGCAATTAGTTTGAAATCAAAAGAATCAATGGAAAGGAGCATCCATCTGGGCCGCGGTGCGGGACGTAAAATCAATAGCCTTCAAAATGGTAGTGAAAGGGGACATGAAAAAGGCCATTTACATTCCTGACTCCTCTCTGTCAGAGTGTGACAGTCAGAGAGCCCGGACGTCTCTGTCCTTTCATACAGATACAAAAAGCTGCGCCTGCAGAGGCAGAGGCTCTCTGCTCACAGGTGTCAGCATTAAGGAGAGGCTTGAATTGATTGTGCATTGAGGTGCGACTGACAGAACTTAAATGTATCCTCCCTAGGTGTCTATGATGGCTGCATCCCATTTTGTCAGCGCACTCGGTTTGGCTGTGGCTGCCAGAGGCGGCAGCGGCGACAGCGCCAGCTTTCTCTGTCTCCTTGTCCTGATTTAAGCAGACGTGTTGCAGAGGATCATGGGATACCCTGGCTGAAGGGTCCCGGGCTGATTGCTGGTCTCTGGGGTTTGATTGGTCCTGCTTCTCTCATCACAATGGGACTAAATTCGTGGGACGGTCACATAACAGAGGCGGATTGACCGTATTGTCCAGAGGACGGTCACCAAAGCAGAGGAAGAATGAGCTCCTGTGATTTGGAGTCAGCAGAGAACGCACCCTGATTGTCCCGACTCTGGATCCTTCTCCAGTCCCCATAAATCTTTCTTTCAATTCTTTCTTTGGCTGCGATTGAGCCTGAACCCCTCCCTGACTATGTTAATAATGCATCTCTGGGGCCTCACGGAGCCTGATTCTCCTGGTGTTTTTCTCATGAATCAGTGACCCTGCAAACAAAACTCTGTCTATGATCATCCTCCAGATGGGACGGTTTGGGTTTACCTTCAGGATCCTCGTAATCCTGGACCCATACGTTCTGCCTAGAGATGCATCATCCAGCACAGGAACAGACTTGGTTTAAGTCTTCAGGTTGTGTTGACAGTCTGAGAAAGCTTTGGAGTAATTTTTATCTGTTTTCAGGAAAGTGTCCCATGAAGAGAGTAAATAATACCACTGAATCATGAAACAGCAGCACAGAAGCTTTTAAAAGTGACAAGCATAAGCTGCATTCAGTGACTGCTTTTTAGTTCTACCAAGCCAGGGGTCTGCAGCCTTTACTCTCCTAGGAGCCACTTTGCCTCAGCTCACCTGGATTAAAGTCACACACGACCAATGCAACCTACTTTATCTTAACAATAAAAACAATAAACTGTATAAAATTCTATACGCATTAAAATCCAGTGAATAATTCTCAATACAAAAACAAATTTGAATTTGTAAATCTTTAGATGTAATGTCTTACTTTTTTTTTTATTTGCAAACACTTCAAAAGTTTTGAAATCTTAAAGGTTACAAAAGTTCAGAAATGTTAAAATGTTTAGAATTTGCAAAGATTATGATATTTTTTTTAAAAGTTAAAAAAATGCAAAATTAAGAAAGTTGAAATTAAATCAATTTGCAAAATAAAAGAAAAAAAATAAACCTCAAAAAGTTGCAGAATTTCTTTTTTTTTCATGAAGTTGCAAAAGTTTGCAAAAACTCATAAAATTTGCAACAATTTTGACATTTCAAAAGAATGCAAAAATTTTAATTTCAAAAAGCAGCAAAAAATTTTCAAAATTGCAACGTGATAAATTTCCAAAATTTGAAAGAACATTTAATTTTGACGGCCTATACAGATGATAAAGCATAACAATTTTGTTGTTGTTTGCTTATGTCATGCAACATATCAAGCATGTATATTAAGCTGAAAGTTCTTCAGTTAAATGAATTCATCCACACAGAATTAAAATCTGTATTTTCTTCCAGATCTGTCTTTTTGTAGATCTAGTTTTCTTACCAGCACTATGCCAGACTAGGATGTCTGTAAAGCATCTCTGTCCTCAGTACAAGTCATTTAGTTCCTTCATTGTCCCACAATAGCATTCTCAATATCCTCATTTTAGACCATTCTGAAGATCTCGTTGAAACGCTCCGTTTCCAGAATGACCTCCAGTAACCTTGCAACGTCACTTTGTGCTCTGATTGGTCAGTTCTATCAGAGGGGCGGAGGGGGTAGAGCCAGGGGGCGGTTTTTGCAGCATGGCAGTATTTACAAAATCACCACACTGAATGGGGCAGACCGAGCGAGTTTGCTGTTTGCCAAAACTTCACCGTAAAGCATTGATAGCACTAAAAAAATGGCAGAGTGTAGGAGACGTCCTTTTGTATTGGACCCCGAGTCAGACCCAGTCGGTTCTGCAGCTCAGGAGGAAGAAAATCCACCTGGACACAGGTCATCTCAGGACGCTTCAGTGTGGTGAGTCAAAGCGGTACTGTAACATGTAGAGTTTATACGTGGAAATATAGGCAGATTTCACCAATAAACTATTTCTATAACAGGGCTCCATCCTGCTCCTTCACTTTTCTCTGTCTGTTTTATCCATCATGCTGAAAGTGTAGTCTAAAGATCGCCTCTACCGTCAGTTCCTTACTATGTTATTACTGCAGCATTATTATGGTCCAGGTTCACAGTGCATGTCAGAACAAGCATGCAAATATCACAGTCTCAAAAGTATTACGACGTCTGCTAAAACTGCAGTGTTTTAACTGCTAATTCAACATGTAAAGCCGAGCTGCTCAGCAGAGCAGAGTCCCTGCATCCAGCATCTGAGGGGGGATACTCGGCTCTTGGTGGGTGTATCCCTTGGTGGGGGTTGTGTGACTAACTGACATCACAGAGGTGGAGCTGCTTTCTCAGATTGCTGATAAAAAGAAAGGATCCTCTTGTCGTCACAAAAGTGGAAATCTCGCGTCCTCTTGTTTTCAAATTTATTATATTATATGTAAGTATTAAATCAGGCATCAGCATGATATGTCCCCTTTAAAGCTCCAAGGAGTCACTGCAAAGGAGTCAAAGGGCTGCGTAAGGGTCCAGAGCCGCAGGTTGAAGATCCTTGTACCAAGCCAACAGGTGACCAGACTGCACCCTGGTCAGCCTCAGGGACCTGGGAGCAGCAGGAGAGTTCATCCAGACACGGCTAGAATAAATACCCACCGGATGACACACCTGACATGACCAGGAGATCCCACTGGAGATGTTTTCAGTGGATGATCCTCCATGAAGACATCCTTACCACTCGGCGCAACGTTCCCACAGCTTCCTGGAAACACATCAAGCATGAAGAGTTCAACAAGATCGGTGGAGGTGCCCATCATTCAGTCCTTTTTTTAAGTCTTTGATTCCTATTTCAGAGGATTTCAGTTTTTTGCGCTGTTGTTGTTGTTTGGCGTTAAATGACATACTCAACAGAGAAAATATTAAATCTTGCAGTTTTTCAGCTGGTCATAAGATTTTGATCAGGTGTGAGAGAAGTGAGAACTAAACACATGATTTATTTGGAGTGTTTTGCTGCATACATGAGCGATCCCAGAGAACACAGGCTGAATACGCGTCCTGGTTGAAAACCTGCCCGCGCACAGCACTCGTCTTCATGCAGAGGAGGAATTAGTGCTCTTGAGGTGACATTGGATGCACATTCCTTCCTGCTCCACCTTTCCAATTTCCTCCACCTTCTGCAGCAAAGCAGAGTTAATGAATTTGTTGGGGGAAACAGAGCAGTAAAATCCATCTCCACCCTTTGTGTGGTCAGAGATCACAATTACAGCGGCTGAGGAACGTCATTTAACCTGCTGCAGACGGGAGCTTCAGTGGTGTGTAATCAAAGAGCAGATCTGCAGGGACAGGATGTGGTTCTGTGGAGCAGGAGCCCTGCTTTTAATCAGTGCTGCTGCCACTCTTTGTGCAGGCTGATCACTGCCCTATTTGACAGTTTGTGTCTGCAGAATTAAAAGCAGACGTGATTTGCATGTGACATTGAAGGTTTTAGTGCTTCACATTGAATCCTGCTGGAATTAGCATGCAGACAGACCCTGCGTACGCACGCCGCTGCTCTGAGAGGTTCAAACCGCTGCTTTGTATCAGGGCAGGAGGTTATGTAGAGACTGGAGCCGGCCCTCTCCTCATCACACACACTCACCTCCCTCTTTTGTGCTCCACAATTGATGCACTCAATAGTACAGTAGGCTTTCTTTTAATCTTAGTGAATTGATGCGGCTGCTTTTTGTCCACCTCGGCTTCAGGTTCAGAATGGCTGCTTTCAGCTGGAGGTGCTCTTTTGATATCAATGAATCTTATAACAGCCCCTCAATAAAAGTACAACCTCCAAGATGTGTAACATCAGAGTTTCTCTTTCTCTCTGCAGAATAATCACGTCACATTTCTGGAGTCGCTGAATTGAGAAAACGTTATCTCCTTCTCCCACGATCAATCCTCGGTCCAAAGCTGCATTCAGACACCTTTTATACCCCGGCTCGATATGATGCTCTCACTCTCAATCAATTTGGTGCCTCAGAAGTTCACTCCACTCCTCAAAAAGGTAAAAGTCTCCTGGACAGCCAGGGTAATCTGAAAGCTTCTCTGTGGCCTTTTCACCTCTGTGCTGTCTGTAATGCAGACGGGGATTCTCTCAGGTGTGGGAACAAAGACAGATTTTCAAAGGAGAGGCTTTTGGCAAAGTGCTTTTGAAAGTGACTCGCTCCTTGAAGGACCTTTTCTGGCCTTTTTCTGCTCAGGGTTTCTGCACCTGGGAAACCTGCCTGTCATATGCCTGGTATTGTTTCTCACAGAGAGCAGTGAGGAGCTGATATCCTGGATCAAACATGTAAAGACCGCACACTGACTGAAGAGCTGCTTTCATACACATCACTGATGTAAACTCTTTTTCTGATTGTTTAACCCTGATTGGGCTAAAACATGTCTTACTGAGAATGTACGAAGAAAACATGAGGAGTGTCTTCTTTTAAGCACCAGAATGGATAGAAACCAGTGGGGTTTACCAACAGTTGGTGTCAAAGTGCCCTGTTGGTAGCCAAAACTTGTGCTAAAGTGGCCTACCAGGGTTATAGTGTGCTAACCGCCCTCATAGGAGCCAAAACTCAAGCTAAAGTCCTCTTGGGGGGCAAAATACACCCTAAAGGTCCCTCTTTGGAGCCAAAATGAGTGCTAACATGCTTTCCCGGTTGGAAAAACACACGACACTGCCCTCATGGGTGGCAAAAATGTGAGTCAATGTGTCTTTGAAAAACGTGCAGAATTTAGCGCCCACTTTGTGTCGACACCACGCTGTATGTGCCGTTTTTTTCCTCATCTGCCCTTCAAACAGTCTGTGAACACCACTGATGAAACGTGATGAGAGTAAAGCTAAACTGGTTTGCAGCCGACACAACACAGCTCAGGACTGATGGATGTCCGGCAAGTTGAAACACTGAGCTGTCCAAACAGGTTTCATTTCAGAACCTGAATCAGAAACACTTTATTGATCCCAGAGGGGAATTTACGCCCATCTTTACCAAACTTTATCCTTGCAGCCCCCAGCTGAAACAGCTGCACAGGGAGTCAGGGTGAGCTGATGTGTGTGTGCAAACAGGTGTGACAACAGTTTGATCCTGTAAATAAACCTGTCAGAGCGACGTGATGATGCTCTGAGGCTGAGGAAGCAGAAGAGGTAGAATCAGTTTAGAATGAGGATACTGAAGGTGTCTGCTCCTGGCTCTGAGGTTATCTTCTTCTCTTCCTCTCCCTCAGCCAGAGCACTGTCCCCTCAAGCTTAAAGACCACTGCCATTGCCCCCCTGAGCCAGTAGAACTTTCTTCAGTCATCATGAAGTGTTTTGGAAGTGTTGCACTAGCCCACATCCAGAGCAACACACCAGAACCCCTCTAGTCTGCCATCCGGCCCAGCAGATCCACCTCAGAACCCATTACATGTGCAATCCATTGTTTTCTCTCACACTTTGAAAACAAAGACACAGACACATAAACTCACCCACAAACAGTCCACTCTTGGTCTGGACCCTTTTTGACTGGCTCCTGGACTTCTGGACTGGCAGGCCCCAGACTGTCAGGACTAGTAACAGGACTACAGCCAGCATTACTACAAACATTGGCACTCCACAGGGATGTGTCCTTAGCCCTATCGTCTACACCCAGGTCCTCTATGAATGTGTCACCTCCAACACAGACAACATCCTCCTGAAAACCACAAATGGCACCACAGTGATGGGACGTATCACTGGCAGAGACAAAGCTTCCAATGTGGCATTTGTAAGCTCTATTGGCCATGTCCGTGACTAGCAGAGTAACTCTGCCCTCTGGTTTTCCCTCTGGTGCTGGGTTAGCTCAGCTAGCTTGTCCATCTTATTGGAGATAGATCTTACATTCCCCAAAACCATGTATGGAAGGACAGGTCGGTGTCGTCTCTTCTTAGTTCACATCACAGCACCAGCGCGTAGTCCTCACCTCTTCCTCCTCAGCTCACAGAGAACACCAGCCCCAGCACCAGTTAGCATTGACATGCTACAGGCTGCTAACACCTGAAATCATGTGTATAAACAATACAACCACAGTTACATATAGGATCTCTGGACACACAGGAGCACAAAACATTAAAAAGCACCACTGCAGGCACAACCAGTTTGATGTCAATAATCAACAAATGAGACATGAAAAGTAACAACAGACTTCAAATAGAAAGAGAGCAAAACAAACAAAATAAAAGAAAAAAAAAAAGAAGAGCAAGCTGCTGCAACAGGCAGCCACTCATTTGGGGCCTAGCAGAGGCTAGGGTTAGATAGAGACTATTTGGTTCTTTTGGCGCTGTCGGCAGGAGCTAACCTGATACGCCAGACGAACAGTTTCATATATCCGCCATGGAAATATTTCACTAGTCCATCTGGGTAGCAGCTATTCAGATTTTTTTCAGAGGCAGAACCTTCAAAAAAAATCAGCAGCTGGTGATGGGATGACCGGTCTGGCACAGACCAATCCACATCAAGCCATGGTATGACGTAGCTTATGTGCGCCTCTGCTGAGAAACAATAGACAAACAGTTACAGGAACAGGAGAAACAGCTGTGATAATGGCGTGTGACAACTGCTGCCATTTTTGTCAAGTTAACTTAAGCATCAAAGGAATGCTGACAAGAATGAAAGTCTGCTGACGTTACATCTGCTCGTCACTTCCACTGCTCCCGCAGCTTCCACAGCTCTACCTCTCTTCCCTGATTGGGCCGGTCAGAATTCAGCGATCTGCAGGATTTCAGAAACTGGATCAGGCAGGTCCATCTGCTCTGCAAGGTTGGGCGGGGGACAAGTTGTTGTATTATTTTTCAAGGGACATCCAAGAAACTCTGTAACTGTACAGCAGCACATACTCAGGAATGTCTAGCAGTTTAAACTTAGCTGACAGTTGTCACTGCCCCCTCAGCTTTGGGGTAGCAGAAAACAGAATCATTAATAAAAGAATGACAGTTGACCACATTGCTTTCAATGTCTTCAAGAGTACATGGGACAAAACTGGACACTGCCCAATGGATCAGCTTGGGCAGGTTAATCCTGAGTGACAAACATTTATTTTGTCTCTTTTCTCTTCGTCTTTTCTCTCCCTCTTTTCTTTGAATTAAATGAAATGAGAGAAGCCAGATATTTACTCAGTATCAGATGTTAAGGCTGTTTATTGTTTAATTGTAAGATGTGCATCAAACTTCCAGCTGCCGTCAGGTTAACTTTCCATTATGACAAACGGCTTTAATCTGACATCAGATGTGACGGGACAGTTAATATAGATATAAATGTATATGCTGGTTCAGACGGTTACATTAAATAGTGATTGCTGTGATTGTTAATTGCATCAAAATGTGCCTGACACTCTGGAAACCTGCCTCTGAGGCTTTGATGACATGTGTGCACATGTGCGTCTGTCACTAAATTACAGCTGCGTGGGGTGCGCTCCGCCTTGCGCCGAGGATAGACCAGGTTGGAGCTGGCGAGCTTTCAGCACACTTTTTTGGCACGAAATTGTCACTGCGCCAACATGAATCTGCTGACACCTCCCCCTGGTGCGCCGTCAACTCCCCCTGGCGCGCCGTCACACCCATCTCTGCGCAGACGGTCTACCAAATTGGCAGCGCACGGCGGTGCGCCGCACGAAATTAGCACTGCGCAGGGTGCGCCAGGCTTGCACCCCCTGCGCTGCGCCATGAAATTAGAGCCCTTAATCTGACTGACAAATGAAGACATGATCACGTTACACTAGTCTCCCTCCTGAAGTGTTGGCTGACATACAAGTCCAGGGCCAGCTATGACCGAACTAACATGGAAACATCTGAGCCTGCTCCAGTGCAAGATGCAACAGGAGTTGCTATAGTGAACTTCAAACTGACAACCAATGCACATCTTCCAAAGGTGGAGCCAAGGCAGACAGCTTCTTTTGCTCAGAAAAGAACAGCCAATCAACACGTTGTATTGGGGAAAGGAATGCCTTGCAGGTTATCTGGAACGCCGTACACCAGTATATCCAGTATATAACACAAGCTGCATCACCCCTGCAGGAGGGGGGGGGGGGGGGGGGGGGGGGGGGGGGTAGTTGATTTCCTGCAGACCTGTCAACTCACTTTGTTCAAGATGTCATGTTTGAATCTTGTTTTCTGGACTCCTTGGTTGATTGGACTTTTCTTCCCCAATAGTCTAATGTCAAGGTATTGAAAAAAAAAAAGACACCCGCCTCTCCATGAAGCTTGTCAGCAGATGAAGCATAAAGAGCTCTAAAATGTCCTGGTTAATGCCTGTGTTACTCTGGACTTCAGAAACCACATTGGACCCCCAGCAGCAGAGTACATGGTCCCCCAAACCATCAGTGACTGTGGAGACTTTCACCTGGGAAGAGGACTCTGGACCACAGTTCCTAGGGGTGTTGTGTTTCACTAGACTGGTCTGAGTCAAAAAGATCCGTAGAGAGCAGTATATAGACGATGGTTTCAGCTGTCTACACTTTATTTCTGCCGAGATGGATGAAAAAACAACCAAACAGGTAAAAACAAGGTCTGTGTTTACATCTTCAACATGTATGTGAGGACCGTCCGTTCTCATGGAGAGCTGAATCCTCTTGTTTTGTCATGCTTGGCTTGATCATTTATAAACTGAATATCACTTTTTCAGTCATTGAATTTATTAATAATCATTACACAGGACTGATCTTAAGTTATAGAAGCTGCGATAAGAAGCTGCACACTCTGCTGTTAGCGTCCAGAGGGGAATATATATTTTATAAAATGCACAGAAAGCATTTATCTAATCACGTCTGGAATCACTGTCTGAGCTATAGAATCAATATCTGTGTTTTAAAGCCCACACCTTATCCTGCCACTTTCACATTAACCTCCCATTAACCATTACACAGAGCTCTTAATTGAAGCCCAGTCAATAATGTTAATCTGAGAGAGGCTTTGGCTGGGCTCTCAGAGCCATGTGTATTCATGTTATGGTAAAGTATGGATCTGAGGGCCGGTGCAGAGAGGAGTACTTCACTCTGACGTGAGTTATGCCTCTGAATGTGTTCCTGTGCCCCGAGCTGAGGGAGAGGTCAGCGCCTTCCAGGACAGTGATACCTCAGTGATGGGATCCCCTCTGTCTCCCCCTAACCCCTGGCTCTAATCAGGCCCTGTGGAGTACTACGAATGGTGAGCATAAGTGAACATTAGCTCCCTGATGATTTCTGGCCAGCCGGCCTGGATTCTACAGGTCAACACTTATGTCACTTAAAGGGGAAAAATGAGACGGCTGCTGCTCTCTGATCTCTCTTAAATGATAATAGAGGTGAGGAATCATTATCAGTCTGTGAGGAGAGGGACTCACTGAGAGGAGCTGAGATTTATCATCTCCACCCTCACCTTGAGTCAGGGAGAGAGTACGCTGCTGCTGCAGGACTGGAGAGGAAGTCTGACAGAGGGGGGCACCCGCTGAATAATGATTAAAACCTAAAGAGACTATACCCCTTTGAGTCAGTGCAGAATCTGAGGTGTGAGATCCTGTACCAGCTGAAACTGTTCATGAGAAAGAGCTGATCACTAGAGAGATCTGAGGTCTAATGGCTGAAACACACCAGAAGCATCTGCAGTGCATCTCCGCTCTGTTATGGCAACGGATCAGATAGGTTTCCATTCAAGTGAGCCATTCAACGAGCCCAGAGCCTCCCAGAGATCCATGGTCAATCACTTGAATGAGACGTTAAGATCGGAGGTTAGCCTGACTGATAGAGGAAAGAGGGAAACAGTCTAAAGCCCTGTTTCCACCAAGTGGTTCAGTTTAGTTTGTCTCTGTACGGCACACAGTTTTCGGCATTTTCTTTGACTAAAACCAGGACAGGTCCCCAAATTACAAACCTGTACCGTCCTATGTTTTGGTACCCTTCTGTTGGGGTGTCAGACATACTGATCTGACTCCAGAAGGTGGAGCTAGGAACACTGCAGTCCATTGATTGGTGGAAAGAATCATCACTTCCTGTGTGATACAAACAAATAAATAGCAATAACCCTGTCATGTTTAAATCTCCAGTCCATTTCCTGGAGAAAACTTCCCGTTTGTTTGGAATATGGTGTCACCAAACGGCGTTGGAGTTACTGGATTTATAAGTGGGGTACACTGTGTCACGCTATCATGTAGGTGATGTAGCTATCAGCATCCGGCTTACATGTCGCCCACCAAGAAGGGCACAGTTGGCTGTGGAAACACAAACAGGATCAGGATTTATTGATCCAACCCGTACCAAACTGAACTCATCCAAACTGGGCCACCTGGTGGAAACAGGGCTTGAAGCATTCTAAATCTGGTTCAGACCTGATCCAGTTCTAACCATAAGCTTTATCAAAAAGGAAAGTTTTAAGTCTACTCTTAAAGTAGAGACCCTGTCTGCCCCACAGACCTCATCCTGTGGGTGATTCCAAAGAAGAGGAGCCTGATGACTAAAGGCTCAACCTCCCAGACTACTTTTAGGGACCCAAGGAACAACAAGCAGACCTGGTGCTGAGAACGCAGTGACCTAGACGGATAATACTGAACAGTGAGCTCTTTAAAGGATAAGTTCAGTTTATACAGCTTTTACATAACAAAATACTCACCCAGAAGGTTTTCCTGATCCAAGCAGTGCTTTGGGAGATATTTAGATCCAAAATCGTGCAGCGGACGTCCGTATAATGGGATCCATCGGGGCATAGATAGGCTCCTAAAACTGCATTAATCGTCCAAAAACTCCGATAAAAACTCACCGATATTCCATCATGGTCCGCTTAAAAATTAGTCCTCTGTTGCAGTCTGTGTCACTCCAGACAGCGCTGTGTGGCTGTAATGACCTCTGAACTGACGAAGACTTTGTTTACATTTGTCCCTCAAAGAAAGGAGTCAGCTCTCCAGAAAGTACTGCGCATGCCCAGTCAGCTCTCCAGAGAGTACTGCTTTTACAATGTAAAAGCTGTATAAACCGAACTTATCCTTTAAGATACGATGGCCCGATGCCATTAAGAGCCTTGTAAGTCAGAAGAAGAATTTTAAACTCAATCCTAGATTTTTTAGGTAACCAGTGTAGAGACGCTAACACTGGAGAGATGTGCTCTCTCCTCCCAGTCCAAGTTGGTACCTGAGCTGCAGCATTCTGAACCAGCTGAAGAGTCCTCATAAACTTATTGGGACAGCTGGATAAAAGAGAGTTGCAAAAGTCCAGCCTAGAAGAAACGAAAGCATGGACTAGTTTCACAGCATCGCTCTGAGACAAGATGTGTCTGATTTTCTTGATATAACGAAGATGAAAAAATGCCGTCCTTGAGACCTGTTTGGTGTAAGAGTTAAAGGACAGGTCCTAATCCAAAAGAACTCCCAGATTCCTGATAGTGGTTGATGTCGTCCAAGGTGGTGATGTCGTTCAAGAAAGCCTCTCTGAAATATTGACGTCCAAGAACAATGACTTCAGTCGTCTCTGAGTTCAGCAGGAAGAAGTTTCTGCTCATCCAGGTCCTTACGTCTTTGAGGCAAGCTTCAAGTTTAGATAAGCGGTTGGTTTCTTCTGGCTTCATTGACAAGTAAAGCTGAGTGTCATCTGCATAGCAGTGAAAGTTTATGGAGTGTTTCTTCATTATAGTACCAAGAGGAAGCAAATACAAGATGAAAAGAATCGGTCCGAGCACTGAACCTTGAGGAACTCTATAACGCACCCTGATGTGCACAGAAGATACGTTGTTCACACGAACAAACTGATGTCGAACCGAAAGATACAATCCAAGCTAAGCAAGCTTAAGCCTAAAATACCAAGAACATTATTTAATCTCTACAGGAGGATGCGATGATCAATAGCGTCAACAGTGGCACTAAGTTAGAGCAACGTAAGCACAGAAAGAAGACCACTGTCCAAAGCCAAAAGTAGATTGTTGGTTACTTTCAGCAGCGCAGTCTCAGTGCTGTGGTGGGCTCTGAACCCAGACTGAAAGACCTCAAAGAGACTTTTGCTATGAAGAAAGTCACAGAGATGACTCGTGACAACTTCTCCAAGACTTTAGAAATAAAAGAGAGGTTTGACATCGGTCTGTAGTGGACCAAAGAGCCTGAATCAAATGTTGGTGAAAATAAAGAAAGTTTTCTTGGTATTACAAGACCTGCTTTAGCTTGGCTTGAATCGTATCTTTTGGATCAGCATAATTTTGTTCATGTGAAAAATAATCCTCTGTGCACACCAGAGTGCAGTATGGAGTTCCTCAAGGTTCAGTGCTTGGACCAATTCTTTTCATCTTGTTTTTGCTTCCTCTTGGCACTTTAATGAGGAAACACTTCATAGACTTTCACTTCTATGTAGATGACACTCAGCTTTGCTGATGAAGCTATAAGAAACCAGCTGCTTATTTCTGCAGGAGGATGTGATGATCATCAGTGTTAGAGGAGGACTAAGATGCAGCAACATAAGGACACAGGGGGGACCACGATAAAGACCAAGTGTTGGTGAAAATAAAGGACTACTTAATCTTGTGTCTGTGTATCAAATCAAAAGCAGCCATATTAAAGTGTGTGTGGTGTTTTCTAATGTAAAAGCATACCTGGTGCTTGCCTGAGCTGATCCTGATTGACGGACTGTGCAGCCGAGCTCGGGGCAGAGGGTGGATTTGTTTCAGAATATGTTAGGGGATACAGTGCACAGACTCTCTCGTCTGTGGTGTCGTTTAAATGCAGATAAACGCTTTTATTTTTGCCTCCCTGAGATCTTATTTCATCAGAGGGAAAAAGTTTGGCAGTATGATTCATCACAATTCCCCCAAAAGCAGCCTGCATGAAAGATTTAACATGCAATTACTGTCAGACAGCAGGAGGAAATGGCTTCAGCCTGCTGAGGGCTCTGTGACAGGTGCATTGTGGGAGAAGTGATTCTTACATGGGGGGTAAGTGAATTGTCATTACCTGTCTGTTTCTTATGACACTTGGCTGGGTGCCATCTGATTTGTTACAGGAGTTTCTGGATTGTTCCGTCGCCCTCGCTCCGAGCGAGCGGCCGACTCTCCAGATTAGCGTGAGGAAGATACGAGCCTCCTCTTCACAGGTCAAGAGCTCAGCCACTCAGAGGTCACACATCAGTCAAGCATGCTGTGGGCTCTGTGAGGCTGAGCGGCTAATACACCGGTGTGACATGTTTGCTTTCCTGTCCATGTGCTTATTCAAACATCACAAGACAGACGGGTGGACGCGCAGAGAGGGAGAGCAAGAAGAGGACGGCGGCGAGGCTCAGACTGCCCGTCGATTCATCGTAAAAACAACGGCGACAGGAATCAATACGGTACAATATATATTCTCTCCATTAGCTTGATTAAAAAGAGGGATGGATGACGGCCCAGAGCGCAACATCTTTATTCTATGGATTATACGGGTTAAAGGCTGTGGCTGTTAGGAGCCCAGATTAAGAGGAGAGAAGAGAAGAGGAGAGGAGAGAAGAGAAGCAAGAGGAGGGGAGAGAAGGAGGGGTTAGGAGGAGTGGGTAGAGAAGGAGAGGGGAAAAAGAGATGAGGACAAGGAGAGAAGAAGAGCAGGGAGGAGAGGAAACAAGGGCAGGAAAGAGAGAAGGTGATAAAAGGAAGGAGAGGAAACAAGAGGAGAGGAAAGAAGAGGAGAGGTGAGGAAACAAGAGGACAGGAGAGAAAACCAGACGAAAGGCGGGGGAAACAAGAGGAAAAGAAACAAGAGGAGAGGAGAGGAGAGGAGAGGAGAGCAGAGGAGAGGAGAGGAGAGAAAACGAGAGGGTCTAGCAAAACTGTGAGAACACCTCACAGTCCCGGAACGCCTCAAACACACTGGATACATGGTTAGTAAGGCTTCTCTCAGTTACGTAATGACTGCATTTGACGACTCACACACACTGTCCATTACATTGATAAGTCCCTCTTTATTCCTGTTGGGCTGTTAAACCTCAAACCTTCTGATTCCTGGTCTGTCTCACTATATCTATCTGTTGTTGTTGTAGTTCAGATAAAATCCATTAGGTTTTGACACTGATTGTTTTATTTTGCAAGTCACTGGCTGTTTGTAAGTAGTTTCTGTGCCAGACTTCCTGTTCCACTCGATTGTCCCTGCCCTGAATGTATGCGTCACAGCTCTCGCTCAGGCAGAAATAGCTGATCCAGCATAAGTTGATGGATTGACATGAACGGAAACCTATCTGATCTATTTGCCATGACGAAGCAGAGACACGTGTGGGGTGATTCAGCCGTGAGCTAGCAAAAACTTCCTGGACAGACACATGAGGTCACTTCTCTGAGTGTCCACTAGAGTCTGTGTTCATCAGTGAGACAGTCCCATAGAGCTCCATGTTAAACATGTTTACAGCCTGTTTCTGTTGATCAGATGGCGGGGTTTTAGAGTTTATGAGACAAAGTTTTCTCAAAGTCAGGCTGCGTCCTCAGTCATCAGCAGAAATGAAGGTGGCAGCCTACAGAGCAGCTGTTTGACCAGAAACACCCCCCCCCCCTGTTGGACTGAGTCTGTCTGCTGCTGACTCAGGTAAACAGGTCGGATGTTCAGTGTCTGGCCTCTGTCCACTGCGACCCACAGAGAGACCAGAGTCTTTCACTCCCCTGACAAAAGTGTTGAGACTCTTTTCATTCAGGCCTGAAACCTGATCTGAGGACAGACTTAAGTCCCCAAACATGGGGACGCTCTATGAAAGTGTTCCTGCTCCACGTCTGGGGAGGGAAGTGTTGGGACACAACCTGCAAAATATGCATCTGCCCTGTCCCTCTGTATCTCTGGAAAACTCAGTAAATGAATAAAAAGGATGTACATTGGTACTTTTGGACACTGTGGGGTAATGGGGTTATAAATCTGCTCCATGTTCAGCCTCCAGGTCTCACATGTTCTCTCGTCTGTTGAGGCATCTGGGAGTACACCACCAGAATATAAACATAACACAGCTCTCTCTTACTTGCGAACATTCCCGACACAGACCACTCCAAAAAACTTTCTCCACAGTGGCTCACCCGTATCACTTTGCAGATGGAGCAGAGCTGGAGAGATTAACCTGGCTTAATTAGAAATACAATAACCTGCTGGTGACAAAAGTCTGAGGCGTCTGTCAGCGGCAGCAGAGGAGGTGATGACGCAGAGCAGCACAGGGATTCACTCTGGGGGTCTACTCATAACTCTCCATCAGACACAAACACAAAAGCTGAGGGTGGTGCACCTCCTTCAAACGTCTGCTCTGAGCCGCTGAGTCGCAGAGATGAGAGGACGCTGAGCGAGGAACAGCCTGACCCAGAGCAGGGCCTGAGCGTTTCTGTTAGGAGACCCACAGCCACACTGAGAGACAATATGGTCAGACGAGTCAGCATCAAAACTCACGAGACTGAAGGGATGCAAAAGACCTGAGTATAAAAAGCAGATTGTTCACAATCCCACACAGTAGGTACTTAAGCACAGATTTTGGCTCCAAAGAAGGCACATAGGCACACGTTTTGCCCCAAAGAGTGTACTTTATCACACGTCCTGAACCAAAATGGACACTTTAGCACACTTTGTGCTCCAAGTTGGGTGCCTCAGCACTTTTTTTGCTCCAAAATGGACACTTTGGTACACATTTTGTCTCCAAAGAGAACCATTGAGCACATGTTTTGCTGCAAAATGGGCACGTAGAACACAGTTAGCTCCAAAGTGGGCCTTTAACACACACATTGGCCCCAGGGGGCACTGTAGTACACATTTTGCTCAAAAGTGTGCACTTTAGCACGTTTTGCTCTTAACAGGGAACTTAAACACACACCTTGCACCATAGTGGACCATTGAGCAAAAAGTTTTGTGCAGAAGAGGGCACTTCAGCACAAGTTTTGCTTCAAAGTGGGTACTCTAGCATACAGTTAGCTCAAAAGAGGGCACTTTAGCACATAATTGCTCAGATATGGGCACTTAGCACATGTCTGGGGCTAAAGAGGGTACTTAAGCACACATCTTGCACCAAAGTAAACCACTGAGCACATGTTTTGCTCCAAATTGGGCACTTTAGTGTCAATTTTGCTTCAAATGGACATTTTAGCGCATATTCTGGCGCAAAGAGGGCACTTTAGCACGTACTTTGCTCCAAAGTGGGCACTTTAGGACACATTTTGACAGAGCACCTTAGCATACGTTCTGTTTAGAAGAGGGTACTTTAGCACACACTATGGCTCCAAAGTGGGTACTTTGGCACATACTTTGCTCCAAAGTAGGCACTGTAGCACAGTTTTCAACAATTGGCTAAGTTTGCGGGGGGTTCACTGTTGATTCTGAGTCTGACTGTAAACATTAAGTCCCACAGAGGCTTCTCTCTCCCTAGTAGAATTAAGCTGAAACACAAACTTTTTTTTTCTGACATCTCTTCAGTACAACTGTGTAATGAACAGTAACATACGAATTGGATTCATTCGAAATGCTGTGAACATTTTATTTATCTGGAAACCATCGTAGCCACTGGGACCGTTACATCACCACATAACATGGTGTGTGACATTTTTAACTTGATCTTCACCAGTGGGTGACAGATGATTTAGAAAGCCACAACACAAATGCCAAAGCCACATCACAATGGAGGTCAGAAGAGGTTATTTATCCAAAAGGACACAGAATAGTTGCGAAAGTAAGTAAATGATTTTCTTTTCTAACTTCATCTATGATGAATAAAGCTCGTAGGGGTCTGGACTTGTAATATCCTTCATAATGTTTATATTTCTTTATTTACCAGAAAAATACGTCATCTTGTGTTTAGCTTTATGAATCAGTAATATCAGCATTAGATTTAGAGTTAAGTTTATCATAGGTAAAAAAAAAAAAAAAAAAAGGAAACCATCATTTGCTAATTTTCACAGCTTTTCTGTGTCCATTAGGATAACTGTCCTAACTTCTGTTGTAGCTGAACTTCTCTTGTGCTGTTGCTTTGCAAATCAGCTGACATCTTCTGGCCACCGTACTTCATTCTAATGAAATAACATCGGGATGCAGACTGGTCCTCAGGAGGAGACAAAAACGACTTTAAAGATGTTTGTTTGTTAAATGAAGGTGGATCCATCCTTTCTGATGCATTCAGGGAAGTCAGGAAATCTAAACCCTGATTGTCTGTAGAGGTTTAGCGTGGAGCACGTCAGTGTCTCAGTGTGAATGTTTGATCCTGACGCAGTGTTAGCTGCTCTTAATGCAGAAAAAGAAAATCCTCCCCACACTATCAACCATGGGATGTCATGACGCTGGATCATTTCCCTCCTGCTGGCGCTCTCCGTACTGTTTCCCAGCAGACACCAGAAAGTGTCCAGGTGTTGCAGGGTCTGCTTCAGCGTGGTTTGATCTGTGGGTCTGTGTGTTAGCAGAGCTCAGTAACCAGGGAGCTGTACTGATGAGTGTACGTGCTGTTTTAACTCCTACAGAGGGAAAAGAAAGCCGCTCTGATGTGTTCTCTGGCTGTTTTTCTGACTGGGTGACAGCAGAGTCTCAGTGGGAGTGTGTAGCAGGTTAATTAGCTGTGGATGTCTCACTCCTCTTTGTTTCCTGCTCCCACTTTATGAATCAGCTTAAATTTAAAGAGCTGGTTGAGAGCAGCTTCAACACACAGCTCTTTTCTCTGATACTCTGGCAGTCAGGGCTGGTGTGGAGAGGGCACGCAGCACAGAGAAAGAGAAAGAGGAAAAACCAGGTGGCGCTGCACTTGAACGTCTCATTATGTTTTCAGGGACACAAAGCAGACAAGGTGGTGAAGACAAGGGGGACAAAGGGAGGCACCTTTATCACTTCACTTCACCTGGAGGGGGCCTGGTGCTGCGGCGGGATGGAAACAGAGCTGCGAGTCACACAGAAGCATCTTTAGTGTGACGCCGTCGGCTGGAACGAAGGAAAACCCTCGTCTCAGCTGGAGGCCGAGGCTTTAAAACACCACTCACCTTCTCCATCATGTGACCTCTGTTATTCCACACACCACCGATGCAGCAACACCCCCTCTGACCCATTTTATTTTTAGTTTAACACTTGCTCTCATCGCCCCCCCTCCTCCGATGGCTGCCCCAGAATCGGGCCCTGACGGAGTGACAGACAATGCTCATTTAAAACACAAAGCACATAGACTCTCATTCAGACTACAGCTGCCCTCTTTCAGAGCGCCGTTCTAAAGCCACTTTCTGTTGTCCCCTGCTCAGGTTTTTCCCCACGGAGGGAAATAAAGCTGCCCCCGCTCGCTGCGACGCTGCGAGGGGGAGAGACGGGCCGGCCTGTGTGAAATAAAGACGCAGAAACGTCTCCGCTGAGAGGACACCTAAGAGCTGCACCTCCAGCTTTGTGCAGGGCAGTTGGCTGGAAAAATGGAGGTGAAGTAGGAGGGGAAAACATCATGCAGGTGGGCGATCTGTCCCCAATGTGTTTATGAGAGAGTCTGTGATAAAGAGGGGGTTGAAGGTCGGGGAGGGTGGGGGGGTTCAGCAGCAAACAGGCCCTGGAGCCTCCAACCACTCCTCTCTCTGAACATTCATGTACTGGTGGTGGATGGTGAGCCAGGCTGGGCCCCTCTGTGGCTCCTGGGGGTGTTCACGTTTTCTGCTCATGTGTTTCAGTGAGAGTTTCCTCTGGTAACTGCTGGAGTTTATAAAGTTTACAGAATCAGAGTGGGCGTTACAAGAAACAGTGATAAAAAAAAAGAGAGAATATTACCACTTTCTCTGCTCTAATTTAAGGTTCGTACACTGCAAAAAAACGAAATCTTTTCAAGTGTTTTTTTCTTATTTTCCGTAGAAAATGTATATTTAGACTCAATATGAGGTAAATTCACCTGGGCAGTTCAGAAAAATGTCTTATTTAAAGGTATTTAAAGACAAAATGAGATCTGAATTGCTTGTAACAATTAAAAAAATCTGCCAGTGGAACAAGAGAAAAGTTACTTGAGTTAAGATGATATTCTAGTTTCAAGCATTTTTTTTTCTTGTTCCATTGGCAGGTTTTTTTTTTACTTGTTACGGGCAATTCAGACCACATTTTGCAGTGTATAGAAAGAGACACTGGCTGTCTCTGGTGTAAGCGCTTGGTGCCTTACAGAGTCTGAATGTCTGACTCTGAGTTTTGTGCTGTCTTGCTCTGGTTTCATTGATGTATCCATCTATGTTTAATGTTTCAAAGCTGTGTGAAACAAACAGTCTTCAGATTATATGATCATAAGCCATAATATGGCTAACATATAATTTTAAACAACAACTCCAAATGTGGTTTATATAAATGTTATAACTCACCCAATAATGTAACAAGTTGTTAATTTTTAGGCAAAAAGTTTGGATGTTTCGGGCTGAGCACTGTTATGTTTTGGGCTCAGTTATTACTTTTAGGGTTATTGTTACATGACAGGCTCTTATGGATAACTTCACAGTGTCTGTGCTCATGCAAAAAAACGTCTTTTGACTTTCTCAGTAGTGTTTCTGTTCTCAGAAAAAGCTCAGAGAAACGAGCAGGAATATAGAAAAAATGAAAAATCATCCAACCGAGACACATGGAGTGAAATTACTGTTCTGTTTAAAAAGAAGCTGTAGATGGAGGATTTATTTTTATGTTCATAAAAAACACCCACAGAACAAATGAATGTGTCAGGAACATATTTTAATTTTTCCACACATCAGAGGAAACATTTGCACAAAATCTAACACACTCCTCTGGGTGTGTTTCTGCAGAAACTGGGCTGCATGGTGTCAGCGGTCGGAGAGCGTGTGTGGGGTCAAAGAGCATCCAAAAGAAAAGTGGAGAAAACACGATCTTCTTATCATTATAATTTTGAAATATAAATTAATTTTAATTATTTTATTTTTTTAAGTTATTATTTTTGGGCTCATATGCCTTTAATTGGATAGGAGAGAGGACAGTGGAGAGTGGAGGAAACAGGGAAAGGGAGCAAATCTCATGGAGCAAAACCTAAACCACCAGGCCATCTGCGCTTCGCAATTTCAAAATATTTATTGTAATTTTTACAAAATAAACATGAAACCTTTTAAAGAACAGAGAAGAGACAAAAACAAAGTGTTGTACAGGGAGCTCAAATAAAAACAATGATAACACATAAAAAAAAGTGCAAAGACAGGGACGGTTGGTAACTCGTCTCCAGCACACTTACAGTCTGAATTAGACAAAAGCATCTGCAAAAACAAATATATACATTTAATGGGTCTGATGATAACAATGTCTGATGAAATTTAAATATAATTTTTAAATCAAAGTACTTTATATCTAATGTAGTTTAAATCTAATGTAGAGTAGTTTTTATTTCTTTCAATTGAGATGTTCAGGAAACATAATATTAAGATCTACTGCACTTGTAAATTTCTATTCAGGAAACAATATTTACACTGCAGGTGAAAGAAAAAAGAAAGAAAACAAAATGATAAAAAAAAAATAAAATAAAATGAGTTAAAATTAAATAAATTATACACATGATGAATGGCAGGTCAATCTCATTCAGAAGAAAAACAAACTGTCAATATATCGTCTGTAAATCCTGCCTCCTGTACAGGCAACGCTGAGATAGACTGAATGAGTCACACATATATAGAGTCACACACTCAGAACACAGAACACACTCTGAGCATCACTCTGGATCCACAGGGAAAGGCCTGACAGGAGAAAAAAAAAACAGGGACCATGCTGAATCTGCTCAGAGATCCTCTCACAGTATGTCTCCATCTCCACGCAGTGTAGAACAGAATGGATCCAGTTTTCATGTGACGGAGGAGCTGGGACTTCCACCTGTGACAGAGTGATGAAGACTGTCAGATCTTTTGTGGTTTGACCAAATGTGCAGCAGCATAAACAGGTGAGGGTCTACCTGGCTACTGCATGTCACTGAAAGCCTGTTAAAAATAATGTGGAGTCTTTTTAATGTGCTATGTATCTAATGTAGACTGTTTATTATTTGTTGAATATATATATAAATGAAAATAAACAGTGATGTTGATATGATAAAGTCTGAAGAGAATTCAATTTAAATCTACTGTAGTTGAAATATGATGAACAATAAATGTAATGTTAATTTTATTTCATGTTGTATAAATCTGATTCTATGGTGGTTTATATACTTAATGTGGTGTTTTTAAACTGGTTTAGTTTTATATATATATATATATATATATATATATATATATATATATATATATATATATATATATATATATATATATATATATATATATGTATATATATATATATACACACACTATATAAATATACATATATATATATATATATATATATATATATATATATATATATATATATATATATATATATATATATATATATACACACTATATAAATATACATATATAGATATCTTGATATATATACACTTTATATAAATATGTACATGAATAATATAAATCTAATGTAGCTAAAAAATGACTAAGTGTTGATCTAACAGAGTGTTTTTAAACTGGTTTAGTTTTATATATATATATATATATATATATATATATACACACACACTATATAAATATACATATATAGATATCTTGATATATATACACTTTATATAAATATGTACATGAGTAATATAAATCTAATGTAGCTAAAAAATGACTAAGTGTTGATCTAACAGATTCTTTATCTGATGTAGATTGGATCTAGTCTGGTTTTAATTAGGTTTGGGTTGTTAATATAGGCTGAAAATATGTAGTTTATATCTGATGTAGTTTAAAATTAATATGGTTTATATCTGATGTCAGTTTAAATCTTGTTTAAATTTAATCAGATGAAGTTTAAATGTCATTTAAATTTGTTACAGCTTGAGCTCCATAGATCAGGGCCAGACCTAAGACGCTCAGACAGGTGCCCATGACCATGTATTAACTTATCTATTTATTTAATTTATGAATTATTTAGTTAGTTTATTTGACAGAGACCATGCAAAACACAGAAAATTTTGAGAGAGCTCCAAGTTAGCCCTATGGTAAGCTCTAAAGTTAGTTTATTTTCATCTGCGGTCCCTGGGCAGGAAGATGTAAAAGAAACAGACTATACAAATGATGAAACAAGCTTACTAACATTTAAAGAAAAATCTCTGAGAGCTTAAAGAGGAGGAGTCAGCGCTCTGAAACATCCACCGCTGTCGTTCAGCAGAGGTTTCATTTCTGACTGAATCAGGTTGGCAGCACCATGTGATCAGAGCAGGATCTCAGCCCGTGTCCTCTGGGCGCTGCTCTAACCTCCTGACTTTAGATCAGGCCTCTCATAAATTAACTCTTTCTATTAAATCTAAAGCTTCACCCTCTTAAGATTACACAATCATCTTCTTTATTTACGGGTTTATTCTTAAAATATATAAGTCTCTTTAATTCTCAACTTTCATCAATGGAGAATTCAATGAAGGACTTTACATTTTACATTTACAATTAAGAATTTAATTTGTGAATTTTAAAGTCTGATCTGAGCAGTTTACAGCTTTCTGCACTAAAAAGAACTTCATCCCCATTAATTATAACTTGAACATCTCAACTTTTGTTCTGTTTCCTGTAAACATCAGTTTGTTTATTTCTACAGTTAATCCTGTTTATTTAAGGAAACATTCTCCTGATGTTCAGGTTATTCCTGAATCTCAGATCTTATTAAATCCCCTCATTAAAAATGTGTCACTATGACAATAAATTGAAATGGTTTGGAGTTGATTTGGGTTTGTCTGGACCCTCTCTGCCCTGATGGCGTTCCTGTCCTCTGCTCTCAGACTCAGCTCTGACCACAGCTGCAGCTTTACGTGTTTTAACGCAGACGAATAACATGTGCATATGTGTGTCAGGGTTCAGCCTGAGCTAAGGAATCAGGAGTGTGTGTTTAAAGCTGCAGTGAGTGATTCAGACTTCCTCATGGTCCTCTTTACTATCCACATCACCACAGCAAGAAGTAGTGCTCTCATTAAGACAGGGACACATGTGAATCTGTGTGTGTGTGTGTGTGTGTGTGTGTGTGTGTGTGTGTGTGTGTGTGTGTGTGTGTGTGTGTGTGTGTGTGTGTGTGTGTGTGTGTGTGTGTGTGTGTGTGTGTGTGTGTGTGTACAGCAGTCAATATTCAGTCAGGACCAGTATCAGTTTGATAGCAGCCTGAGTGACAGACGATCAGCTGCAGCAGACATGAAGCAGACCGGGTCAAGGCGAGCCTGGTCAGGACGCCTCACTGCTTCAACCAGGAAGACGGACTGCTCACACACCAGAGACTCGCCTTAGACCTCTATGTCTGCAGAAAGGGCCCCAGTCTTCTCTTCCATAGATAGGGCTCGAATCCTCTCCGTCTGCAGTAAGGGGCCCAGGTCTTCTCTCTGTGCAGGGAGGGGCCCAGGGAGGATCCAGGTCTCCCTGTCCTCAGTGCAGGGAGGGGTCCAGGTCTCTCTCAGTACCTCAGTGGATCAGGATACAGGATGCAGTGACTGATGTCTGTCCCTCGGATCTATCTGGTCCCAGTTGAAGCCTCTTGTGGTTTATGTGGCTCAGATCCTGTTTCCTGCGAGCCACCTGACCATGAAAAGAGTGTGTGTGTCACGTTGCTGAGGAGCCAGCATCTCTGACGAGCAGCTGCTCTTTACACAAACACACACACACACACACACACACACACACACACACACACACACACACACACACACACACACACACACACACACACACACACACAGGACAGAATCATGGTGCGGTGATGTGCTGAGGAGAAGGTGCCGCTGGATGGGTCACAGAGGGATGAATAAATGTGGACCATCAGAGGATCCAGTGACCGGCCTTTTGTTATCACTGTGTGTGTCTGTTTCCATCAGGAAGGAGGAGAGAAATCTGCGGCTGGTGGGCCAAAGGGAGGTCGTCCTTTGTGCTTGTTTGGTCGCAGTAAGCTGACGACAGCTCACTCTACAGAACATGACTATTCTTATTTCATTCTTGTTTTTTAAAGGAGCTTCACAGGTGAGCAGGTATCACTGAACACAGAAACAGATTTAGTGTGATGCAAACTGGAGCAGAGCCTGAGTCAGGATCAAACCGTAGTCCAGAGGTCTCAGTGCCTCCGACATGGAGTTCTTAGTGTCCCGACCCTCACAGTGTTGATTTAGAGTCTGAGCTTGTTCAGTGACTTTCACGTTCCAGATGCTCTGAAACTTCCCTCAAACTGCTGCTGAGCTGTCTGACTCCTGTCTGACTCCGGTTAGAGCTGAGTGCTGGACTGAGACAGGACTGATGTGACCCTCTGTTCAGTGTGAACGTGCTGTCACTCCTTGGTTCCTCTGATGTACGGTGTCCTGACCACCTGCACCTGTGAAGGAACAAAAAAAAACCTAACCAGGTCCTAGTAGGGTGTAAAATGACAGAAACTCCAAGCTGGAAACTTTCCATGGGAATTTTCTGGAATTAATATTAACTGTATCTCCCTGATCATATTCATTAATAAGTATTAAATATATCTGTCTGTTATAAACAGAAATGTATGCAAACATATCATATGTAGTATCGTTAAAGACTTCTCTGTATAACTGACATTATAAATGAACGTTTCCTGACGTAGTCAAACTGACATAAGGCACAGGTATTTGTTGGGCCAGCCTCTAAGAATCCAACACACTTTGATAACTTAAATGTGTCTTATTACTTAAAGTTAAAGAGGCTGTGAGGAGTTTGAAAGTGGTCTTAAAAAATTTTTCCTTTCTAGATATTTGTCTGATCCTAATCCACACTTTAAAATGAGATTATCAGTATCAATATAGCTTATTTCAAAATGCTACTTCAAAGCTTCTTCTTAGCTTCCTGATCACAGAGAGATCTGTGCTTTTCTCTGCTGAAAACAATGGCTGTGATTATTTTTGTGGTGATGGTGGACACTGGAGCCTAACTGTCAGACAGAAAAAAGACAGAAGGGCAGAAGAAAGATAAACAGGTGAGAGATAGAGCATGAGCTAGAGGCTAAAACACGAGCTAAATGCTAACACACTGTTTGTGGTAATGTTCATTCCAAGAGGCAACATCCGTTCAGAAAAAATGAAGCCTATGTGGAAGTGCAAAAAGTTGCTGGTTCATTGAGAATCTGCTTGAGGCTGGCTGCAGAAAGACCATAAGTCACGTTCACATCCAGCCATAAAAGCAGACTTTTACAGCATTAAATAAACATCTTTACAGCCTGGTTCAAAAAACGGCTTTGGTCTGATTTCACTATCGGCACACACTGTACAGTGAGTGAATATTTTTCTGAAGTTATTAGGATCGTTTGATTGTCCAGTCAGAGACACAGCTCAGGTCACATGACTGCCGGGTGCCCTGTAGCTGAAAGAAACTCACAACCCCTGTCACATTAAAGGTGGCTGCATCCACAGATTAACTTCATTTCATGGTTTCCGGCACAATTGGGTGAAGTCGTGGAGACCAAGTCCATGTTTTATACAGTCTATGGTTGATTCCAACCCACAGTCAGCAGGTATTCTGCAGTGGTCTGTTCAAATTTGAGAGTCTGTCAATAAAATGAAGAGTGAGGTTATGTTAGCTCTGCTTGGGAGATGACTGGCAGGACATAACCCAGATTTACTTACGTTACACATTACAGACATGTCTCAGAGCACGGGCCTGAGAGTAGAGCTATATATAGGCAGGTGCTGATATACGGTAAAAAGTTACATGTGCTTGTTGTCACGTTTCAAACAACAGCGCTACATAACTGTTCTGATAAATACCTTACCTCATCGCATTGTATCCAGTAAAAAGTTGACTTGAACAAAGAAAATTAATTCCACAACAAACACATGCCAAAAGTCACATCTTCACGACAGGGTGCGTGAGACTCCGAGCCAAAAGGTGGCGAGGCAGTCCAATTAAAACAGACTCCTCATAGCATGTTTAAATGTGTCCACTGCACAATGTTAAACCAACCATCATTCCATATTATCCGTCTAGTTCACAGTGTTCTAAGCATGCAGGTCTGCTCGTTGTACCTGGGGTCTCTAAAAGTAGTCTGGGAGGTGGAGCCTTTAGTTATCAGGCTCCTCTTCTTTGGGATCACCTACCAGTTGAGGTCTGGGGACAGACACGACCTCTACTGTAAGAGTAGACTTCAAACTTTATTTTTTGGTAAATCTTACATTTAGAGCTGGATCAGGTCTGAACCAGCTCTTAGTTCTGTTGCTATAGGTTTAGACTCTCGGAGGAAACTGACACACAGGGCTTCTGTTTCCCTCTCTGTCTGTCAGTCTAACTTCTAGTCTTGATGTCTTGTGATAGTTACTGACCATACACCTCTCTGGGAGGCTCTGAGTTTGTCTTAAAGGTTCCTCTGGACTGTTGCTGTGGACCTGTCAGAACCCAGCTCTGAGGCGTTTTACAGGATGATAACATTTGGGATGTGGAGGCCGATGTAGAGGTCTGTCTCTAACTCCTCTGGTTCAGTCCGTGAGTGCAAAAGAGCTGCTCCTGTTATGTGTGCAGAGTCAGAGCTAGTGGATCTGAGTGATCCTGATTCTTTCTGCAGCAGAGAGGAATCACTAAGCAGCTGAAGCTCATTAGTATGGATCGGCTGTGTGCAGACGGTGATGTCATCGGCTGTATTTCATGTGTGTTGGTGTGCAGGAAGGTCCTGGAGTCCTGCAGGTCTCACAGACAGGATTAATACAGCCAGCACAGAAAACCTGTGTCATTCCAGACTCACAACAAAGACCTGAGGGAGTCACAACCACAGGCTGCACATATGAACATGCTTTAATACAAATCACCCCTCCTCCAGCGCTGTTCATGACACCCTTTTTCAAACAGACAGAAAGTTCTCTTCAGGAAGTGAACTGGAGATTTAAACATGGCAAGGTTACGTGCTGTGCTTTATTACCACTGTCACACAGGAAGTGACAGATCTTTCCACCAATCAACAGGCTGCAGTGTTTTTAGCTCAACCTTCTTGGGTTGGATCGGTATGTCTGGCACCCCAACAGAAGAGTACCAAAAAGTGGGACGGTTTTGGTTGGTAATTTGGGCACTTGTCCTGGTATTAGTCAAAGGAAATGCCACAAAATGCGTGCTGTACTGAGAGGAACTGAGCTGAACCACACGGACTTACCATCTTTGCCGTCAGTGTGACATCTTAATGTTCAGCAGGGTCCCACATCCACTGTGTTCCCCCCAAAATCATGATTACAAAACACCATCACAGCAAAATGACTCTAGTGTAAAGTAACAGTAAAATACTAACAGCAGTCTTTACAGTATTTTAGGGTATTCTACTTTGTGTATCTTAACATATCTATATATGTGTAAATAAATGTAGATAATGTTAATTAAAATGTTTATATTAATATGATTATAACTGTACAAACAAAAGTGATGTATATATAAATATTAATATGTATAAATGTGAAAACAAATGTACAAGTGTGTAAATATATGTGTTTACAGATGTATATGTAAATGCGTAAAAATATAAATACATACGAATAAACGTTGATATATATTGATATATATTTAAAGGTGTATACAAATGTGTTTACAAATGTGTGTGTGTGCGTGTGTGTATACATATATATATATATATATATATATATATATATATATATATATATATATATATATATATATATATATATATATATATATATATATATATATATATATATATATATATATATATATATGTATATATATATATATATATATATATATATATATATATATATATATATATATATATATATATATATATATATATATATATATACACACACACACACACACACAAACATCAATGTTAATATATTAATAAAGGTGTATATAAATCTGTATATAAATGTAATTATAAATATAACTATATAAGTGGATGTATATGTGTGAAGATCTGTGACAAACACATGTTTGTTGAGCTACAGTCACAGTAGGCCCAATCATGGTTCTCCTGGTTCTCTGATGTTTCTGCGTTGGAATGATCCAAAGAGGCCAACCATGTGATTTCATTCAGACCTGTGTGTTTAATCTCTACTGTCAACTGCAGGAGGATGGAGACGAGCCAACCGCTGCACACACTGTATTCAAATCAAAGCTATTGAGTAACACGCTGTAGATGAGCTTATCTACATACATACAGCAGAAAATACCCCAGGTCTCCACAAACTGTCCCCACAAATATATTCAAGTAGAGTTAGATAAACGCTGTGTGCCGTTTTTCTCTGACTCCTCTGGATTGACTCGGAGTTCTTTTCACCTGGAACAGTTCTGGCGTCACATGCATGGAGATAAAGCAATTTAAAAAGTCAAATTGCAGGCAACAGGTAAATGAAACACAGACTGGAACAGGCCTGACAGTTATTAACCCAGGAACGTGGTGGAAATGAACAACTGACTGCTGTGCGGATGAAGCCTGTCTGCATAAATCAGAGAATCAGACACAAGTGGGAAGAGTGAGCGGTAAAAATAGAGCCTGAGCTGAGTTCCCACACACAGCGGAGCAGCATTATCTGCTTTCTGGCCTTGTGCAGGAATAAGACTGTCAGGTAGTGAATGCAGCAGCTCTGCCTCTATCTCTCACATCTCATTGTGTTCTAACAACACATTGTTAATCAATTGAATGCGTGAATAAAGCCAGGCTCCTGCAGAGAAAAGGTTTTGTGGGGAAAGTATTAAATATCACAGATTTTATTGCTCTCCTTTCATGCAGATTCAGCAGGTTGCCAGGCTGTTTCCTCATGTGGCATTTAAAGCTGCTCTCAGTGTTCACAGGTGTGCTCCTTTGTGTGTCTACCTGCAGAGAGCTGAACAGACACTGTGTGCACCGTGTTAACCTGAAGCAGGATCTGTGGTCAGGAAGTACGGATCAGCAGCTCATGTAGAAATCCTGCCCTCTGACCACCAGAGCACTGAAGTGTGCTGGTCTGGCTCTCCTCTGAAGCTCACACACAGTGGTACAGAGGGTATTGGACCACAGCAGAAGTAAACTAGTCTCAAAAATTAAAGAGGAAAAAAATATTTATATTTAATTCTCTAAAGAAAACAAAAGTCCTAAAAATGAGATGAGTCGCATAAATATCCTACGGTGTCTCTGAATGGTCAAATAACACTTGAAATGACCTAGGCAGATGCAAATTAATGCAGTAAATCAAACCTGTTCCAAAAATATAATCATGGACTAAAGTTTTGGCGTCAGTGTGCAAAAGGCCTCAACCGCTCCACCATCAGACACAAAAGCAAACTGCACAGAGCCGCACAACTTGTGGTGCTTTCCATTTGAACCCGGAAGTTGAAATTTGCAACTTCTGAGTGATTTTCAACTGGAATGCCCCCTGAGGTCATAATGTTCCACTGGGAAGTCAGGGGATCCACACCACCCCTGAGTTTACAATCGAAGATGGCTGCCCTGGGTGTTAACAGTAATTGAGCTCTCTTCATATTCTGTTTATTTTAGCATTTCTGACCAGTGTTTGTCTCAATAAATCAGGCGCATACATAGTATTATTCGGTGTTTATATATAAAAATATTTGTGTTACGGTGAGTTTCCCCCGACTTGGCGACTGGAACGCTTTTAACTTGGAGATGTCGTCATTCATTCATTCCTGGTGCAAGCTATCCAAATCTTTAGGTTGTTGATTCAACTCTTCATTTGAGTGTGTGTGTGTGTGTGTGTGTGTGTGTGTGTGTGTGTGTGTGTGTGTGTGTGTGTGTGTGTGAGAAAGGTCTGATGGATGTAATGCTAAGTGCTTCCACACACCTGTCTCTTTGTCTTGACTAAAAGTTACAGAGGAATTAAGTTTTTCTCCGTCCCAGTTGTTGATCAGTGTGACCCCCCAGCTCAGTCCTGGAACCAGACCCCCTGCCCCCTGACATGAGCTGTCATCTATAACCAGACTGTGCTGAGAGACTGAACCATTGTGACTTACCTTCTGATGGAAGACTGTGTTCACGCTCAGGCGTCTCTCAGAAGGTCTGGGTGGGACTGGGAAGGGGGGGGGGGGGGGGGGGGGGACCAAGGACTCATTTAGGTGTCATCAGTGCCATGCTGCGCCCTGTGTAAATGTATGCACAGGCCGGCAGTCTGTTAGCTCCTACAGAGGCTCAGCAGTATTACTGCAGAGCTCCCGGCCGGACGGCACACAGAGGAGCTGTCATCTCCTGCAGACAGGTCTGAGCGCTGTGTGCTGTGAATGGGACAGAGAGAGGCTCTTTGACTGCTGTGAAAGCTGAGCTCAGCCTCCTCTTGAAAAGACAAACACAGAGCAAAGAGAGGATTTACCCCCCCAGAACAAAGACACCACCAAATCACTCGTGTCTCTCTCCTCCTGAGCCTTAAAATAGAAAGTTAACCGCTGGTGTCAGTCACTGCTGACTGCTCAGGATAAGAGGCCCACTGTAATCTCTGTGGGTCCTATCTGAGTCCTTTAACAGGGACAGCAGCCCAGGGGCCTCCATAGAGGGAGGGGTTCTACAGTGGACTAAGTGTTTCCTATCTGTGGTGGAGAGCCGCTCTCAGTGCTCTCTGACACCAACACTTTAGGACTGAAGCCACAAACATGAAGAAGGTGCAGACTGGACTGATCCTCAGGAGCTGAGCACGCCTTTAACAGCTGTTTGATCACTCTCCTTCACTGCATGTGTGCCACTGTGGAAAGAGTTCACAGTGAAAACTCCACATGCTCCATAGATCACATTCAGGACTATAACCAGGTAAGTGATGATGAATATCAAGGTCATCAACCACAAACCAAACCGCAGCTTTTTTTAAAGGGGACATATCATGCTGATCCCTGATTTAATACTTACATATAATATAATGCAGTTGAAAACAAGACCTTACACCCCCTGAATTTTAAAAAAAATGAGATATTGTATTTTTCTGATATCCTAGAACAAGATTTGATGCCTCTGAAAATAGGTCATTGCCATTTGGCCGTGAGATTTCGAACGTCGTGACGACACAAGGATCCTTTCTTTTTATTGGAGTAATCTGATAAAGCAGCTCCTCCTCTGTGATGTCAGTTAGTCACACAACCGCCACCGAGGGATACACCCACCAAGAGCCGAGTATAAACGTATAAACTCTACATGTTACAGTACCGGTTTGACTCACCACACTGAAGCGTCCTGAGATTATCTGTGTCCAGGTGGATTTTCTTCCTCCTGAGCTGCAGAACCGTCCAGGTCTGACTCGGGGTCCAATACAAAAGGACGTATCCTACACTCTGCCATTTTATTAGTGCTATCAATGCCTTACGGTGAAGTTTTGGCAAACAGCAAACTCGCTCGGTCTGCTCCATCCAATATGGCGATTTTGTAAATACTGCCATGCTGCAAAAACCGCCCCCTGGCTCTACCCCCTCTGTCCCTCTGATAGAACTGACCAATCAGAGCACAAAGGGCTGTGACGTTGCGAGGTTACTGGAGGTCATTCTCCAAACGGAGCGTTTCAACGAGATCTTCAGAATGGCCTAAAATGAGGATATTGAGAACGCTATTGTGGGGCAATGAAGGAACTAAGTGACTTGTACTGAGGGCAGAAATGCTTTACAGGCATCCTAGTCTGGCATAGTGTAAAAGGAGAAACAAGCATGATATGTCCACTTTAAAGACAGTTGTTGTTCGTTCTGATTGTTGTACAGGCCCTGAAATGCACGGAAAGATTCTATCAGGAGGATCTGGTTTAACTGGACTGCCTCTCCACCCTATGGCCCGGAGTCTCACACACACTGTCTGAAATGACTTTTAGCGAGGTGAATGTTTGTTTTGGAATAAATGGAGATCAGATCGAAACAAATTCTTTTTTATCAAGACAACTTTTTATCAGAACAGCTACATAGCGCTACGGTTTGAAACGTGACATCAAGCAAACATTATAGTAGCTGGTTATATGTAGCGCTATTGGCAGCGTGGTGCTCCGACGTATCTGTAGGCTAACATGACAACAAGTAAACACTGTCAGTTTGTTTGTAGTTTAGTAGCTGTCTAGATTTAGCACAGCTGGCAGCCCAATGCTCCATGACATGTCTGTGACGTTAGTGAATCCTGGTTATTTCCTGCCAGTCATCTACCAATCAGAGCTAACGTAACCTCACTCTTCATTTCATTGATAGACTCTCAAGTTTGAACAGACCACTGCAGAATAACTGCTGACTGTGTTTTGGGATGAACATTAGCACGAACAGATTAGCCCTTTTAGCCTTTAGCTCATGCTCTATCTCTCTCCTGTTTATCTTTCTTCTTCTCTTCTGTCCTTTTTCTGCCTGACAGTTAAGCTCCAGTGTCCACCATCACTACAAAATTAATCACAGAAATCATTTTCAGTTGAGAAAAACACAGATCTCTCTTCACTAAACTTCATCAGCTGGCATGCTGTTGTCATAGAGACCTAGACCTGCCATGAATCAATCCAGTCCAGATCAGGAAGCTAAGCAGTGGCATTTTGAAATAACCTATAACCTGTAATATTAGTGCGAATAATCTCATTTAAAGTTTGGACTATGATCAGGTGTATATCTAGAAGGGAGACTTTTTCAGGATTACTTAGAAACTAAAAGCCACTTTAGTCTGCTGCTGTGTGTGAAGTGTGTGAGCTGTGATGCTGCTGAGCTCAGGAGCCTGGGGTCAAACTCAGGATGAACCCTATGATCAATGATGGTAAATAGTAAATAGACTATTACTTCTGTAGCATTTTTCTGGTCTTACTGACCACTCGAAGCACTTTAAAGGCCCATTCATGCTCAACGCTAGATACAGATGTGGACTGGGCCTTCTGTCTGTGCTCTGCATTCATTTCATCTGTATTTCTGCATGTTTCCATAAAGCTTAGGGATACGGACCTACAGCATTACCACTGGAAACTGTGGGGGCAGTGTTGCTGTTACTACCTGATATGTAGCTTTGATGAGACAGGAAGAAGAAATTACAATGGTGGAACTTTTGCGATGTGTTTAACGGCCTCACCAACCACCGCCTCCTATAACGCTGCTTCTGTTTTTGTCTAATGCAAGAGCTACATTAGCAAAACCTCCTCCACAGTTGCCCTGCCTGTTTTTGAGCTTGTTGTTGTCATAAACCTGTAAACCTACCTTCTGACTGAGAGGCGATGACTCTACCACTGAGCCACAGCCGCCCAAGAGCTGTGGTTATGGAGGAATGATAATGAAGAATAAATAATCTGATGACCTATTGATAGAGAAATCAGGACCAGACGGTTTTCCCACTAAACGACAGGGATGTGACACATTTGTTCACCACGCTTCAGCACCATGAGGTGGCTCTGCTGGTTATCTTTAAACAGAAACTCTCAGAGTTACTCCATCAGGTGTGTGCGTACGCTCTGAAACAAAAGAAACGGTAATTACTGCTCGTGTTTCTCTGTGGTGTGGTGTCACCCGTCCCTCTGAGTGGGAGCTGTTAAATGGATCCAGCTGTTACCCCCACAGTGTGAAGAAGTCTTCACTCTGACCCGACCGTGTCGACCACACTCTGAAAAACATATTTAATGTGGTTTTATCCCAATGTGTGGACCGTCAGATGTGGACTGTAATGAGGATCGGATGATCAGAGCAGCACTACATGGAGCAGATCATTGACCTGTTGTTTACGGGGCGGCTGTGAGAGCGTCAACAGGCTGATGTGAATGAAGAGAATGAGTGTCAGTACTAAAAGAACAGATCCTTCAGCGCCATCATCAGCCTGTTCTCATTGTGTTTAAGTCAAATACCCCAAACACTTCTTCATCCAAAAGCACTCAGCTCCTAATGATCAGGACATCTGATGGTCTGCAACAACAACAACAGAAAACATGATGCATGATGGGTAAGAGTGGGCTGGATCTGATCTGATCAGAGCTACATCTGAAGTTTATCTGTGTCCACCACCACCTTTCGGAGGTGAAGCTTCGACTTCCTGTTTCCTGTTTGCTGTTGATCCGTACTGAAGCAGAGGCGTTGGGGTGGAGGATGAAGCTGTTCCTCCAGGGTTTAACATCTTTACTACCTGCTTTAAGAAACAGAAGGTACTGTTTGTCTCATGTCTCCTTCACACACGCTGACACGCTGTGAGATTCTGATTACCATCAGACCCGTGGGGGTGTTTATTGCCTTTATTTTGAAAGGACAGCTGAAGAGAGACAGGAAGTGTGGAGAGAGGGTTACAAAATGAAATGCACAAAATCTGAGGTTCACAAACTTTTTGGGTTTGAAAACCCCCTTTCAAATTCAATTTCAGCCAAGTATGCCCTTGTATGGCCAAGAAAAAAATTCAGGAAATAAAGTTTGAAAACAAAACAAATTTTAATCACCTGTCCATGGTTATCCTCTGGGCCAGGCTAATGTTGGTGTGCAAATGTATGCGCTGGTTCGCTGAACAATTGGCATCGATGGAGCCACCAAGCTCAAGTGTTTTTTCAAATAATACATTTTATGAATGAATATGCTCAATTCGTAAACACCTCCCTTTTTGATTTTGAATTCTCTTAAAATTTGTTGCAATGCAATTTTTTTTTTTTTTTTTAACATTTTTTATGTACCTCTTTACTCCTATGTACCCTTAGGGGTACATGGGTACATACTCCCAACAGAAAATCACTGCGCTAATCATGGGGTGGTGGTGGATCCCTTTCTACTGTGAGGAGGACTGCAGCCCACCTGACCGTTTGTGGTCTGCCAAACTATCTGTCAGGTCCTTCCTTTGGAAGATATTCAGTCTAAGGTGTGGAGTAAATCATAATCATCAGTTCCACTGTGGAGCACCTTGTTGAGGTAGAAGCTCAGGATCAGTTTTTATACATGATAGATTTCAGGACCATTAACCCATTGTAGAGTCCAGCTTTGGTGTTTTTACATGAAATAAGGGGGAGTCCCTCTTATTAGGAGAGGCTGTGGGTAAAATAAATATTAATGATTAAAAAAAATTCTTGTCATTTCCAGCAGACTCCAGTGGAGTCCCTGAGAAACAAAGGAGGCTTCAAACAAAACATTTCTTTTAAGTTTTGTCACATGCTCTTCAAGGATCCAGGGAATTAACTGTGGTGTGCCCCAGGGCTCAATTTTAGGCCCAGTACTTTTCAATTTATACTTGCTCCCACATTGGCTTTTAATTTTATTTATTCATTTTTCGTTTTTGTTTTTTTCATTTTTCTAGGGGCTGTCAATGGATTAAATTATTTAATCACAATTAATCATATGATTGTTCGTCATTGACAGGCAATTAATCTCAAGTTGATCGCACTTTTTAAAATCTTTTCCAAATGTACCTTACAGGGATAGTTTTCAAGTCTTTAAACTTAAAAGCCTGTTTTTTTTAGGCAGCTCAACACAAACTGATAGAGCTCATGCAACACAACAACAGACCCATGGTCCAACAAGAACTTTTGGTTAGAAAAAAAAAGGTAATTCCCAGAACACCTTACACTTTTAAAAAAATACCACACATGTATCTCTCTGCAGCCCCTGTAAGGTGGCCAGCAAGTGGTTTTTGAGGACGTTGTTTCGCGGGCAAACTGTACCGTGCTGTAGCACGCTTCAACCCTGAAGCCAAGCTTGTTTGGCCAGTGTGACCTCAAGTGAAGTGTGCCGTGCTTAAGATTGATTCACTCCTCTGCTTTGGCAAACTTCAGAGAGGAAGGCTTCAGCTGCATCAATTCCTGATTTTCCAACCTCTTTAAGTTAGTGGTGTAAGAGATACTCGAATTGCCTGTTACTATCGTTACTTTTGAAAGCCCTATTTTTTTTCTTATTTTGTTTATTTATCCAATTTATATTTCATTGTGTGTCTCCGTCAGTGTGTCTGTCCCTGTCAGTGAGTGTGTGTGTCAGTGTATCTGTCAGTGAGTGTGCCTCTGTCAGTGTCTGTATCAGTGTGTGTGTCAGTGTGTGTGTGTGTGTGTGTGTGTGTGTGTGTGTGTGTGTGTGTGTGTGTGTGTGTGTGTGTGTGTGTGTGTGTGTGTCTGTGTCTGTGTCTGTGTCTGTGTATGTCTCTGGCTGTTTCGGTGTGTGTTTTCTCAGTGTCTCTGTCAGAGTGTGTCAGTGTCAGTGTGTGTCAGTGTCAGTGTGTGTCAGTGTGTGTCAGTGTGTGTCACTGTGTCAGTGTCAGTGTGTGTCAGTGTGTGTCAGTGTGTTTCCCTGTGTCAGTGTCAGTGTGTGTCACTGTGTGTCACTGTGTCAGTGTCAGTATGTGTAGAGCAGGCTGGGTGGCCCGTTAGCAGTGGCGGCGGCGGTGGCGGCGTGCGTCCCAGGAGCTTTCCCAGCACTCAGTGATTTGATTTGTTGGTGCAGCGCGGCTGGTGGGGCTGGTGGGGCTGGTGGGGCTGGTCCTGTCTGAGTGCAGCACGCGGGCATATGGCCAGGCTGCTGCGGGCTAATTACACACATTATCTCATTCACCATTGTAAGGGACTGTTGTGCCATCTTCCATTTATTTAATTAGGCTTTTCACATATTAGACAGAGCCGCGCTGCGCTCCGGCTGCAGCATATGGGCAGAGCGAGCCGGCTGCGCTGCTGTTGTGCTGTATTTAAAGCATATTCTGCTTTTTCTGATGTGCAGCAATTTGTCAGACGATTAGCCGTCCTAATTAAATTTTTGTAGTGCTAATCAAACGAATATGCTAAAACATTCTTTACATTGCTGCTGGACTGTCTGTTCCATTTAACTTGATGGCTTAAGAGAGCCTCCTCCTCCTGCCTTCCACTCCACTTGATCACCTCATTTGCATTTTATATTGGTAAATCAAATTAAGCACCCGCAGCTTTTAACATGATTGACTGCGGCCAGGGCTGCTCAGATGGGACTTTCTCTGCACACAAAATTAGACCAATTTTAATGTGCAGAGCAGAGAGGCCGGCTCCCCGCGCTCAGCAAATCACATTCACTCAGCTAATTAAAATGATTTTTCCCCTTTTTGTCTGTGTTTGCTGAGGGGCTGTGATGGATTCACCCACCTGCTGCGTTACTGTACCTCCTGCTCCCTCTCCTCCCCATTCTCTCTCTTCCTCTGTCTGTGTGTGGGTGTGTGTGTGTGTGTGTGTGATCATACTGCAGCCATCAGCTCAGCCAATAACAGATCAATGCTCCTCAGCTTCTCTGTTTAGCTCCTGATAAAACATTTCTGTGAATGCTATCGACGTGCAGCTCGGGCTGCAGGTTACTGTGGACGCAGGAGAAAAAAAACAAGTATCAACTGATTATGTTACACACACACACACACACATACACACACACACACACACACACACACACACACACACACACACACACACACACACACACACACACACACACACACAAACACACACACAAAGTGGTGAAGCTGGGGAGACAGGGGCTTTGTTTACATGCAGTCATTAACCCTTTCCTATTCAAAATATTAGTGATAACCTGGTCGCACACTGCCATGTAAACACCAAGTAGCCTACAATGGTGACCGGTGGGTGAATGCAAAACCTTCAACACAAATGCAGAAGCTACAACACAACAGAAGTACAGCCTCAATGGAATTTAAAAGAGGACAGTTATCCCAACAGACACAGAAAAGATGTAGAAGTAATTGAATGGGAAAACTCTTTAAACTTTATCAATGATAAATATGGCTTCATAGGGGTCTCACAAGAATATCACAGCTCACCAGGTGATGTCAGATACATGGTGGTCCTTTGTAACAACAATCCCACATGCTGGGGTAAGTTTTAACAGTCAGACATGAAAAAAATAAAAAATAAAAAACAGAGATTAGACACCTCAAAAAGAGGTTTATAGAAATAGAATAACCCAGAACAATGTGTGTGTGTGTGTGTGTGTGTGTGTGTGTGTGTGTGTGTGTGTGTGTGTGTGTGTGTGTGTGTGCTTGCGAGCGTGCATGCGGCATGCGTGTGTGTGATTATTTCTAATAAAAGTCACGAATGGTAGCCCAAGAGTGGTGGCTTTATTTTTTTTTTTTGTATAAGGGGAGCAACATTTCCTCCTGTACCTCAGAGAAAAATCGTACAACTGCAGTATCCTACACTGGGATATCACTGGGTCCAGTAACCTACACTGGGATATCACTGGGTCCAGTTAACTACACTGGGATATCACTGGGTCCAGTAACCTACACTGGGATATCACTCGGTCCAGTGACCTGCACTGGGATATCACTGGGTCCAGCAACCTACACTGGGATATCACTGGGTCCAGTATCCTACACTGGGATATCACTGGGTCCAGTATCCTACACTGGGATATCACTGGGTCCAGTAACCTACACTGGGATATCACTGGGTCCAGTATCATACACTGGGATATCACTGGGTCCAGTAACCTACACTAGGATATCACTGGGTCCAGTATCCTACACTGGGATATCACTGTGTCCAGTAACCTACACTGGGATATCACTGGGTCCAGTATCATACACTGGGATATCACTGGGTCCAGTATCATACACAAGGATATCACTGGGTCCAGTAACCTACACTGGGATATCACTGGGTCCAGTATCATACACTGGGATATCACTGGGTCCAGTAACCTACACTGGATTATCACTGGGTCCAGTAGACTACACTGGGATATCGATGGGTCCAGTATTCTACAGTTTTATATCACTGGGTCCGGTAACCTACACTGGGATATCATTGAGACTAGTAAACTCTACGAGGACATCACTGTGTCCAGCAACCTACAATGGAACATCACTAGATCCAGTATCTTACACTGGAACATTTCCAGGATATCACTGGGTCCAGTATCATACACTGGGATATCACTGGGTCCAGTATCATACACAGGGATACCACTGGGTCCAGTAACCTACACTGGGATATCACTGGGTCCAGTAACCTACACTGGGATATCACTGGGTCCAGTATCATAAACTGGGATATCACTGGGTCCAGTAACCTACACTGGGATATCACTGGGTCCAGTAAACTACACTGGGATATCACTGGGTCCAGTTACCTACACTGGGATATCAATGGGTCCAGTAACCTACCGTCATAAAACACTGGGTCCAGTAACCTACACTGGGATATCACTGGGTCCAGTAATCTACACGGGGATAATGATAGGTCCAGTTTTCTACAGTTTTATATCACTGGGTCCGGTAACCTACACTGGGATATCATTGAGACTAGTAAACTCTACGAGGACATCACTGTGTCCAGCAACCTACAAAGGAACATCACTGGATCCAGTATTCTTTACTGGGAACATTACTGGGATATCACTGGGTCCAGTAAACTACACTGGGATATCACTGGGTCCAGTAACCTACACTGGGACATCACTGGGTCCAGTAAGCTACACTGGGATATCACTGTGTCCAGTAAACTACACTGGGATATCACTGGGTCCAGTATCCTACACTGGGATATCACTGGGTCCAGTATCCTACACTGGGATATCACTGGGTCCAGTATCCTACACTGGGATATCACTGGGTCCAGTAACCTACACTGGGATATCACTGTGTCCAGTAAACTACACTGGGATATCACTGGGTCCAGTATCCTACACTGGGATATCACTGGGTCCAGTAACCTACACTGGGATATCATTGGGTCCAACAACTTACACTGGAACATCACTGGATCCAGTATCCTACACTGGAACATTACCAGGATATCACTGGGTCCAGTAACCTACACTGGGATATCACTGGGTCCAGTATCATACACTGGGATATCACTGGGTCCAGTAACCTACACTGGGATACCACTGGGTCCAGTATCCTACACTGGGATATCACTGTGTCCAGTAACCTACACTGGGATATCACTGGGTCCAGTTAACTACACTGGGATATCACTGGGTCCAGTAACCTACACTGGGATATCACTGGGTCCAGTATCATACACTGGGATAATGATAGGTCCAGTAACCTACACTGGGATATCACTGGGTCCAGTAAACTACACTGGGATATCACTGGGTCCAGTAACCTACATTGGGATATCACTGGGTCCAGTAACCTACACTGGGACATCACTGGCTCCAGTAATGTACACTGATCATCACTGGACCCTCAGCTTCTGCAGTGATTGTTAGGAACATGGCAGATCCATGAGCCTTTGTGACTGATGTGACTGATGTTGATGATGATGATGTTCTTTGTGACTTCATCAGATTTTTTTTTAAAAAACATCTGCAGGCACACCTCTGCCAGTCTGTCTTTTCCACTGCCCTGGTATTATGTATCATTATCTAATTTAGGAAAATGTTTTTAGTTGTTCATAACTGGATGGTAGTGACACTCTTTCTAAGATGTGTTACTACCTCCCCCACTCCTGTCAGCCAGTGTTTAGCTAGCTGTATTAGCGTAGAGGATTTAAATTAGCATATTAGCATCTGAGAAACTACAATTTATTCTGAATTTAGTCAAATGTATTTATCTGGAATATTATAAGTACTAACAAAATGTAGTCTTAGTCAAAAAAAACTTTCTTACTTCAAAATCATTTTTTCTCTGTAGAATCTGCATGCAGCTGCTTCCAGCCCTGACGGTCACCATGTGTGATCAGGGTGGAAGTGGGTAAATATTGAAATTATTATATGACTCCTATCTTATTCCTTATTGCTGGAATTGGTGGTGTTACAACTCTCCCTATGTTACAACCGTACCCGGTCTCCCAACTACAGGCCTGGCATGCAGACTATAGTGTTTTCAGTCCAGAATTATATCAGTTACAGACTTATATCAAAGCACCTGAATATTCCAGTCAGCACTGTTGGGGCCATTATTCGCAAGTGGAAGAAGCACCACCTTACCATCAACAGGCCACGCACAGGAGCTCCTTGAAGATTTCTGACCAGGGAGTCAGAAAGAAAGTCAGAAGAGTACTCAACGAGCCATGGACCACCCTGAAAGTGCTCCAGAAAGACTTGGAGGCAGCAGGTACAACTGTTAGAGAGAAAACAATAGGCAATGCACTCCACCGCCATGGCCTCTATGGACGCTCAGCCCACAAGACTCCATTCCTCAAGAAAAGGCATGTTGAAGCTCGTTTAAAGTTTGTTAAACAGCATCTTGCAAGCCTGTAGAATACTGGGAGAATGTTGTCTGGTCAGTCAATTGGCAAACTTCATATAACTCACGGAGCAATGAATGGAGCCATGTATGGGGAAATTCTTGATCTGAATCTGCTGCCATCCACCAGGATGATGAAGATGAGACGTGGCTGGACCTTCCAGCAGGACAACGATCCAAAGCACACAGCAAAAATGGTTTCAAAAAAAGAAAATCAATCTGTTAGAATGGCCTAGTCAATCACCTGACTTAAATCTAATTTAACATTTGTGGAAAGAACTAAAGAAAAGGGTTCACCAGAGGGCACCAAAGAATATTCCAGATTTAAAGACAATCTGTGCAGAGGAATGGGCCAAAATCACACCTGAGCAGTGTGGGTCATTAGTTCAAACATACAAGAAGCTTCTGGAAGCTGTCATTGCAAACAAAGGCTTCTCCACTAAGTATTAGATGAGTCTCAGCGTGTTCAATACTTTTTTCCTGTGTTATCGTACTTAATTCCACATAATCATTATTTATGGACCTGAACGTTGTGATTTTTTTCATGTGTGGATTATTTGAGTTAATACCAATGTCTGGTAGAAATTTTGTTTGAATTGCAGCTTTGGAAATAAATGTGATGAGAAAAAAGTTGATGCGTTCCATACATATTTTCCCCACTGTTTGCGCATTTATGTATGTTTAAAGTTCCTGCTCTAATTTTACTGTATTTAAAAAATGTTTATATGCTTGTTTTACTGAATGCCTAACCGGTCCTTACACGCTTTTGTACAGCTTACTAAGTCTGGGATATATTTCTGTTTGATACAGTCGTACAATTACTAGGGATGGGTACCGAATTAGGTACTTTTATAGGTACCGACCAAATTCTGTCAAAAGTACTGGGTACCGATTCATGGAAAATCAAAAGGTACCATGTTTAGGTACCTAAATGCATCCTTGTGACTTTGAGGGACTGGAAGAGTAGATAATTTTCCATGCTGGCCATGAACACAGCATTGTAAGGTTATATATTGAAGAATAAATATGTGAAGTTAAAGAAATTTGAGATTTTATTACCACTAATTTTTGTTAAATTGACATTTTTTATCACATGAACACAAAAAAGTACCGGAAATTGGTACCATTGAGCACAGATATCGATTGCCAGGTACCGGGCATTGTTACCATATCGGTTCAATTGTGAAAGGTACCCATCCCTAACAATTACAGATGTCTAAATGAGAAGTATGATATGTATTTTGGTTGACTGTAAGGACCTGAAAAACCATAATAAAAAAACAACTAAAAAGAAAAAATCTTATTCCCAATTATGAGAATTTTCCATCTATTTTCTGTTGGCCCAGGCTTTAGAGGGTTAAGCTAAAGCTCCTGTGAAATGTGCTTAATAACTCTGATGGTGGTAAATTATAACCTATTACATCCAGCACATAAAAATACTCTGCACAAGGCGAGGACGGGTGTAGAGATAAATAAAAGTTGTGGGAGCTGTAAGACAGAGTGAGAAGGGGGAGGAGGACAGGAGGAGGAGGGGGAGGAGGAGGGAGAGAGCTGTTCTTCAGGGAGTATTCCCACTGGGGATAATAGGTGCAGCACAGTGCCGGCACCAGGCGCTTCCCCGGAACGCAACAGTCAGCTTAATTGCAGCTTTTAGGATCATTACTGCTCCCATGTGAATGTCAAAATGGACAAGGCTAGTGGGCCTTTGACAAACAGGCAACCACCACCCACCGCCCGCAGGCACAGGCACAAGGGCCAGAGACAGAGCGGAGGAAAATACAGGCTGGTTTGTTGTCTTCACTCCTGAAAAGCAGAGAGGAAAATGATGCAGAGTAGAAAAAAGGGAAAACTCAGAGCCTGCAGCACTTTCTCCTCCGTCAAAGAGACAGGGACCTGTGAGGTCACCTTTTATTTTCAGACATGAATCAAAGCTACAGCTGCCTGCGTTTATACATACACCTCTTTATAAATACATATCTGAATGCATGCAGCCTTTGTTTTTCTCTGCACCGCCCTCCTCAGCAGATCAGGTTGTCATGGCTGCGGATGGCGGGCTGCAGAGCCGCGAGGAGACGAACCCATTCATCACTCAAGAGCAGAAGCTTGCATCCAGCTCAAGAGCTGCAGGAAGTGGCTCTCAACCAGCCTTGGCCTCTTCCCTGCAATCACCCAATGAGCGGCTCCACTCAGCGCGTTCCTCACGCTGAGGAACATAATGTAAAGTAGATCTCCTCCAACAGCGCGGCCAAAAGTCTTCACTCCTCATCGTTCTGTTACTGATGCCTCTCCTCAGGCTCTCTGACCATACAGGGTCAGGCTCCCCCGCTGCTCAGGTCCACGCACACCCGAGGGCCGAGGGAGAACCATTTATGTTCAGTAACACTAAAAACAGGCTACAGGGCTCCACGCTGCTCCGTCTCTCTGCTTCACCTCAGACGTTCCTGAGAGGTCATCAGCTGATCATCAGTTTCAGACCTCAGCCTTTAAAAGTTGAAGTCTGCTCCAAAATGTGGACTCACTGATTTTTTTTGTCAGGTGTTCTCTCTGTCATGACCTCCTGATGCCAGAAGCTAAAAATCTTCCTCTCTTTGAATGTGGTTGGATTGTTGAGCCGCATCAGCAACGCCTCTCACAACGCACGATTGCTGCTGAGGTTGGGTGCAGTAAGCCATACATTTTGGATTTCTCCAAAGATCCTGAGGGTTATGGAGAAAAAAGTCCACAGGTTGAGGATAACCTTTAAGGTTGACGTGGCCTCGACTGCTCGAGCTTGTTGATCTGCCCTCTATAACATCAGGAGGATCAGACCCTACCTGACACAACAGGCCACACAGCTCCTGGTTCAGACCCTTCTGATTTCATGCACGGACTACTTCAGCTCTCTTCTAGCAGGCCTCCCTGCGTGTACTTTTTTACCTCTGCAGATTACCCAGAATGCAGCAGCACGTCTGGTCTTTAACCAGCTCAAAACAGCACGTCACCTTGCTGTTAATCTCTCTTCACTGGCTTCCAGTGGCAGCTCCAATCAAATTCAAAGCTCTTCTTCTGGCTTACAAATTGATAAGAATGGCTCCTGCCTACCTGGGGTTCCTCATCCGGGGCGACACTCCTTCTGGTCCACTACGCTCTGCTTGTGAAAGACGCCTGGTGCTCCCAGCCCAGTGCGGCTCCAAATCTCTAGCCAGACTCTTCTCCTCTGTTGTTCCCAAATGGTGAATGAATAACCTAACTCTAAACGATCCACAGACTCCCTTTCTACTTTAAGAGATGTCTGAAGACTCATGTGTTCAGGGAACACTTAGGCCTTAATCTGAGCCTTCTCCTCTTTGTCCTCAGGGGTAGAATGAGTCAGTAGGTCTCAGACTCAGCTCTTAGTGAATTTTCAGCACTAATTACTATATTTTGTTGAAGGTTAAAGTATATTCATGCTGGGTTTAATTGTGGTTAGTTGGCTAGATTATTCTACATTAAAAAATGCTCTTAATGCAATTTGCAATTTTGTTGTACTTGTTACAATGACAAATATAATTCTATTCTATTCTAATGGCAGCACCAGCAGCCAAATAACTTGAAGTAATTTGTCACACTGAATAAGGTTTTGCCTTCTGTCTAAATACTCGTTTGTGTTGTATTTTACTTTGGACAAAAGTGTCTGCTAAATGAAATGAAATGAAACTATGAAACTAGATTAAGGCCATTACTGGAGCTGACTGCAGCCCACTAACCATCAGACGCCATCTGAGAGAGAAGAGAACAAAACGCGTCTTCAAAGGCCTCGTCTCCTTCAACACCACAAACATGTCGTTTGGACTTTTTCAGAGAGCAGCAAACGTGGGACACTGAAAGGTGAAGAAATTTTGATTCTCTGTGAAGTAAAAACTGAACCTTGACGTCCTGATGGCTTCAATGTTACTGACACGACCAGGAGATCCCACTGGAGATGTTTCCATGGCGGCACAGTGGAGGAGGCACCATCATGATCCGGGGCTTTTTCCTTCAATGGATCAATGGAGCTACAGGTTGGTCAGAGGCGTCAAACGGCGGCTGGCTCTGTGGAGATGTTGAGGGGACTTCCTTCATGACTGAGGGCCCTGGTCTGTGTGGGAATGACTGGGTTTTTCAACAGGTCACAATGGGCGCCTGACAAAGGACTTCTTCAGAGGAATCAGCTCACTCTTTGGACCACCCTGATGTTCCCCTGATCTAAATCACTCTGACAACATTTGGGGATGGATGGAGAGGGACATTTGCAGAAATGGACATCAGGTCCAGACAGTGGATGATCCTCCAAAGACATCTTTACCACTTGGAGCAGAGTTCCCACAGCCTCCTGGAAACACTCACATCAAGCATGAAGAGATCAACAAGAAGGATGGAGCTCCTCATCACTCAGTCCTTTTTAACTCTTTCATTTCTCTTTTGTGGTTTTTGAGCTGTGGACTTAAACTGTTGATCAGCTGATGAACACCCCTCTCAGTTTTGTATTTTTGTCTCACTCCCATTTCTTCCTTTTGCATTTTAAAACTGGACCTTTTTTGGATCAGACAGAGCAAAAAGTAAATTCTTTCAATTTTTCAGCTGATCTTGAGATTTTGATCAGGAGTGTTTGCGTCCAGAGTGTTTGTTGAATAACAGAAATCATGCTTTATTTCTTCGATGCTCTCACAGTCAGCAGAGATGTGCAGAGCATAAATAAAAGGATGAAAACACGTGGCTGATCAGACGCATCAGTGAGGAATAAACTCTGTATAGAGTCTGTGGCTGATTTTCTTTCCTCCCTGAACAATAAGGTGAGTAAAAAGCAGGATTTGGCTGAAAAGAACGCCCTCGTCACTCAAACATCGAGGGCCAGAATCAATTTCCCGCAGTGATATGCATACCAGGTAGGAGCCTTTTCAATGGTTCCAGTCAAGCTTGTTTTGGTTTCCTGTGTTGTTGTGCCAATTTTCACCGGTGACCCTGAGCGCGTGAATCCAGCCCATCAAAACAAGGAAGGTCAAAACTCTCAGGTGCTGTGCCCGTCTGAGTGCTTTAAAGCCAAGTGCGTTATCGTTTTCACCCAGAGAGGCAGTGAACGCAGCACGGGATGAAGGTTAGCGCACGCTGCGTCACTTGGAGTGCTTTAAAGCCAGACCTGATTTGTTTTTGTAGCGCTGCCACCCCGCCTTGTTCTGCACATTCATACGAGAGGAGTGCTGAAGTGATGCTCCTTCTGCTGAATCACACACTGCAGTGAAACCACACACACACACACTCACACACACACACAGCTGCAGCGGTCTGTTGCAGCATCAGAGGCAGGAGCAGAGATGAACTGAGTTTGAGGGGACAGATGGAGCTCTCCATGAGCAGCTCTGTCACATTATGTCACACGCTGAGTCAGTGAGGAGGAGGAGCAGGATGAAGACTTATGGTCCTCAGACTGACCTTCATCATATTTCATCTGTAACACCACAGAATCTGCTCTCAGCACCTGAATCACTCACTTGTATTTGAGTCTCTGTATAACGCAAACATCCTGTCTTCTCACTTCTGACCAACCTGCATCATGTTGTTGCCATTTCATCAAGCTGAAGAGACATTCGTCAGAAAAAATTCAGTTTGGGTTTCAGCTTCACACCACTACCTTTTCCCTCGTTCAGTGCTAGTGCTTAGTTGGTTCAAGTCACGTTCTTCCTTAAAACTGGTTTGGTTTTCCATCAGCAAGGAGCCAAGTTAGAGCCATGTCACTGTGTCACCATAAAGGCCCCTTTATGCTCAGCGTTACATCCTGATCCAGATATGGACGGAGCCTTCTGTCTGTGCTCTGCTTTCATTTCATCTGTATTTCTGCACGTTTCCATGAAGCTTAGAGATACAGACCAAACAGAGCAGTACCACTGGAAACCATGGGGCCAGTGTTGCTATTACTACCTGATGCGTAGCTTTAGTGAGACATAAAGAAGAAATAAGAATGGCCGAACTTTGGCGATGTATTTAACTGCCTCACCAACCACCACCTCCTGCATTGCTGCTTCAGTTTTTCTCGAGTTTTTTTAGAGCTACATTAGCAAAACCTCCTCCACAGTCGCCATGTTTGTTTTTCAGTTTCTGGTTCTAAACTTTTGACTCTGGGCAGGACACATGGAGGTATGTGAGCAGTGATGGTTACATGGTTTGAAAAGGACAGATACATTTTTTGTATTTAAAGAAAGGAGAAATGGGCCTTACAAGGTCAGTACGTCACAGCATACACAGTTGTCCCTGGGGAGGTGGCGCCAGCTGTGGTCCCTTGGGGCTAGGGGCAGCAAAAAGGTGGCACTAAGAGTGCCTAAAATTAGGCTAAGATTTTTTTATTCTTATGTGTGTTTGTGACATTATTTTTCCTGATTGTCTGCTACGTGAAGCGTGCTTGTCTGTGTGTGCATGGATCCACGTGTGTGTGTGTGTGTGTGTGTGTGTGTGTGTGTGTGTGTGTGTGTGTGTGTGTGTGTGTGTGTGTGTGTGTGTGTGTGTGTGTGTGTGTGTGTGTGTGTGTGTGTGTCTGTGAACACATCAGAGTGGGACTCTCTGTGCGTGATTAGAAATGACATTTCATCATGTAAATAAGATAAATAACATCAGACTGTTTAGTCTGTTTAACAAAATAATAAGGTATAGCCCTGATCTACAAAAGACAAGTCATTACTGCTTCAATTTCTGCTCCAGCTCAAGTTTTTAATGAGAAACTCCAACAAAACAACAAATAACTCACTGAGCAGCTTTCTTTTAAAGAATGACTGTTTTACACGGCTGGTCATTGGTCACTCTAGCCCCGCCCCCCTGAGAAGTGGTTCACTGTGAAGACGGTTCAGGTTTGTTTTGTGCAAGTCATGAACAAATTGTTCATATTCAAGAATCACTTTACTGACTAGTGAATCATGATTCTTTATCCCTACTGACTCATTAACAGGCTTAGTGAAAAGCACAAAGACAAGATACTCACCCACTAGAAGGGATGGGTACCTTTTACATTCAAAACAATACAGTACCTGGTACCTGGAAATCAATATTGGTACTCAACAGTACCTCTTTTGGTACTTTTGTGTGTTTATGTGGTAATAAATGTTAATTTGATTAGTAATAAAACTGCCAAATAAAATTAACAACATTTTTATCCCTAAATATACAACCTTGCAATGCTGAGGTCATACTCATGCATTTAGGTACCTAAACATGGCACTGTTTGATTCTACGTGAATTGGTACTAGGTACTACAGATGGAATTCGGTCAGTACCTATAAAAGTACCTAATTTGGTACCCATTCCTACTCACAAGCTCACAGTACGTTGCATGGCTCCACTCAAAACATATACAAGTCACTCACTCACCCCCTGCCTTCCTACAAAACACCCAACTTTCACAGGAAAAGACCAAGATTTTATCAAGTGTCTTGTCTTATTTTCAGTAGAAAATGTCTTTTTAGACTTAATATGAGCCAGATTTACCTGATAAGTCCAGAGAAATGTCTTATTCTAAGTTATTTAAAGACGAAAATAAGGTCTGGATTGCTTGTATTAAGGAAAAAATAATCTGCCAAGAACAAGAGAAAAATAACTTGATTAAGACATTGTTCAAGTTTTAAGCAAAATTTCAAGCATTTTTTTCTTTTTCCATTAACAGTTTTTTTTTACTTCCTACAAGCCATTCAGACCTCAAAAGGTCTTCAAAGAACTTCAAACTAGTGCTGCACGATTATCGCAATCGCAATGTCAGCACATGCAATTACGTAATCGCAAAAGAGGTGCGATTGTGCAATTATTTTTAAAAAGTGTGAAAAAATGACTGGTTTGTGTGAGTGGTGTGTGTGTGTGTGTGTGTGTGTGTGTGTGTGTGTGTGTGTGACTGAGTAAGAGAGCGAGCGTGAGATGACTAATCAGTCACTTTTTCAACTGGTCATGTGACTACCTGCCCCCCTGGTAGGCAGTTTAATCAGACAAGATGGAGCACGAAGAAGTAAGTGAGGCGCTAAAGGCGAAAAGAAACTCTACCTCTGTTATTTGGTGTTATTTTGGTAACTGGTTGAATGACACAGCAAAAAGATGTAATTTTCAAAACGTGCAAAGCAAAAGCAAAAGTGGCATAAATGTTGAGTTTTGAATACAAACAAAACAGTACTGTTGTGCTGAACATTGTTGTTTGTATACAGTAAGTTTGGATATTTTGAGAATTATAACACAATTAAAATCCTCAGTAATCCATCTCTGCTTTTTTCTTGATTTTTCTCCTTGATAACCAAGCAAGTCTGTAGACTCATGACACAACTTTTTTTATGAAATTGCAAGCACAATCGCAATCGCAATATTGTCCACCTAATCGCCAATTCCACCTTTTCCCCAAAATGTGCAGCATAACTTCAAACAAGACATTTTTCTGAAATGGTCAGCTTAATGTGGCTCATAACAAATATAATAAGACAATTTTTAAATAAAATAAGAAAAAAAATCACTTGATAAGATATCAGTTTTTTTGCAGTGTGCTCACAGTACGTATGGAGCATGGCTCGACTTACAGCACATAGGATTGTTCATCTGCTCACAGTTTGACTCAAAGCACATCTCTGACTCACCCCCTCCACTGTTTATTCAGAAGATCAACTATAACTTCAGGAATTTATAATGAAATGCAAGAGTGGAACTAAATACAAAATCACTTTTTAGTTTCACACTGTCATTAATAAATAAATAAATAAATAAATCTGAATTGTCAATAAAAAAATATTGAACATAAATGGGTTGTTTTCATGATTTTATTTAATTCAGTTTCATTTTTGTGCAGATCTTTAGCTTTTATGTGTATAGTGTGGGACTAAAATGTGCTAAAAGGTGTTAATCTGGTGGCACATGTAGATTTCTATACACTCTCTGGGTAACTGATTCAGTGACTCAAATAACTCAAAAAACCTGATTCACTTTGGAGAGTAATTCATGAGGACTGGATTCGGTAAAAAATATATATATATATAAATAAAAAAATATATATATATATATATATATATATATATATATATATATATATGGTTCAGTGTAGCTGATGGTGCTGGTGAAGCCAGCTGTTGGGAACGTCTGTCACACTTGGTAACACACATTCCCAGAAACATGAACCGGTTTATGAGTTCACCGAACCCTCAGGAGCGCGAACTGACTCATCTCTTTTTTGTGTCTTTTAATTTAAAATCTCTTCCCAACAGAGGAGTTAGTTATTTTCTCCCCAGTCTCTGGAGCTGTGGGTGAAGACGTTGGGCTGGACTCCATGATGTGTGGCTCACGCCTCATGTAGTGTCTCATTAATATGCAGTGGCTGTGTATACTCTCTGTTTCCACAGTCAGAGGCTGTCGTGTTGGAGGACAACCTCCTGTTTTCCGTCCTCTCGTGTCTGCGTTCACTCAGACTAAGACAGCGGCTCATCCTGTGGTGCTGCAGCTTCTTAGGTCACAGCTATGCGCGGTGATGAAGATCTCTGCCGAGTCAGAGAGCGTGACTGTGCGGCAGCCCTGGCCTGCTGCCTCTCTGAGACAATGACGAAGGTGTACCTGTGTTTAATATTTAATATCATCTATCAGCTCTGGACATCAGCCAGCAGGTCACTGTGGAATGAGCTTTTTCCATAGCTTTCCATGGCTAACCTGTACACGTATGTGACGCCTCTGATTGGTCAGCTCCTCTGCTCTCCTATCCTCAGTGTCTCTTTGGCCCACATCTCTCAAATCAGACCATCAGTTTTAAGTTTCATAGAAAGAGTGGGTCCCTCCCTAAAACAGCTGCTCACTGCTGGGTCTGTCAAACGATACTCCGAGAGGAGGACGGAGCGCCAGGGAGCACGTCCACCGGGATCATTAACACATGTGGTTACACGGAGCAGTCACAGCATCTCTGTCTGTCCCAACAGGTGGAGCCGCTCAGCTTAGCTCAGCAGTCAGGTTGAGGGTTCAACCCCAGCTCCTGCAGCCACATGCTGAAGAATCCTTGAGCAAGGCACTGTTAGTTGGTGGTGTGTGAATAAATGTGTTCACCAGCTAACACTGGTGGTTCCTACCATAGCAGGCTGTGCTGTCAGTGTGTGAGTGTGGATGGGTGACAGAGACTGACACAATACAGAACTTTCTCAGTACTGGTCCAGATCTCATGCAGCACAAATGCAAAGCACAGTTTGACTTTCAAAATAAAATGTTCAGGAGAGCAGTACAGACAAATGTCTCAGTCACATTCAGAAAGCAGACGTGGATATATCAGAGGAATGGTTTGAGTTACACGTGACTCTGCATTAGTTTAGTAATAAACAGATGTGAAAGAGACTCTAACCTCAGGGTCTTTGAATTGCCTTCATTTGTAAAGAAATCTACAACATGTCAAAGCTTTTATTTTGGAGATCATTCTACATGCACAGAAGTTTTTGGCTCATCTCTTTGACTTCCTGTGTAACTCCACACCAAACAGATTGAAACAAACTGTAACTGCTTTCAGAACCAAGGTTTTGCTCTATGTTTGCATTATAAAGCAGGACAAGAAGAAGCTTGTTACTGATGCTTTTTCTGTTTGGTGACGAGCTGTGTCAAAATAAAACCTCACACTGTAAAATCACAGACATGCTCAACCTGACGACAGGAAGAAAGGTGAAGCTCCATCATTAACCAACAACCAGTCAGTCCACTGAGCCGTTAACCCTTTGAGGCCAGCCTTTGCAGATTACAGGTGACTTTATTATTTTGTTTTAGTAGTTAATTAGATTTATTTTATTTTATTTTATTTAGTCTATTTTATTTTATTTTATTTTATTCTATTTTTTTTATTTTATTTTATCTTATTTCTTTTTATTTCTTTTTATTTCTTTTTATTTTATTTTATTTTATTTTATTTCTTTTTATTTCATTTGATTTCATTTTATAGAAACAGCAGTAAAATTATCATGAATAGAGAAATGAGTAACAGAGACACAAAGTGCTTTTGAAACCAGACTGTAAACATATTAATTTCTGCTGAAAAAATGGACATTTTTTACTCTAGCAGATACTCAGGGAACTGCAGTTTATTTTAGTTTTTTGTTTGTTTATTTGTTTTTGTCACAAGTTTATTATTTTGTTTTCTGTTCTTACATGATTATCTTGTCTCATCTCATCTCATTTTATCTTATCTTATCTTTCTAAGGGAATGTGTTTTGTAAAAAACCACAGCGATCATGAACTCTGTATCTCCTGTTTAAACAAATAGAGTGTGTTTCATAGTAAACCAGTGATTGGAGATTGTTTCATATGAATAAGGATGGGTACCGAGTTAAGTACTTTAAGGTATCGACTGAATATGTCTGTGGTACTGAGTACTGATTCACGTGAAATCAAAAGGCACAGTGTTTCGGTGCCTGAACACATCTTTGTGACTGTGAGGGAGTAGAAGAGTGGGAGATTTTCCATACTGGACATGGACACAGCACCACAAGGAAATTTAATGAGAAATAAAAATGTTACATTGAAAAACTTGGAGACTTTATTATTGAACAAATATTTTTACCACAAAACTCACAAATGTACCAAAAATTGGTACCGTTGAGTACCAACATGGATTGCCAGTGTTAGTACTGTGAGTCATGTTTGTTTGTGTATTTCTTGCGCGGATGGAGAAGCGCTGTTTTGTTTAGTTCAACCAAAGCTGAGATTCTTAAGTCCTTGAAAACAGAGTCCTGGTGTCTTCACACAGCAGTAGCATCAGTTTACATCCAAGCAGTGAGTGAAGGTGAATGTTTCTGAAAGTGTACGGTGTGAGCTCTGGTCTCAGGTCAATATGACATCCACAATAAAAACCAGGACTTTGTCCTACGTTTCTGTTCTTCAATCTGTGGGGTGTTCAGACAGCGCCTGAGGAGCAGGACATCTCTGAGGAAGTCTAGGTCAGCTGTTTGGGGGCAGATGTCCCTGGCTGTGTGTTGTCTTGGTTTCTGATGTTATCTGTGTGCTGGCAGCAGGCTCTTTGTACGACTACAGACTGATCAGATGAAGAGCTGCTGGGCCCTGCTGCTGAATATGACTGAAGAGCTCTGTTAGCAGCAACGTGAGCATGTACTGCTCCAAACTACAGTTCACTATGGATACCAAAAACCCATGTGGTGGTACATTCAGGACACAGGAATCTCTGATAGTGCTGGACACTCAGACAGCAGTGGAGAAGGAAACAGAAACACTTTTACACATGTAGACTAAAAAAATTTTGAAGTATCTTATTAGTGTTAATATATTTTTTAAATTACTGCTTCAAAACTCAAAGAAACACACTTGAGAAAAATAAAAGGAGCCATGTAGAATGTAAGTTAACTCAAACAGTATGAACTCTGATTATCTCTAGCCTTGGTTCAGTCCACACCACCACATTAACCGTGTGGACAACTGACCTGACTCACCATCAGACCATCGTGGACTCTTTCCACAGGGAGGCAGAGACTCAGGGCGTCATTCATAAAAAAGGCCTGCTGCTCCAGAGTCTTTCAGGAGAAGTGGATTCATGGACTGTAGAGACCTTCATAAGGAGTGGACCGAGTCTGGGGTCAGAGCATCCAGAGCCAGCATGAACAGATGTATCTAAAGCCTGTTTCCACCAAGCGGTTCAGTTCGTCTCAGCACGGCACGCATTGTACAGCGTTTCCACTGACTACTCCCACATCAGATCCCCAAATAACTCAGATGAGTCGTCACACTTTTTGGGACCCTTCTGTTGCTGTGCCAGACTAAACTGACCTGACCCCGGAAGATGGAGCTACAACACTGAGTCCATTGATTGGTGGAAAGAATGGTCACTTGCTGTGTGACAGTGGCTGCTGTATTTCTCCTGGTGTGAGGGTCATTGTTGGCTGTGGAAACACAAACAGGACCAGGCTTAACCGAGCCAACCCGTTCCAAACCGTAGTGATCTAAACCAGACTGCTTGGTGGAAATGGGGCTTAAGAGTTTAATTGCATCTTTGGACCACTCCAGAACCAGAGACCACATCAGAGGAGTCTATCCTGGGCTAAGGAGGAAAAGAACTGAACTCTAGCTCAGAGGTCCACAGTCCCTTCTTCAGACACAGATGCTTGATTTGATTCTCCAGTGGGACTTGGCGGTAGCCCACATCGCCAAAACTACCACCAATGGTTTGTTGGCCATGGTATCACTGTGCTTGATTGGCCAGCTCATCGGAATCCCCAAAAAGACCAGTGGGACATTTATCAAGGGGAAGAAAGACCTCAGAACACGGACCAGCTGGAACTGCTGTCAAATCAACCTGAGCTTCAACAAGACCTGTGCTGATTGGTCGCCTCCATGACACCCTGCACTGATGTAGGAGGTTCCTTGAGATGAACAGACTTTTCCATGTTGGACGTTGTATGTTACGCTGATGTTCCATATTTTTTAATTGATCTTTCTGATAACCTGAGACCCTGGAGTTCTGGTTTCCATGAGCTCTCTGCCATAGTCCACTAAGCCTGAATGAGTACAGACTGAGGTGTTTCACATGAAGTAATTAAAGAAAATTCAGAGGTGGACTTTTGGAGGTGACCCGGATTTCGACCCTCAAAGCCTGATGTTTATTTTTAATCTAACACATAGAGATCGGTTCACATTGGTGCTGAACTCACTCCAGTCCATAAACCTGTTGGAAAACCAATGACTCTGAAACCTGCCCTCTTTTTGTGAACATGAACAATCCACTGATTTCAGACACCCAGGGTCCTTACAGGGTCTGACTGTACCCTGTCTCAGCCCCACCACTGACCTGGTGGCTTTTAGGAGTCAGGCGCCAGATTTCTGGGAGGGTTGGTCCCCTTGCTAATTTCCCATCCCAATTCAATGTGGTCTCATCCAGAGGCCGGTGATTGTTTGGTTCAGCCGGCCCAGGTACAGTGCTGCTTTTGTTCAGGTCCTCAGTGGCTCTGAATACAGTCCCAGAGCCAGACAGACCTGCAGGCTACGTTATCAGGACTCTTTGTCCTGGTTCTTTGCTTCCCCTGCCCAGATCCCCAAACACAACAGAGGAGAGGCACCGTGTGGGCAGAGAGTCTGTCTCTGAGGCTCCCTCAGGGTCAGGGTGACCCAAGCAGATTTACACAAGTACCAGGTAGCAGTTTAAGGTCCCTGCTCTTCATTCTGACTGCACTGTTTGAGCTGCTTTAAAATATGACTGCCCAGGATTCACCAGAGTCCTTTTGTTACCCTGCAGGTTTAAATTATTACAACACAAAACGATCCAGACAAAGGATCAGGGGGAGGCAGGAACATGTCTTTAACCAGGAACAATGACATCGAGCCGGAGTAGAAGAATAAAAGATGGCTGAGCATTTTTTAGCGCGTTACTCCTACAAGTTTTCACAGATTTTCACAGACCAAACAGTAAAATGTTCAGCATGTTCAGGCTGGTTTTGTGTATGTTTCACATGTTCTTACTTTTTTAAAACACTCAGTATTTTCTACATTTTTCGTCCCATTAAGATAAATGGAGATGATCCATCACCATAGAAACCACACAGCTGACATAGTGGTTTCCACAGTTATAACTGGACGGGTATGGTAAGGGTTTGGTGCTCATCATTTCAATTTGTATATTTATTTATTCATTTTAAACTGTTGTGTTTTTTTTTTTTTTACTGAAATGGTAAATGTGTAACTCCTGGGTTGACAGAGTTAAATTAAGAAGAACTTGTCTTAATATTTAAATTTCCTCTGTAAGGGTCCAGACCCAACTATCATTAAGCTCTGTTTAAAGAAACACACATGTAGAATTTTCCTTCTTATATGTCCTTGTTAACTAACATGGTCAGTCTTTAATGGAGCCTAGAATAAAATGATGTGGTTCTGTTGTGCATGCACATGCATCAGTGTTTGATCTAACAAAAAAAACATTCACAAACAGAGCCGTCCTGTTGTCGTCTGCAGTAAATATTCAAAAGGCAAGTTTCCTTCACCTGTTATCATCAAACTCACCTCCACACACTGCTCCTCCACTCGACTGTGCACTTCAGGTGTTATACTTCCCCTCCTCCAGCTTTGCTCATCTTGTCATAAAAATCATTGTTTCCAGCCTTTGGACCAATCCCAAGGTCTTTTAGAGTCTCCAAGGAGCTCAGTGTGCAGCGTGTGTAGCATGTGTAGCATGTGTAGTGTGTGTAGTGTGTGTAGTGTGTGTAGCGTGTGTAGCTACTCTTAGTTTGTTTAAAGTCTTTATAATAAATGGATGTAGTCTCTGTGACATCACCCATCTGTTCCTGAAACTGAACTTTGAGAGAAATCATATTGGAAATGGGGCGGGCTTTGGGCTTCTACACTAACAGCCATAGGGCGCCTGCCTGTCAATCAGCTGAGCTCTGCCTCTGATAGGGTAAATTTAAACATGTTAGAGAAATCATCTGTTCAGACCCAATCATTGCTGTTTCCTCCCAGGCTGCAAACATGTTGGTGTCTGCAGCAACTTTTTTTTGGCTTGGTGTGTGTGTGCGTGTGTGTGTGTGTGTGTGTGTGTGTGTGTGTGTGTGTGTGTGTGTGTGTGTGTGTGTGTGTGTGTGTGTGTGTGTGTGTGTGTGTGGTTCCTCGTACTTTCAGAGCTAGCCTCAAGTGGACACTCCATGAACTGCAGGTTTTAGCACTTCTACATTGTCTCATATTTTCAACCTGAGGTGTTTGACGCTGGGACCTTGACCCCTCTGTCAGCCTGTCTGATCCTGCTGCAGAGTGAACCATGGACTCTCTGCTGAGTTGATGGTCAGGCGTGTTGTGACCTTGTCCTTGTCGTTAGGCATTTTAACTCACTGTTGTCAGTGTGCTCACAGAGTGTGGTCCTCAGCTCAGACACAGGACGGTGTCAGTAAATCCATATGTTCATCATCAGCCCATCCAGCTTTATTTATTACAGGCAAATCACAACATCTATAAACTACAAACTACCATAAAAACACAATGTAGTATTATTATTATTATTATTATTATTATTATTATTATTATTATTATTATTATTATTATTGCCATCTTCATTAATATTAATCTTAATTTATCTTGAAGCACTGTTCAGCTGACTAAGTGCTTTTAGAGCACTCAGGTCATGAAAGTACCCAAAAGCTTGCTTAAGATCCCCCCCCCCAAAAAAAAAAAAAAATAATAAATAAATAAATAAATAAATAAAATAATAGTAATAATAATAATTGAAAATCAAAATGAATATTTTAAAACAATGTGTAAAATAATTATTCAGGAATATTTTTTAGAGATATATTTAGAAAAAAATAAAAAAATAAAGCTGAGGTAAAACCCAAAGGCTCTGGGCTGACTCTTTGTTTTAAAGGACCACCAGCTTCATCAGCTTCTCTGTTGAAACCTGAACTTTTGGCCCAGTGTATTAAAGAAACTCAGTTGAATTATTCCTCAGGTTAAAGCTCCTGAGTTCTTCTCCTTTATAAAATACGTCATTATTCAGAGAACTTTAAATCAACCTAAAAATGTTTCATTCATGTTATTATTCATGAGTGTGAAAATACACACGTGTGTGCTTTGTGCTTCATTGTGTTCATCTGTAACACAGTATTTCACACATCTTTAAAGTGGAGTGAAAACAGAAACTACATCTCTACAGACACAGACAGTTTCCTGTCCAACACTCCTCTGAGTGAAACCTCCACGCTGAGTGTCTGTAGCTGTGCTGTGTGAGTTTAAAGCAGACAAACCATCCTTCACTGATCAGACTTCAGCTCCATCAGCCTCCAGCGGGCTGCTCAGGTGGCGTCATCGCTGACCTCTGATGAAAACCTGGGTTAGTACCTCTGACTGCACCGTCCAATCAGAGTGATGTCTGCTCTGTTCGCTCTGTGTTCAACAACATGATGAGAAACTAGTTTTATTATCACCACTGCAGGCCAAACCACACATACCAGTCAAACCAGAACCAGCTCTGAGGTCTCCCTCTGCGTCAGGTCTTAGAACGGCGTCTTACACACTTTCTTTCAACACCTAGCTCTGGAAAACCACAAGAGAGGAGGACTGGTCTGGGGTCGTTGAGGGGCACCATGACCTGGATTTCAGAGCCTCTCACTGGTTTTTGCTGTTGCTATGAAGGATGTGACCGAGCCCTCCCCCGTGGTGACTGATGGGTCTGTCTAAAGCTCTGCCTGTCAGTCACTTTGGCTTTTTACCGATGACGATTCACACAGAGCTGAAACAGCAGACTGCAGTCATAGCTCAGACCTGGAGACCTGGTCCAGTGTAGACTGTCTCCTCTGTAGAACCTCTGATGGTGAAGCCTGTATCCAAAGTCCCGCCCCTCCTTTGTGCTGATTGGTTGGTGATCAAGTAGTGACACTGATGAGTGAAGCTAAACTTTTTAGACTGATAATTTAGCAAGACTAGCGTAAAAGGACACACCCACTAATCCCTGACCTGTGATGTCACTGGAGGCCTCAGAAAGCTGGAAGATGCACGTCACGGTTAGACCAGGTCAAAGAGTTCAGGGACTGAGACGGTGGTGTCTTTGCTGGGTATCAGCCCAGTAAAGACATCCCAGAGGGAGCAGGTCTGCTGTCCTCAGTCTGTGTTCACATGGAGCAGGATGTCCAGATCCTGACCCGTTACCACAGAACCAAAGAGCTCAGTCTGAACAAACAGAGGCAGATGGATGGAGATTCCTAGAGTCGAGCCCAGAGTGCTGGTGTCTCAATTTTGGAGTTTCTGGAGTTTCAGTGTGGGCTGTGGGTGCCTGGAGGTGTTTTTACTCAGACTCTTTCTGTGGGAGCACAGGTGCACTGTAGGATGTTGACCTGCTGGGAGCAGCGGGCAGAAGGTGCAGAAGAGAGAGTCCTGATGCCCAAACTACAGAGCTCTGCTGGGTGGTGCCACTCCCCCTCAGCTGCAGCTCTACAGACGGAGCAAAGAGACCTTTCCCTGCATTGCTATCTGCTCAAAGCTGGTCTCACAGGAACACGTGGAGGAGGATCACTCAGACCGGACTCATGGGTTCATGCTCCCAGAAATTCACCCAGACGCTGTTAGAGGAAACGTGACTCTGGTTCATCAGCTGGAGGTTTCCCATCGCCCAGCACAGACCACACCAAGACACACAGCTCAAAGAGTCCATCAGGGCTGGCTCACACCAGGTCTGCAGTCCAGCTGGAGCCAGGGGTGTAGCTACATTAGGCAAACACAGGCAGTTGCCTGGGGCCCCAAGATTCCCAGGGGCCCCCAAAGCATCTCTTAAAAACTGATTTATGAAGTTCTCTTCAATTGAAAGCCTTTCTTTTTTCTAAATCAATAAATTAAAAAAAAAAAAAATTAATAAATCTTTAAATTAATAGATTTCACATGCTTCTAAATACATCAAAAGGCTTAATCTTTAATGATGGTTTTGGGTACTCCCCCTCCCTTCTTATTCAATGGGCTATTCCATGTTACAACACATCTGAAAATTTGATTCAGGAAGAAAGTTGTAAAAAACACTTTTTTTCCCCCATTTTTTTTTCTTATTCTCAACCAAGTGGGAAATAAAAACAATGTTGCTCTGAGATCTGAGATAAACATATCAGACTTTTAGGATTTTAAGGACTTTATCTAGCCCAGGAAACAGGATCATTTTCTCAAAATCATTTTTTTTTTTGAGTTGGTGATAAACATTATTGTACAAAATCTCTTTTTTGGAAACATAACTCACTGGACAGGGGGTCAAATAAAAATACATTAACTTTAAAATAATAGTACCAAAAAGTATGGTCACTGTAAATATCACCTCTTTCAGTAGATATTTTCCAGTTTTATGTTGTGCTTGATATTTACATATTTTTTCTTTACTGAATTATTTTTTTCAATATTTACCTATTGTAATGTTTTTCACTTCATACTTTCTTGATTGTTACTGTTACTCTGTAAATTCCTCACTGTGGGACAAATAATCTGTCAGTTGACCATAAAGATTTCAAATCCAGGACAAAGTGGACTAAATTATGGATTCACTTTTTTCTAAATCAAACTAAAGTACAGAACTTGAGGAAATGCATTTAGTTGCGTTAAGTTACCATGTACAAGATTAGCACTGTCTCATGCCTTGATTCTGGGAAAGAGACAGTGGACCCAGGGAAGGCCAGTCTAGCTCTGAGGAAGATGAGTTACAAGGACATGGAGGGCCCCATCGACTGGGTTTGCCTTGGGCCCCCAAACCACTAAATACGCCCCTGGCTGGAGCTTAGACCTTGAGCTGGGCTCAGACCTGGAGCTGGGCTCAGACCTGTTGTCCCTCTGTGCAGCTCTCTGATGGAGTGAGCTGTGACAGAGGAGGCCCTGGTTAACGCACTGCTTCCTCCTGTTTGACTTTGAGGAGCATCCTGTTCTGTGTGCCGGCTGGTCTCACTCCCTGATGGTCTGATTGTCCTCCTTTAGTCTGACAGAGCAGCTCATCACTGACACTCGCTGCAGTTCAAGTCATCTCCAGCTGATACTCAAACAGAGAGTCTGTGTTGGTGAGTCTGAAGAAACAAATACTTATAAAGATACTTCTGCATGCTGTGGCTTCATTTAGCAGCTCTCTCCCTTCTCTCCTTTTTCTGCTGCAGGGACCAGACCAGAGGCCTGGTTGTTTTAAGTTTTCAGCTCCACTAAAAGCTTTGTGCTCGCGTCAAGACCGCCAGAGACTCAGTGACCCCCACAGAGAGATGCAGAGTAATCCTGGACACACTGTTTAACATCATTCACACTCTCACACCACACACACACACACACAGTCCAGAAATTCATCTTTAAGCTCTGTCTCTGAACTGGATCCAGGGTGACGGCTTTCTGAATTGTCACCGGATGGATGGATGGATGGATGGATGGATGGATGGATGGATGGATGGATGGATGGATGGATTAACAGAAGATCATTTAAGCAGCATAAAGGAACAGAGTCAGAGACGCAGGGACAGACTCCCCGTCTCTTGTGTGTTTGGGGACCATCCAGGATCTGAACTGACCGTCCTCAGATATTTAGCTTTTCGTGACGAGCATACTGCAGTACGGACACTCACACACACACACACACACACACACACACACACACACACACACACACACACACACACACACACACACACACACACACACACACACACACACACACACACGCCGAAATCCATCCTGCTGGATTCAGACGTTGTTTAGGATCCTGGTTATGGCGCTGAAACATTCTACTGCCTGTCCCCTCAGAGCAAACTGCAGACTCTAAACTCTTTCTCTGCCTCTGCGTCCGACTCCTGAGCAGCTGACAGGAGCCTCACAACCACAGACTACCTCCTGCTCAGTTCACACATATCACACTCATTTTTATGCACGGTTTGAATTCTGTTTGCACTTTCTACTGCCTTCAAATGCCTTACCTTTGGACTTTATGTAGATGTGAATTATTATTCCCATTTTTCTGTCCTTTGTCTATTTATAATATCTTACTGTTGGTGTTCACTGTGGACAGCAAATCAAATATTTCTTGTACAGGGAAACACGTTTCTTTACTTTGCACAAGACAATAAACTCTTTGAATCTCAAAGTTCAGCTTCTGTAAATTTAGACACTTTAACTGAGAGCTTAAAATCTATTTGTTAGCTGATTTAATAAATCCTATTTAAGGTTTTATTCTGCCTGATGAATGTTTTGAATATAAATCGGCCTGTTAGTGCAGTGTATCCTCTAATTACTGACTGGTTCTTTTTTCTTTGAATAACATGAGAGGTGGTTTTAATATGATGCGGTTAAAAAGAGTCAGTCTGAGGAGCCCGGATCAGTCAGGAGAGACTGGGAGAAAGCGCTGCAGCTCCATGGCTGTGACATGGACAAACTGACTTTAATGATGCTGATTTTCTTCATGTAAATGTATCAGGTTAGATGAAAACAATAACTTTAGGGTTGTTTAACCTCTTAAGACCCAAGCTTATGTCTGATGTGTATTTTTAAATTCACTTTGCTGTTAGAGATAAGTGAGACAGAATAAGAATAATAACTAAACTTGGTCTTTGTACAGGAAGTCTAATTATTTGTGTTGTGAGTTCTCTATTATTTGTTAGTTATTTGTGTTATTGAATGTTATTGAGGTTGTTTTTTTTTTTCACTAAAATTGGTGTAATGTTGTGAATTCACCAAAAAATAATTTGGACAGTGTCCCTAAATGTGGCCAATAGGTCAAAGTTTTAAAAATTGCAGTATCATGGGTCTGAGAGGCAGAAATGTAATGTCCACAAATGCAGACGCAGCGTCCTATGAGTTTATGTTGGACTTGAAATCATTGCTTCAACTGACCTGATACATTTACATCAAATAAATTTGATTAAAGTCAATTTGTCCGTTTTTTTTTGTATTATTATTTTTAATTTTTAGTAATTTACTTTTTTAGAATAAGGATGCTTCAAATGATGCAGAGGAGCAGCTGCGTCTCTGCGGCGGACTGCGCCAAACTGAGTCTGAATTTTACTGGTAAAGAAAATATGTAACATGAACAACACAGGACATAAAATGTAGCTAAATAAATATCATTTTCCCTGTTTTTTTAAAACCAAGTTCCGCCTAAACATAAAAATGAAAAATAAATAAACTTCTACCTTAATTAAATCTGTTGTGCCAGCTGGTTCCATGTAAACTTGTTAGGTTAGTGACAGCAATCATTTCAAGTCCCTCTTAGCTGACCCTGGAGTTACTGTTTTCCGGTTGGCATAATACATTTGATTTAAGTCAGTGTTTGATTATTTGAGAGGAGTTTGAGGGGCACGTGCCAGGACTACCTGAAGACACCTGTGTTTGATTTTATCTCTGCTGCTCAGCTGGAGGAGGTCTGCCGTCCTCCCTCCGCTGCTTTAATAAAAGCTCTTTTATGAAAAACAAACGTGTTTCCTGTCAGAGTCGAAGCTGGAGGCGGAGGTTTGTGTGTGCGGCTGAAGCAGGTAAACTGAGACAGCGCGAGCCCAACATGACACCCAGTTAAGCATCCATCAGGCCGGTTAATGGATGTGATGTTCCGCCTCACGTGTGAAACCCGCGGAGTGCAGAAAAACCCGCGAAATATCATTAAAACATCCTCCAATCAGGCGGCGTGTTACAATGAGGACGCGGATAGCAGAGCTCCAGTCACTGATTCTGACTTTTTACTTCAGTTAAGAAAGTTACACAAAAGGTGGCAAATCTGTTGACAATAAATAATAAATAATAATCGTTGCACGGGAACAAACGAAACATTTCCTTCCAGAGCTAACCTTTTTAACTTATTAATATTAATAATAATATCAATAATAATAATAATAATTATACACATCTTTGGGAAAGAAAAAAAACTGTCGGACTGACACTAACTCACACAAATGTCCCACGAATCTTGTGGCAAAATAGAGGTATACCTTGTTGCAAATGCTTTAGTACTCGGGTCATAAAGAAGAGGAGGATGGTGGTTAGAGATGAAGAGCAGTGCTGAGTCCTCAGGGCGGATCATGGAGAGGAGCGGGTCCGTTAAAAAAATCACCAGTCTGTGTGGAGTACGCGCGCTCAGCAGGTTCAGGTTCAGGTGTGTCCCCGGTAAAGACAGAGTCCGCTTCGCGTCTCCGTTTGGCAACAGGAACCGGGCGCGTGAACGTGCAGCACCGGCCGTGATGACGCGTCACGGCGGGATGGTGTCCGTGGTAAAATCCCATGATTGTCTTCACAGTGTCAAAATACAACCAGGGGGGTTGTTTGGTGCGGTCCGGGTGGGGGCGGAGGGGCGGGCGGGCGTGTGGGGGCGGTGTGTCCGCTCAGGCCTCGATGGGGCTGGACACCATGCTGTTCGGCGTGTCCGGGAGCTGGGACGACATGGACGCTACCTCACTGCCCGTCGAGTTCGAGCCTGGACCCCCCTCCGAGAAACTGACCTGCGGGGCAGAAGAGACACAGTGAGACACGTCCGTGGACAGAGCACGCAGCCCATCCTGAGGCCGCGACCGTTCCACAGACCACCTTATGTTTCTATACCGGAGACTCCTGCAGCGCGCCGAAGTCCATCCACTGTCAGAGTGCCCTGAAGCGGAGCTGCTGTGCTCCCTGAGGAGACACACTCTGAGACAGCAGAGACAGCAGCTCAGCTGTAGCTCTGATAAACTGTGTGTTCTGAGGCCTTTATCCACCTCCTCCGGCCGTGGGCTGAGCACAGAGCGCGGCGCAGGAGGCCAGCTCTTCTTTTCTATAATCCATCCTCTGCGCGCTGCTCTCTGAGGCCCGGCTGAAAAATGTCTTTATTCTGTTTTTAATCCATCTCCGTGTTCTAAGTAAATTATACCTTACACTGACAATAACTCTGCGTCCAAAGAGCAGATTGCTTCTCGTCAGATCGTATTATAATAACACTAATCCACTCAGACGCGGCGCAGGGACACATTTCGCTGCTCTGAGCCCAGCTTCAGCCAGGAGCTGTTTGAGGAGTCTGAGCTTCTCACTCAGGAATCAAAATGTCTCTGACACTAACAACATGAGCCAGCCTTCAATCCATGTTTTACATATGATATAAGAAAACCAGAGACCGTTTATAAATGAAAACGCATCATGTGCGTGAGGCTGAGGGCGCCTCACGAAGGCGCTTCAGCTCCGGCCTCTTTAAAACCAACACTGCGCACTTTGTGACGCAAACGCTCAGCTCAAGAACGGGCCTCCACAGAATTTATCAGATATAAATTCTGCTGTTAAACTGAGAACTAACCACATGAAACCATCCGAGTCATCCGGCAGCTGTGAGGATGCGCGGAAACATCCGGACCCTGAACATGAGGGATTAAAGCTCTCCATGAGCGGGGGAGCACTGAGATTAATGCCATCAATATACTCATTATACATTAGACTTACTTTTATTTTCTAAATGAAAAAAGTTCACTCAGACCGCCCACGGTCTGAAGCACAGTGACCATGGGGACCTAAAGTGCTCGGTCACCCTGTCGCACATGTTCAGCAGAGACGGATGTTTCCGCTGATGCTCAGAGAGGAGCACAGGCACATTTGGAGCACGGAGAGAGGAGAAATGACGCACCAGTTGTTGGAAGGCGGGCTGGTCGATGTCACTCTGCAGGGCGAAGTCGCTCAGGACTTTCCACGGAGGCTGGTAGCTCTGAACCTCCACCGGGTTCGCCTGCAGGCCGCCGTCATGACGCTCCGGACTCGCTGCCACCATCGGGGTCCCCGTCATGCCCTGGATGTTCTGAGAGAGTGGGAAGAGGGTCAGAACCGGACTTACAAACATCCTTGGTACAGACGATGAAGTGTGTGTGTGTGTGTGTGTGTGTGTGTGTGTGTGTGTGTGTGTGTGTGTGTGGGGGGGGGGGGTCCTGAAATGAACCCCCTGCTGTCAATCATTAGAACAATCAATAAACATGTCAACAAATTAATCAACACACACACACACACACACACATGAGTCTGAGTGTGATGATCTTGTACACACTCACACACACACACACACACACACACACACACACACACACACACACACACACACACACACACACACACACACACACACACACAGGGAAAGAGAGAGAGGTGTTGGATATTATGCAGGTCTGAGGTGGACCACCAGGAGAGTCCGGTCTGATCTTCGAGGGTTTAAATATGGACCCTGTTTACTCCCCCCCCCCCTCCTCCCTCCTGCTGCCTCCCCCTCTCACCGTCTTGTCGTTGGGCTGCTGCTGCTGCAGCTGCTTCATCAGGATGGACCTCTTCTTGTCCTTGCAGCGTTTGTTCTGGAACCAGACCCGGATGACCCGCGGGCTGAGGCCGGTCATCTCCACTAGCTGCTCCTTCATCAGCGCGTCGGGCCGCGGGTTGGCGTTGTAGCAGGTCCGCAGAGTGTGCAGCTGCTTCTCGTTCAGCACCGTCCGGACCCGCGTGGTCTTCTCCGGCTGTTTGTGCACGTGAGGCCTGAGCGCGGGCTGCCGGGCCGAGATTGGTTCTGCTGTTTGGAAAGGACGGGGACACGGAGGGGGAGAGGAGTGAGTGGTTGTGGCCCCGGTCACAGAGAAGGAGAGGGGGCCGCGCTTTGAGCTGGAGGCCCTGAAAACTCAGCGCGTCCCGGACAGCCCGCACCACACTCATCAGGCTGTTCCAGAAGGTTCTCAGTGACACAGTGTGGGTTCAAGAGAACCACATTAAATGTCACATGGTTTGTGATGATGTCCCACACACAAATATTTAACACACACACTAAAAAACAGAAACCCAGGGCTAACGGTCCCTGGAAGGAGACCTGCACTGATGAACCATTTTATAGCATTTAAAGGGCAGACCCGCAGAGCTCTGCAGTCCTCCCTCAGAGGACCAAACGCATCCCGGACCCCCTCCCCCTCAGTGATAAGTCTGTGTATTTGTGACTACAGTGCCCGCTCTATCTAATCTACAGAGCCCGGACTGACGCGGTGCTATGCACAAAAGAAAGTGGTTCAGCAGAAACCCCTGAACTGGTCTACATGAAAACACAAGAGCAGGAGAGTCCCACCTGTTCACTCGGCCCCCTAAGAATTAAAGTCTGCATCCAACAATACACCACTTTCAGTCTGAGCCTGCAGGACAGGAGGAGCGGACACACATCACAGAGTCTAAGACTCAGCTCGTTTCTAACACTGCATCCGAATTCAGCACCGGGGAAAAAAAGCTGCGGGTCCGCAGAAAAGAGGGCAGGACGCTGCAGCAGGTTTACAGCAGGTCTGGACTCATATTCGCTCCCCCGCCTTCCCGGGACTTTACCTGCCATTTGCAGCGGTCTTGCTGGATGCAGCGGACTTAGCGGGTCCCCAGGGCCCAGGCTGGCCCGCTCCACCACGTCATGGTCGGCCCGGCAGAAGAGCCCGTCCTCCCGCAGAGCAAACTCGTCCCCCGGGATGAGTTGGCGGCTGCAGGCCACGCAGCGGAAACACTCGATGTGGTAGACCTTGGATCGGGCCCGCATCACGAAGTCGTTCTTACTGAAGCCGATGTTACACTTAGCGCACTTGATCCCGTATAACCTGCGGGACACAGACGCGCACGCGCTCCGGTTAGACTGACAAAACAATAACAACAACAAAAACGCTAATAACAATAAAAAAAAATAACACTAATAATATTAATAATAATGATATGAATAAATAAAACAATTATTATTATTATTATTATTATTATTATTATTATTATTATTATTATTATTATTATTATTATCAAAATAACAGCAGTTGCTGCAATAAAAATAAATAACAACAATAAACATAAACTGTATTCCATAAAGAACAACACTTGTGTTGTGTTATTATTGTAGTTATAATAGATAACTGTAAATTGGAGAGGATGTACATACAGGCGGTATCAATTTAATGATCAGAGTCTAATGAAAGTAGTTTTATTTATTAACAGGCTTATGCAAAATATGATTAAATAATTTTACGGTACAGCAGATGTTTGATTATCATTATCAGACTTTTGGAAATATTTCTATATTAAAATATTTCTGATCCAGGACTCACTGCGGGCCTTGTAACTGAGTGAAGTTAAACTCTTGGAATAAAATCTGTTATTAAAAATAATATTAGTTATTAATGCAGAAGCTGTGACGTGACATGAAGTCCAGTCTGGACGTTTGTCATGTTCCGCAGGTCCATCTGTCACAGCAGGACAGTCTGATCATAATCAATGATTCATTAATAAATGATGTGGCCCTGATGCTCAGTGTGTCAGCTTCAGGAGCTACATCTGCAACAAAAGACAGAAATATTAAATACTCTGCTCTCTGTTATTATCATGATGCTCGGGCTTTTTTTTTTTTTTTTTTGCTTATTTCTTTTATTATTTTCTTTCTTTTTCGAGAGGGAGAATTTGATCCTGACATTTTATATTTCCACCGAACACAAATATCTGCTCGCAGCTGAAATTTGTCCCGATAACCTGGACCTGGATCTTTGAATAAATGTATTTAAAAAATCACAACAGCCTGTTGGAACGTTAAAAAAATATGTGTCGTGTATATTTCTAAAATAAGAAAAATATTCCAGATAGCGCAGTTCCCGGGCCGGCTCGGCCCGTCCTACCTGATGTAGTCCCGTTTACAGTACGTCTTTCCGTCTCGGACGAAGCACGTGCACGACTCGTCCAGGTACTGGCTGCACTCGGCACATTTGAGGCACGCGGCGTGCCACTCCAGGTCCGGAGAGACCCGCAGGATGTACTGGTCGTGGATCTGATTCCCGCAGCCCACGCACAGAGACACGAGCCGCTTCTCTGTAACACACACGAACACACACACAAACACACATTAACACATACAGAGACGTACACACACTTACACGCTTTTAACAAATGGTCTCTAATGATCGGCCCCCAAATTATTAACATTTTTATTTAATTTGCTTTAGTTATAATAATAATAATAATAATAATAATAATAATAATAATAATAATAATAATAATAATAATAATAATAATAATAATAATAATAATAATAATAATTGGTGCTGTTGATATTAATAATGATTTCAATTATTTTGTCCTTGTAGCGTGTTAAAGCTGGTGTCTCTGTCCTCCACCCGGGCTCAGACACAGGGAGAAACAAAGTGTGTGAGGGTGCTCCTCAGTGTGTCACAGGCCGACTCAGCCTGGCTCCAGCCTGTAGCATCAAACATGTCATCTCCCCCAAAGTTGAGCGGAATTCAGTCCGATCTTCGCGGCCCACACCCCGGAGAAGTTTTCTTACTTTTCGGCGGGTCCCCCATGTCTCCCATGTCCACAAAGTAAGGCGCGATGAGGTCCACTGTCTCAGCGGGCTGCGGGTCCTGGAAGCCGGGGTGAGTCCTCCGCTGCCGGGCTGGGCTGCCGGGCCAGGGGCTGCGTGTCCGGCTCGGAGAGAGAGTGTGTATGTGTGTGTTTGATGCCGGTGTGTGTGCAGCTCTGATCCTGCATGACAAGCGGCGGGCTGACGTAGGACAGCAGCACGTCATCTGCATGAGCAGCTGATTGGTTGTGCCGAGCACACACACGCGCACACACAGACACACACACTGGCACACTTCTTGCAGTAGATCATTTGTTTTCCAGTTTTCTCTCTGCTTGTAGTTTTATATATATATGTGTGTGTGTGTGTGTGTGTGTGTGTGTGTGTGTGTGTGTGTGTGTGTGTGTGTGTGTGTGTGTGTGTGTGTGTGTGTGTGTGTGTTTTGGGGGTGGGGGTGGGGGGTGGGGGGGTAATATTGTTCGCGCTTCTGTTTCTATAGGATAAGATGCGCCCTTCGTATTTGTGTTTTAAAGTCGTGGTTAATGTCCCGAAAGTGAGGCTGTGTTCCATGTTTCTGGACTCTGCAGGAAAAAGATTCATTGGACTTAATGATTTTTATTTATCAGTTGCAGAAACACGGCCGCGCGATTACCAGGACGCGCTTTTACAGGTGGCGTCTGCGCACCTGTGCAGCGCTGAAGAGCTCTCATTAAAAATATTCGTTCAGATGAAACCCGACCCGACAGTGTTACCTCCTCAAACAAACAAACAGGGTTGGACTGAGACTCTCCGGAGAAATCTCTCCAAAAAGAAAATCAAGCGGCT